>NC_089494.1:16607394-16916074 GCF_036850765.1 Saccopteryx bilineata | reverse complement strand
TCCAAGGTTGAAAGTGTTGATGTTTCTTTTGATTTGAAGATGCCAGTTGAGGCAAGGGCTAAAGAGGCGAATGCTGAGAACTGCCATTTTTGTATTTCCCTTTGTTCCCTGAGGCATTGGGGGGGGTCTTCTGTTTATTTCTAAGGCTGAATGCGTTCTAGCAGTACCTGGGCCAGCGCTGCTATAGCCCAGGGTCACCTAGGATTCTGAAAAGCCATTGACATTTGCTGAAAGGCTGCACAGAAAAGGAAGACATGCCTAATATCTACGCATATGTCATGCCGGTCTCTTGAAAAGTTAAGTATTTCGGGCATCAAGTTCACTGCCACTTGATTGTGAGTGACATAAACCTCAAGACCATTATAAAAATGAAATAAAAAAGAAAGAGAAATCTGGCAATTCTTTTTCCCTGCCCCCTTGTAACAGAATTTTGAGAGGGGTGCAAAAAGTGCTTGTCAACGTAGGCTAGAATGATCCTTGAGGTCTGCTGTCTGGGCATGGAAGAGCTTTGTTGAGTGCTCATTCTGAGGGCACTGGGCGGGTATGGGAACGTAAGAAATGGGCTCTGCCCTCTGGGAGTTTCTCTCCTGCGTTATTACAGAAGAACTCAATCTTACCATGACCTTAAGAGCTACGGGGGGTGGCGAGCAGGAGAAGCGGAGCGTGCTGGAGTGAAGGCTAAGAAAGCCAATGCGGGAAGGGGGAGTGGCCTTGTGGAACGCCGAGCCAGGACTTGAACTGGAATGAATAACGGGGCTACTGCAGGTGGGGCAGCAGCACAGGAGGAAAGCCAGAATAGCTCGACGTCAGGGGACAGATGGGCCTGGATGGGAAAGATGGCATCTGAGAAATCTGGAGTGAGAAAAGGCCACAAAGCAGCACAACATCAGGGGAAGAGCATTGGACTGGGTGTCTGGACATACGGAGTCCGTTTTCAGCTTTGTCATGAACTATTTTTGATGTTGGCTCTATGATCTAGATACTCAGGGCTTCTCTTCCTTAATCTATTGGCAATTGAAGTTAGACTAGTCCCGGCTTCACATTACAATCTCCTGAGTGTTTATTTGAAATACAGATTCCTGGACCCCCACCCTGGAGATCACGTTTCCGTAGGAATGAAGTGTGGCCCTAGCGAGGTGGTTCTCTTGTCTCTGTGTTGGAAGCACTGAAGAGATTTTAAAACTAATTATGCCTTGATTCCCGCCCCCAGAGATTCTGATTCAGTTTATCTTGGGTGCAGTTGGGTTTGGGGAGTTTTCCAAGCTCCCTAGGTGATGGGAATGGGCAGCCCAGAGAGCCACGGCCTCTGGTGGGTTCTGCCATAATGGAAGGCTGGCTGGAGACTCCGATGGAGCAAGAGAACCCTGAATCCTCCCTAACTCTGAGGGACTTGGATTTTGTGGGAAATATGTCGGGACCAGGTGGAAGAGGGCCTTCCGAGCTAGACGAAGGGATCGGCAGCTTGTTTCACAGGTCGCAGGAGACACGTAAGATGTCTGAGCAGAGGAATAATTTAAGACCTCTTGCCTGTGTACATTAAATTGCTTTGGAGCATGATAGTCATCATCAGGGCAAGAAAGGATAAGAGTAAGCTGCCTCTTTATTCAGGCTTCTGGAAGGAGAGGGGTGACTATCGCCAACTCTGTTGTGTGGCAGGGTCTAGTGTCTCTCTGCAGGGCACAAACAGAAAGAGTGAAGGGGGAGAAGTGAAGACCTGGCCTGGGGGGCAACAGGGCGGTGGAGCATGGCCTTCACCAAAGTGTAGGCAGGCATCCCTAATCGAAGCAGAGGCATCCCTAACTGAAGAACGGGCGCCAGTGGTGAGTGGGGGACAGCAGCAGATAGGGTGGATTTTAAATTACATTTTAGATTATACTCCTTTTTTAATTGTCCTTTTAGTCTTTGTAGGAATCAAGCAATTCTCAGTTCGACCAGTAGTGTGGCTCTAACAGCTCTCTAACACCTGCCAGTCTCCCCTTTGGACAAAGAGAGCAGGCCCCATGCTTAGAGCCCCAGGTGGCTGATGATTTAGCTATGTTTCTCCTTATCTAAAACTGCATGGTCCCCAAGTTTCAGGGAACTCAGACACGGAGGTTTGATATCTTTGTCTGGCAATTAACATTGGTCTTTCACTGATAGTACTGACTCAAAATTTGCTTCTGGAATATAATACTTGAGTAAACACATGAATTGACTTAAAGAGAAATGTTAGTAATAGCACAGATGGAAAGGTGAGGCAGAAAGGAAATACAATCGTGAAGGAGTAGACAAATAAATGACTTCTCAGGAGACACTGGCGGGTTCTTTCCAGAACCTAGACTGGCAGGAGGAAGGCCCAATCAGGGCTCTTAAGGATGCACGTGGCCTCATGTCTCTAGTTTATAGCAGTTGAGGTCTCCACTGGATAATCTTTAAAATTTTTTCCTTGTCTGAAATATTATGTTTACCTGATATCTGAAAATATGGTCCCTTCCCCAGGAGACTGATTACACCTGGTTGTTCACCAGTGGCCACGGCACCAGGCCGTCTCCCGTTGGATGCTGAGGGCTCGTGAGCAGCTCCTGGCATAAACCATCGGCCCAGATTGGAAAGTGCAGGTCAAGAACGTCCTAAGGAATGTGAGCCCTGCGGTCTAAATCAGCCAAACCTTTCAAGGGGGAGTAACCCAAAACAAAGCAAAACACGTGGAAACCAAAATAAACCAAGTACTCTTATAGTTACCAATGGAATTTCTCCCCACTTTCAATTTCTTTGTGTGTATGTGTGTGTGTGTGGGTGGGGAGTGTGTTGTTTTTTTCCTAAGAATGTTTTGTCAGAGAACAGATGAATCCTACTTCAAATGTGATTATTGCCACTATATCTGTGCTTCACTGGACCAACATGGAAAAATTCCTCTCCAATCTCCCTCTAATCTACCCCAAAGTTAGTGCCAACAGATGTTGTTTCATAATCATAGGCGAGGGGTTTTGTGGTTCTCTAAGTGTATGGTTCTCAAATGTTAGTGATTCTCAAAATATACGTGTCATTTGGGGAGCTTACTGAAAATGCAGGTCCTTGGGCCCCAGCCCCAACAGTCTGCTTGGTCAGTGTTGGGCAGATAAAATGTATTATGCTCACTTTGTTAAAGATGGAGGCCGTTGCCCAGGTGATATTAATGTGTGTTGAGAATCCTTGTAGCCTGGGGCTTGGTTTTGGGATTAAGCCTTTCCCACCCTTTTTGATGTGGGGTGGTACAATCCAATCATGCCTCAGAGAAGTAACTTTGTATTAGAGACTTCCCTATTTTATATATTGGATTAGAGGTTGTGAAGCTACACTATAAAGTGGGGATGGAGCGAGAGTTTGGCTGTTGGTTCCTGAGATTATCATTAGAAGGGAGAGCAGAGGAGAGCAGAGAAAGGCCACGTGGAGGAGGCCAAGAGAAGCAGCCAAGATGGTGGAGTGCTGAGTGAGATGCCAATTTGTGTAGAGTTTGTATTTGGGGTAAGGAAGGAGATGGGGAACAGAGGTGTATAAGTCTGGTGAGCTAGAAACCTTTGATTCTAGGAAACTCGGATAAGTCAGTGGCTTTGTGAGCACTGAATGTGAGTGGGTTTTGGAGCCCAGTGTGTAGTTTTTTACTTGCCCGCCGGGTGCAAGCTAGAATTAAAGACTATGGCCCATCAGTTTTTGGCTCCGCTGTTTCTTTACCGACTGTCCGAATCCAATGCGAACCTGCATGGGCCGGGCTGTTGTGTTAGTGGCCCCGGCCATGGCTTCTGGCTTTACAGTCAGGTGTAGGGCAGGGCCCAGGAGCAAAGATCCTTAATAAGCTTTCCCTGTGATTCTGATGCTGGTGGTCTGCAGACTACCCATCAGGAAGTCCTGCTTTAAGGGAAGGCACTTGATGCGTATAGTGACTTTTCTTGTACTGAATGTTCTCAAAGTTTCTAGGCAAGGCTGTCCTTAGTATTGTGGTGTAAACTGTAAACCTTCATGCCCCTCACCCCTGCACTCTTTTGGTCAAATAAGTTTGTAAATATGATATATATGTTTGCTCGCTTATAGTTTGCATTGGGTGTGGGGGACAGGCTGTAAGCAGGCAGAGTCTTTATAGCCTAAGGCTTAGATTTAAGATTAAGCTTTTCCCCACACCCTTGACTGTTACATGATAGGGGGTGGTGCACTCTCATGAGGAATCCCATTATGCCTCAGATAAGTGACTTTGTATCAGAGACTTCCTTGTTTGTATATTGGATTAAAGGTTTGGATTTCTACACTATAAAATGGGCTAGACTGGGAGCTTGCTCTCTCTCGGTTTCTGAGATTAGCATTAGAGGGGAGAGCAGAGAAAGGCCATGTGGATGAGGCCAGGAGAAGCAGCCAAGATGGTGGAGTGCTGAAGGAGAAGCCAATTTGTGCTGAGTTTGTGCAGGGAGAAGGAGATGGGGAACAGAGGTGAATAAGGCTGGTGAGCTAGAAACTTTTGATTCTCGAAAACTCAGATAAGTCAGTGGCTTTGGGAGCTTTGAATGGAGAGGGAAGTGATTTCCCACTGTGTGTATTTCTTGCCCACTGGGTGCAAGCTAGGATAAAGATGATGGCCCACCAGTTCTTTTTTTTTTTTTTTTTCTGAAGCTGGAAACAGGGAGCGACAGTCAGACAGACTCCCACATGCGCCCGACCGGGATCCACCTGGCACGCCCACCAGGGGGTGACGCTCTGCCCACCAGGGGGCGATGCTCTGCCCCTCTGGGGCGTCGCTCTGCCGAGACCAGAGCCACTCCAGCGCCTGGGGCAGAGGCCAAGGAGCCATCCCCAGCGCCCAGGCCATCTTTGCTCCAATGGAGCCTCGGCTGCGGGAGGGGAAGAGAGAGACAGAGAGGAAGGAGGGGGATGGGGTGGAGAAGCAAATGGGCGCTTCTCCTATGTGCCCTGTCCGGGAATCAAACCCGGGTCCCCCGCAGGCCAGGCCGATGCTCTACCTCTGAGCCAACTGGCCAGGGCGGCCCACCAGTTCTTGGCTCTGTTGTTTCATTACCGTCTGTCCAAATCAAATGCAAACCTGCATGGGCCAGGTGGCAGTGATGGTGGCCGTGGCTACTGGCTTTACACACTACCCCCCACCTTTATTTTTACTCAGGCTTTAAATGAATATTAAGAGCCACCATGATGTGATCAATATCTCAACAACAGAAAAAGATAATGTAATGGTCAGTGGGTGTAGGCTTGAGTCCTTTGAAAGTTTGCCTTCAAATCCTTTTTTTTTTTTTTTTAAGCTTTGTGAGCTTGGTCAGGCTGCTGGCTCTCTGGTCTGAATTTCCTCAGCATTAAAATGGGTTAACCCACATAATTAATTAATTGAGTTCACCCACATGAAGTCCCAGTACAAGGTAAGCATTCATGAAGGTTAGCTGTTATTAGTGTGGTAAGAGTTGGGAGAAAACAAAAGAAAATGGGCCAGAAGAGCAGGATATGGGAGTTGTTGTGAGAGTGGAGCTTAGATCCCAAAGGTTGTGTATGACCAGGGAGGATGGGTGACATCCTTCTAAAACAGGACATACATACCTGTGAGCATCTCGTCCTGTCCAATGCAAACTTCTATGGCTCCCTGGTGCACTGAGTGGCAGCAAAAGTCATGTATGTGGGGATGAAGTCCCAAGCAGGAGAGAGCCATCCTGTCTCCAGGGTTTCACACAGTGGGTCTCCGTTTGGCATTCACATCACAGAGATCACTCAATGTCAAGTTTCTGGGCATAGTGGCTACTTGGTGACATCATGGAGCTCACAGCCAAGTGCCCCATCGACAAGTCTACCATGACTGTTTTCCTGGACTGTTTTCAACACAGCATCCCCTGGGCAGCCTCCAGTACTGGGCTGTTGGCTCATGCCTCCTAGACATTGAGTTCCAGAAAGCTAACTGGGCTTTTTCAGCACGTTGCTCAGAGTTCTAACACATACTTTTTTTTTTTTTCAGATGCCTACCAATTTATGCACAAATAATTTAGGCATGTGGTTAGTGAGACACATTCCTTCTCCTGTATGCAGAAGTACTGTACCTTGACTTTGACAGAGAAGGCAGATTTTTCTCCTTCGTGTGTCTGAGCCTCAGGGTGTGAACTGAGCCTGCTTGAGTTCCTACTATATTTTCTTTGAGTAGTAGAGTCTGCCAACTAAGAAATATGGATAAATCTAATGAGGAACATGGGAGGGGTTTTCATATGCAGAGAACAGAAAGTCAAGGCAGCCAGTCTAGGTGCTGACAGCTCTTGGGTGACGAAAGGAGGAAGAAAGGGTGTCCGAAAGTGCCCACCCCTCCCTTTCTCTACATCCTTTTCCTTTTCCTTCTTTCCAACCACCTGGTCTCAGGGAGGGAGGAAGAAGAAGGGAACAAACATAAAAGAATTGCCTTTTTGCTATAAACTTCCAATCTTGATCACATTTGGAATTTCTAAAGTTACCTTCTAAGTCTTGGAATGCAACTCTACAAATCTCCCAAATAGTAGAAAAACAATTACTTTGACTTCCAAAGTGGGATGTGAAACCCCAGTAATGATAACTTCTACTGAAGGTATATGTTGTTAAAATGCACAGATAAACCAGAAAGCCATCCAGGCCCTGAGCCACACCTCCCTCTGCCCTGTTTTTTTCTGACCACCAGGATACACTCTTTTTCTGCCCGGTAGCAGCTCCAGCCATTTTCTTTCCCACAGACAGCCCCTTTTGAATCCAATAAGGGCCTCCCTCTGTGTAGCCAAACAAACCCGGACTCCTGATGCAGGCGGAAGATGCGGAGCCCTGACCCCAGCCAATGATAACAATGTCATAACATGTTCTAGATTTGCCTCTTAGGCTCTTGCATGGCTTTCCCCGCCTGCCTTTAATTTTTGCTCTTACCACAAGCCAATAGAGATATGTATCAGAGGCTTATCAGATGAGTGCACGCAATAGAATTGAAATGCCCAGCCTATCTAATTTAGCAAGTTCTAAATAGCTATCTTTAACTAAGTTCAAAGAATATCATTGTTAGCTATGTTCCTTCTTTAGGGGGGTAAAAAACCTTCTTTGGCTAACTGAATAGAGACACTAAGAGAATGTTGCAAAGGTATATAAGAAAATAGAAAACACAAGAAAATTGAAAGTTAACAGAACATTTTCAAATATTAAGTTTTTACAAAAGCTTAGGGTTGGTTTGTATTCTGATGTCACTGAAATATCTCCGATTTAAACCTAAGTACTTTAATAACTAGTTAGGGAAAGAAAAGCTTGCTTTCCCAGGCAAGCAGCAATAGAAACCTTTCTGTTAGATTCCTTTGATTACAATAGCTCTTTGTTAACAGATTGTAACTTTGCCCCAGGACTGGTGATAAGCTCTTAAAATGGGAAGACCTGCCCTTTCCATAAAGAGAAGCCTTCACCTTGAAGATGGATTGAAAAGAAAATACATGTCTAGCATTTAAAGTTTATTCTTATTTGCCTTCAAGTGTCTCTTTGCCTGAGAAGTCGGACAAAATCAACATTAGTTTGGAAATAATGTAGAGCCAAGCACACCAAGTGGAAGAGATGATTCACACTTGTCGCTTGGAAACCCATCTCAAAGTAGCAAATAGCCTACTTTTTAGGTGTGTCCTGCTGCTGTGAAGAGAAAAATGTCTACTTTGGAAGGAGATTATCTAGCCTGATTTTACAGTGATCAATAAACAAGTAACCAATCATAAATGCACTTGGAGGAGGGCAGCTCAGACTGTTTGGGTCCCACCTAGACATCACCTCATCAGAGAGTAGATTAGTGATTTTGCAATACTGTTATTATTATCATTATTTTGTAACACTCTTATTTTGTAATACTGTTGTTTTGCAATGCCATTTCCAGCTACAGAAATTCTGGGGTTTAAAAATAAGAAGGAACTTAAAAGGTAGTTCTGTTTCTTCTCATTTTATACTCAAACAAATAGAGGCTCAAGGTCACATCATTGGTCAGGATTAGAATCCAGAAATACTAAATCCTAGGCCTGTGGACTGTCCCCTCCCACTGCCTTGTTATCTGATGAGTAAAGACAGTCGCTAAGAGGAACAAAGGAACTGAGATGCCCTGTAACTTGGTCTTGTGCATTCTTCTCTCCCTCTCTGGGTACCGCCCCATCTGTGTCCTCTTCCAAATTGTTCATTATAGTGGTCAAGAGGAAAACAGCATAGAGGAAAGAGGACCGGGTAGAGAGAGGCAGACTAAGAAAGGTCTAGATCAGCGGTTCTCAACCTGTGGGTCGAGACCCCGGCGGGGGTCGAACGACCAAAACACAGGGGTCGCCTAAAGCCATCGGAAAATACATTAGGCGACCCTTATGTTTTGGTGGTTCGACCCCCGCCGGGGTCGTGACCCACAGGTTGAGAACCGCTGGTTGTTGGGCAGATAAAATGTATTATGCTCACTTTGTTAAAGATGACGCTGCCCATGAGGAGGCCGTCGCCCAGGTGATATTAATGTGTGTTGGGGTGGGCTAAAGGCAGGCAGAATCCTTGTAGCCTGGGGCTTCGTTTTGGGATTAAGCCTTTCCTACCCTTTTTGATGTAGGGTGGTACAATCCCATCATGCCTCAGAGAAGTGACTTTGTATTAGAGACTTCCCTGTTTTGTATATTGGATTAAAGTTTGGATTTCTACACTATAAAATGGGGGTAGAACGGGAGCTTGCTCTCTTGGTTCCTGGGATGATGAGCATGAGAGAGCAGAGGGAGCAGAGCAGAGAGCAGCAGAAAGAGGCCATGTGGCCAGGAGAAGCAGCCAAGATGGCGGAGTGCTGAGTGAGATGCCAGTTTGTGTAGTTTGTGTAGAGAGAAGAAAGGAGATGGGGAACTGAGGAGAATAAGGCTGGTGAGCTAGAAACTTTTGATTCTAGGAAACTCGGATAAGTCAGTGGCTTTGTGAGCACTGAATGTGAGTGGGTTTTGGAGCCCAGTCTGTGTTTTTACTTGCCCACCAGGTGCAAGCTAGAATTAAAAATAATGGCCCACCAGTTCTTGGCTCCATTGTTTCTTTACCAACTGTCTGAATCCAATGCGAACCTGCATGGGCCAGGCTGCTTTGATAGTGGCAGCCGTGGCTCCTGGCTTTACACTGGTCTAGACAAAAAAACTCGAAAAGGAGCTGTTGGGCAGATAAAATATATTATGCTCACTTTGTTAAAGATGGTGCTGTCCACGTCCATGTGGAAGCCCATTGCCCAGGTGATATTAATGTGTGTTGGGGGCGGGCTGTGGGCAGGCAGGATCCTTGTAGCCTGGGGCTTGGTTTTAGGACTAAGCCTTTCCCACCCTTTTTGATGTGGGATGGTGCAATCCCATCATGCCCCAGATAAGTGACTTTGTATTAGAGACTTCCCTATTTTGTATATTGGATTAAAGTTTTTGATTTTCTGCACTATAAAGTGGGGCAGACCGGGAGCTTGCTCTCTCAGTTCCTGAGATTAGCATTAGAGAGCAGAGCAGAGAAGGCCATGTGGAGAAGGCCAGGAGAAGCAGCCAAGATGGCAGAGTGCTGAAGGAAAAGCCAGTTTGTGCAGAGTTTGTGCAGGGAGAAGGAAGGAGATGGGGAACAGAGGTGAATAAGTCTGGTGAGCTAGAAACTTTTGATTCTAGGAAACTTGGATAAGTCAGTAGCTTTGTGAGCTCTGAATGAGTGGATTTTGGAGCCCAGTGTATGTTTTACTTGCCCGCGGGTACAAGCTAAGATTAAAGATGATGACCCACCAGTTTTTGGCTCTGTTGTTTTATTACCATCTGTCTGAATCCAATGAGAACCTGCATGGGCCAGACGGCTGCTATGATGGTGGCGGTGTATACTGGTTTTACAGGAGCTCAGGGAAATGACCAAGTCAGAGATGTGGGTTCCGCTCGACCTAAAACCCAGCTTCCCCACCCCCAACCCCCAATCCTCCTACCTACACTGCTTGCTAAGAGTTTCTTCCACACTTCACCTATATTTCTTCTTACAGTGGATTGTTTTCATTCCTGTTATGCCTGAGAAAGTTCCAAAAATACACAGGAAAACTCTGGTTATATGGTATTTAGAACTGGCCCCAGAACAGAACGTACTCTGAAAAGGGGCTTGTTTGCAGTGTCTGGTGGCCGGGATCTGGCATCATGGTGTTAGCTGGGCATTGAGAATAAGCACTTGCATATTTGTACTCTGTTCTGGCCAGTCTCAAGCATTCTTGTTGCCGAGGCCTGTGTTCGTGATCATGCACAGTTAGAGGCCCAGGACATTTAATTAGGCAGACAGGAGTCGAATCCCTACTTAACCATGGGCAATTTTTTTATTCACTATAAGACCCCATTTCTTCACCTGGAATGAGCACAATAACATATACCTCCCAGAGTTGATGAAACGTGTAGAAGATAATGTCACTAAAGGGGCTGTGACACCCTGGCCTGTGGCTTGGTAGTAGTGTCAGTCTGGCGTGTGGATGTTCCAGGTTCAATTCCTGATCAGGGCACACAAGAGAAGTGACTGTTTCTCCATTTTCCTTCTGCACCTTCTCTCCCTCTTCCCCTTCCACAGTCAGTGGCTCCATTGGTTTGAGCATGGCCCCGGGCACTGAAGATAGCCCCCTTGGAGCACATCAGCCTTGGGTGCTAAAAATAGCTCGGTACTCAAGCATTGGCCCAAGGTGGGGTTGCCTCGTGGAGCCTGGTCAGGGCACATGTGGGAGTCTGCCTCACTATCTTCCCTCCTCTCACCTAAAATATTAAGAAAAAAGAGGGGATTGTCTTGTCACAACGTGTGACATGGAGTCAATGCTCAGAAGTGGTGATTGGTGGGTCAATGCTCAGAAGTGATGATTGACGGGTCAATGCTCAGAAGTGGTGATTGACACCCATCTTTCTCATTATCAGGTGGGAGCCATGCACCAGGACCTGATGTGTATCTGTGCTTAACAAAATGTTAACTTGAATCAGAGGCTTTTACAGAAGCATCTAAAGTAACCTCTCCAGTTTGTTAAGGATATAGCTCTATGTTCTGGGTGAAATTTAATTTCCCTTAGATGCATATTTGTGAAGGATTAGGCAGAAACAGAGTCAAGGGCATGCCAGGGCTGTACCTGCTGGAGTGACTGGCTTCAGGTCTACCATATAATCTGAGGGGCGGGGTAGTAGGTGTGGGAAGAGAGGCATCAGTTACTCGGTTCACATTGAGGTTCTGAGGTAAGTTCTTGGTAAAACCAGAACCTGCAGGCATCTGTTACGATTGGAAAAGAAGTCCTAATCACCCATGACAGGAGCACTCTGAGTGCAAAACCACTTCTTATGGGGAATTTTCAAAGGCTTGTCTCCTGACACTCATGCCTAGCAGATTGTGAGGTTCTTGAGTCTCTGTCCTAATGATAATTCTCAGCTGTAATACGATGTATACAGAGAACGTAATCTCCCAAGTGGTGTCACAAGGGGTTTCTGGGACTGTCTACTTCACCATCCTTAATATGATCTGGGATTACTCCCTGTTTTGGGTTCAAGCCCTCATGCTACCACTAGGAAGTTCTGGACATTGGCAAAAGACTGAAACTCCTTGAAGTTAATTGGCAGTTGATTTATCAGTTACTCACCCATGTGATGGCTGGCTGAAGAGGTGGATGGAGAAGCCTAAATCAGATACTTTTGACAGGTTTTGATGGTTCTGGTGTCACAGGCAAAGAATCCAAGGGCAGGGAGGGACACAGCCAGAAGAGTTTGCAAAGCAGAGCCAGGCAGTCTGGCATTTCAAAAGGGTGACAGTTGGGAACCAAATATCGGTTGGACTAGGTGTTTGTGTCTGTGAGTCATCATGACATGGGACAAATTCCTTGATTTCTCTGATCCTCAGTTTTCTGTGTGTGTAAAATGGGGATAATTACTACTTTCCTGCTTACTCTGTGGTGTGACACTCAAGGTCATTTGTGTAAAGTGATTTATAAAGCCATTATGCAATTTAAATATGCAATTTAAACGTATTAATAATTTTATTACTATGGGAGATGAGTGAGTAATCTCACTTTCTTCTACTACCTTTTTAAAAATTTCTATTTATTTATTTATTTATTTATTTTTACAGAGACAGAGAGAGAGAGTCAGAGAGAGGGATAGATAGGGACAGACAGACAGGAACAGAGAGAAATGAGAAGCATTAATCATCAGTTTTTCATTGCTATACCTTAGTTGTTCATTGATTGCTTTCTCATGTGTGCCTTGACCATGGGCCTTCAGCAGACTGAGTAACCCCTTGCTCAAGCCAGCGACCTTCGGTCCAAGCTGGTGAGCTTTGCTCAAACCAGATGAGCCCGCATTCAAAATGGCGACCTCGGGGTCTCAAACCTGGGTCCCTCGGCATCCCAGTTCGATGCTCTATCCTCTGAGCCACTGCTAGGTCAGGCCTTTACTACCCTTTTCAATACTCTCTCTTCCATTCTCCTTATCTCCCTCATTTAAGAAGGGGGTATTGTGCTCCTTAGTGCAAAATGGGAAACCCAGTTAAAATGATGTAGTATTTAGGACTCATCTAGCATGCAAAGGGCAAATGGTTCCTATTTTAATTATATTAGACAAAAGGTAAATAAATGATTGAATTGAGTTTGACATTTGCAGTCTGAAGAAGGCTTTGCTTTTTACTAATAACCTTAAAACAAAAGATGTGAAAAATTAGCTGATTGCACGAGTGCTAGAACAGATTTGTGGTTAGGGAGGGGGGTGGTGCTGGAGGGTTTGAGTTGAAAAGCCAGCCAGAGAGATTAAAGTCTGGAAAATGCCTACAGAACCTATTCACTTCTACAAAGGAAATTTCCATATTGGAACAGCTCACTTGACCATAGGCATTATAGCTCTGCCTGCCCCTGTTTTTAACTTTCATTCGGTTAGTCCATCTGGCTCCTGGTAACCATTAGAAAGTAGTTTATGTAGGAATCTCTGCAGTCTGAGGTTGTAGTTCACGGAGGAGTTTGGTATTTCCACTTATCTTTATTGGGCCGCTTGTAAAGAGATCGGAAGGTCTTAACCAGGTACTGTCTCTAAGTCCATTTGGAGAAAAGATGATGGGTAAGTGATTAAGCTGTTAGAATAGAGGAAAACACAGGATCCATTAATGGTCAGAAGGAAGACATCAGGGCATACACTGAGCTATTTGGCTGCTTGTCTAGGCTACTTAATCAGTGTGGGGGTCTGTGTGCACTCATGCATATGTTTGTGAACACGCGTGCACCACATCCATTTGGGTAAAATTGCGATGAAGGCTAAGATATTTCCCGTCATTCCTCCTCCTTTTTTGTGTCTCTGTTCTCATTGCTTCTCCCTACTGGTCCCATACTCGATTCCTCTCTCCCTTTCCGCTTTAAGCTGTCTCTGCAAAGTTGGCTGAAGGTGCTTTGCTTTCCTACCTACCCAGGGTAATTGATCATTAACAGCTTAGAGTGGTATTAGTAAGAGTGTGGGAGGCTTTTGCTGTTTCAAGTTTTTGCTTCAAAGAAACTCTTGGGATAAAGAGGGTGAAAATGTTGACTAGAATATCAGGGGCAGGGTCTAGTGTTTGGAAAAGTCATCTCACCCAAGGACCTGATGATGTGATGATGTTTTTCACCCAGAAGAGAGTTTGAGAGAGAGAAGTGGGAGCTGTCCTGGAGAGCAATAGCAGTGGCAGGGAAGACCCTCAGGTCTCCAGGGAAGGGGCCCGGCACGTGACAGAGTGGGGTGAGCTCCAAGGCGCTGGCTGGGCTGATGGGTGTTCTTGCAGTGAGTGGGAGGCAGGGAGGGGCCACACCAAAGCCCTTCAACCTCCAAATACTATGGTTCAGCCATTCTCCCCCGACGGGTGCTGGTGGGACGTCAGCCCTGCAGTCACAGTCATCAGAAAATGCAATTTTCCTTCTGCTGTGTTGTGGCATGAAAGCAATTAATCAGGCTTTTAAGAAAGTTAACCCCTGTGTTCCCCCTTTTCCTGACAAAAAAGTTAGTATTCGCTTCTTCCTCCGTGTTTTGTTCTATATTTTTCAAGGGGTGCTTGGGTAGCTTGAATCTGCTAATTTCAACCTCCCGCAATTTCTTGGAGGCTGAATAAATTCCTGCCTTGCCATTCTCAAGTGCAAGGTCATTCAGATGACATGAGATACAGAGGAAAAATGGAACCATTCTCATTTTCAATAAACATCTCTATTAGTATTCATTTGAGATATTAACAGTGCTGAGAGTAAACACCAGGGTTTTATCCCCTCATCTAAATGGGCATTAGCTCAAGGTATGTCCCTTCTGTTTTGTCATGATTCATAAATCACCCGCCTGTAAAAATCAGAGGCTGAGCATATTTGGTTACCTGGGGCAGTGATGGGCTCTCTATCAGTGACATTTGCCTTCCTGCCCTGTGCTCTTCTTAAAGTCCTGGAGCCTTTTCTCCCTCCACCTTTGACCTGATTTCCTGTCCCTGCAGAAACGGCTTCTCCCTTTTATTCCGCAGATGCCGGCAGAAGAGCAATGAAACATTACGAGGCGTGGTTTCGTTCGTGTTTGTTTGGTTTCTCGGCAGAGTGGTCTGGCTGGATGTAATCAACGCTGATTTGTTCAATGGGCTTCGAGCAACGATGTGCAGATGCCGCACTTGACGTGTTTGGGCACAAGGTAGTTTAATTCAAGTCTTATTTGCACCTATGACTTGATGTTATTGGGGTTTTGTGTCTAGGAAACCAGGTCCCAGAGAAAGCCCGTCCCTGCTCAGCCTGCTGTGCACGTGAATACACACCGTAAAAAGGCTGGAGCACTCACTTAGCTATTCGTTCCAAGTAGGGGCATTTAAGAACTGAGCTACAGTGTGGCCTTTTTTGCTCTTTATTTGTTGTTTATTTTTTAAAATGACAGTTATGAGTCTGTCCCTCTTTCGCACCGTTGGACCTCGAGAGCCTAGTAGGTTGGGTCATTTAAGAAGATCATTTCAAAAGGTCGTAAGGTTGGGCGCGTGGACTGAAGCTCACCCTGTAAATACGCTGTAAAACGTTCCCATTACGGGGGTCTGATGGGTGGAGGTTACTTCCTCCGTGACCCTCGCCATTAAGTGCCATTACTACAAACAAAAGGCTCTCCTGGCCTTCAGATGTCCCACACAGAAAATAAACCCTGATGGAATTATTTGTATTAATACACTTTTAAATGGTAGTACAATGTACATAACGTAAAATTTGCTGTGTAACCATTTCTTAGGCATAGGGTTCTGTGGCACTGAGTACATTCTCATTGTTCGGCGACCGTCACCACCCTCTATCACTAGGATGTTTTCATCTTTCCAAACAGAAGCTCTGCACCGTAAACATGATCTCCTCATCCCTTCTCCTCCCTGCAGCCCTGGCAATCGCCACTCTGCTTTCTGTCTCTATGAATTTCACCATTCTTTTATTATGATTATTATTTTTATTTATCGGTATTCATTTTAGAAGAGACAGAGAGAAAGGAGGGGAGCAGGAAGCATCAACTCCCATATGTACCTTGACAGGCAAGCCCAGGGTTTGGAATCGGCGACCTCAGTGTTCCAGGTGGCCGCTTTATCTACTGCGCCACCACAGGTCAGGCGAAAATTCTTCCTTTCTTTTTTTTTTTTTTTTTTTTATAATTCATTTTACAGAGTAGAGGGAGGGGAGAGAGAAAAGGAGGGAAGGATCAGGAAGCATCAACTCCCATATGTGCCTTGACCAGTCAAACCAGCGACCTCAGCATTCCAGGTCGAAGCCTTTCCCACTGCGCCACCACGGGTCAGACCGAATTTCACCACTCTAGGGACTTCCTAGAGCTGGAAGACCGTGAACACTTCCCACTCGCTCACAGAAGCACCACTCCCCTCCACTGCCCAAAGTGTGATGATCCTCCCAGGACCCTTTCTACATCTTCACATGCTTCTCTGCCTTTCAGACACACGTTTCTTTAAAACAAAGTCAGCGAGTAGACAGTATTCTAACTGTTCTGCCGTTTGTTCTTTTTAAGAACCAACATGTCTTAAAAATCACTTAGGATTTAATTCTTTTTTTATTGGCTTCATAGTACTGGATAACATGGAAATGTCATAATTTATATAAACTGCTCCCCAACTGATGGACATTGACATTGTTACATGTTTTTGTTTTCACTCTTATCCATGAGGCAGTGATAGACATCTTTTATTGATTGATTGATTGATTATTTAGAGGGAGGCAGGGAGAGAGAGACAGAGACAGGAACATCGAGCTGCTCTTGTGTGTGCCCTAACTGGGGACCGAACCGGCACCCTCTGCATTTTGGATGACGCTCCAACCAACCGAGCTACCCAGCCAGGGTTTCGATATACATCCTTTAGCATCCTCCTTTTGTCCATATGAGCATGGAGTTTTTTAGTTAAAGTATGTATATAATTCCTAGAAGTGGAATTTCTCAGTCAAAAGGCATGTCCACTTTGAATTGTGACACAGGCTGCCAAATTGCTTTCAAAAGGCATCACTAAGTAAGCATTCCTCAAATGAATGATGATGTTACATTTCCTGGCATCCATTCCAGCATTTGATAGTGTGAGTCTTTTAAACTTCTGCCAATCTGACAAAAACATCTTAAAATTTGCTATTCGCACTTACCTACCACAGTAAGAGAACATCCCCAGTCAGGAATAGGACAGGGCAGAGGGTCCGAGGGGAAACAGGAGGGAAGGTGAGAGGAACTGTTCTGAATGTGCAGGGACTGGGTTAAGCCCATCAAGAACAGATGTTCCCAGAGACATTCGGCTGGCTCGCTTCTGCTGCATTCACAAGCCACGGGGAGTGACCCAAGCTGTGTGCCCACCAGAGTGGCCCACAGTGGCCTCTAACCGCAGCGGAGGCCCATACAGGCTTTGCTTCAGAAGCAATAATGCGTTTAGCTGTCCTGAGGCTCATCTTGAATTTGCTCCACCTAGTGCTCCCTCCGCCAGGGGTGCTCTTTCTCCAACTCATCTGTCCAAGCTGCTCATCTTCAAGTCCTCTTGAATGTCACCTCCTCAGAGAGACCTTCTGGAAGTGGCACAGGTCTAGTATTTGTCTTTCAAAGCACTTGCAACAGGTGTAGTTAAGTGTCTGTGTGATGTTGTCACTGAGTGTTGATATGTGTCAATAAAATCTGTCTCTCCCTCTGGCTCAAGCTCAATGGATGTTGGAAAAGGGTGTATTGGAGTCACCGTTGTATCCCTGTGGCTATCACAGAGTAGGCACTCAGTCAATATTTGTTGGATAAATCAAGGAAAACCAGGCACTTGACATGAGGGGCATCATTAATCTTAATTTATAAATGAGAAAATCAAGGTGTAGAGAGGTTCAGACACACACATGATGGAAGATTGCTGTGTGCCAGGCAGGGGCTCAGGCCTCTGCTTAGTGCTCAGAAGAATATTTGGTGCTTGTTTGAGTCATTTTACCTTGAAGAAACCCTATGATGTAGTTGTTGTTGTCTTTGTCCCCATTTTACAGATGGGAGCATCAACACACAGCTCTCCATAGGAGTAAAATTAGGATCATCTACTTGTACCATAGCGAGGGTTGGTCCTTGACAACTTCGTAAGGAAGAGATGGCCAGTTACACTTCCACTCCTTTCTCTTGGAAGGGGTTCCACATCCTGAACTTACTTGTCTTGGTCTACTTCCTTTAAGGCTGATAGGTGATGACTTAACTGCTCTCACAAAGTGAGCCAAGGTTTTAATGGTCTAATTATTCTTCTAGGCTCCTGTGCATTGTCAAAGAGGATTCCTGGGGTAGCAGCTTTGCCACATTGAAGAGCTGTCCTGTGGTGGAGATTCAGAGCCCATTGCAGGCTGGGGAAAGCCTTAGGCTTCCTGACACGTGTCAGAGCGGGCTCAGTCCCCAGCTCGCCTGGTGAGGTCTGGCCGTGCACCCTGCTCTATTCGTACCCCTCCTTGTCTGAGCTGAAAATGCTTACAGGGGAAATTGCTTCATGGAGACGGATCGAAGGCCTTATGACTTCTGTTTTCTCTCTCCTGAGCTCCAGGAGACATTTAGGAATCACATTTCCAGTCTCAAAATAGAGACAAAATCTACTTTAATTCATTCAATTTACCTCTTGATATCTCAGCGTTTCCACAAAGGGAGTCCGCGAGAATGTACTCTTGACAAGCTTGGAGGCAGCACAGGGTAACGCAGAAGCAGGGGCTGGGGGAGCTGACCAGCTGGGGTTGGAACCACAGCTTTTTTGCTCTTTAATTATTTAAGCTTTCTGCGTTGAAATGCTCTCTTTTGTAAAACAGGAATGATGATACCTACTAGGCACAGTCACTCGGAGGGTTAGAAGAATATGTCAAGCAGCTGATGGGGAGCCAGGCCGATGTCAGGCAAACATCACATGGTAGCTATGATGTTCACATTTAGAGGAATTCACAAGGTCAAGTTTTAGGGCCAGTAAATTTCCTCAACTCTGCCTTTCTTAAATGTATAAGGTTTTGCTAGAGTTTTGGAAGCACTGGCATATAATATGATAAACAGGCTTTTTTTTTTCCACTTCCTCTTAAGTCAGTTTAGAGTACAATGTTATGAAAAGATGTGTGACTCATTTAATAGTTACACTAGTCCCAGAGAATGATTTTTAAAATTAGTATGTATCTTTCAATTGTTTATGTACCTTCAAATCCTTACCTGCCCTTTCTCTCTTTAGCTACCCATGAAACCATAAAGGATTTCTTGAGAGTTGTTTTTCCTGGGGCCATAATCAGAATGCATTGCTGAAAACATGACAGATTGCCTTTTCAACTTTTAAAATGATTTTTATTTCTAACATTAAGATTTAAAAATAATATACGTGCAATAAATATAAATAGCAAGGCCAAATAAATATCACATGGTTTGTAAAATCTCAGTGGTTGTTTCTACCCAGGCTAAAGTGGATTGAAGGTTGAATATAATGGGAATGGGAACTATGGTTCACTGACAAAACTCAGCCTGACACCTATCTATCTTATTTATGTTTGCGGTTCTCAGGGTCTAGCTCACAGTAGGTGCTAGATAAGGGTTTATTGCATGAATGCGTGAATAGATAAGAATCATTTTGGCCCTGGCCAGTGGCTCAGTGGCTACAGTATCAGCCCGGCATATGGATTTCCTGGGTTCAATTCCCGGTCAGAGCACACAAGAGAAGCAACAATTTCCTTCTCTTTCCCCTCCCTCCTCCCCCTTCTCTCCCTCTTGCTCTCCTGCAGCCAGTGGCTCAATTGGTTCAAGCATGGCCCTGGGCACTGAGGGTAGCTCCATTGGAGTGCATCAGCCTCAGGAGCTAAAAATAGCTTGGTACTCAAGCATCGGCCATTGATGGGGTTGCAAGGTAGGTCCTGGTTGGGGTACATGTGGGAGTCTGCCTCACTATCTCCCCTTCTCTCACCTGAAAAAAAATGAGAAGAATCATTTCCACAGCTGTAAGTCATGTGACCAGCATGGTTACTGTAAGTCTTAAGGCCTTTGCTAAACTTTTTTTTTTATTTTTGTGACAGAGACAGACAGAGAAGGACAGATAGGGACAGACAGACAGGAAGGGAGAGAGATAAGAAGCATCCACTCTTCACTGTGGCACCTTAGTTAAGTGGTTCTCAAACTTTTTGAAGTAGGGGTGCATTTAAAATTCTACAAATAATTGTAGGCGCACTATATACAAATTTCTGAGAAATATGTTATAATAATTAAGTCAAATATTAAGGAAAAAATATAAAGTCCAAGCGTGCTTTTATGGTAATTAAATGAAATAAATACGACAAAATTAAATTTATTCTGACATAAAAAACATTTTTATGTTATATTTTTTGAATTATGCTTTTTAGAATTTGTAAAAAAGAGGGGTTGGTTAAAAATAAAAAAATGACAAAAAAGTTATCTTTTTATATATATACTAAATCTTAGTAAGATTTAGTAAATTTGGCAGGTCCCAGCGCAAATGTGTTAAGTTTTTTCATTCTTGTCTTTATGAGAAACATGAGCCTGATGTGTCCTAGCAATTTCTTCAATGTTGGGGCATATATTTGAAAGGCAAACTCTCATTTCCTTGTCAATACATTGAAAAATTCCTCTCTTTTTACTCTTGTGTTGAGTGCAGAAAACCCCCACCATACATATCATCTTAACTTTACACCAAACAAAGGATAGAAGAAACTTGCCTCCAGTCTTTCCGGGGAACATGGGGGGTAGTGTAAACAATCCAGCACCACAGCTTAACAGCCTTTTGCAACCTAATCAGGCAAGTGAGGTGGGGGTTGGACAGACTGTCAGCTTACAGCCAATTTCCCACACCTCTGTCCCCCCAAAAATCTAAACTCCAAAAATCCCTGTTGGTTTTTTGGTCCCCGATAGGCACATATGTCTCTGGAATACCATAAGACACATCTGGAAATCTTCTAGGGCTCACACTTTGAGAACCACTGCCTTAGTTGTTCATTGATTGCTTTCTCATATGTGCTTTGACTGGGGCTACAGCAGACTGAGTGACCCCTTGCTCAAGCCAGCAACCTTGGGCTCAAGCTGGTGAGCTATGCTCAAACCAAATGAGCCTGTGCTCAAGCCGGCGACCTCAGGGTTTCAAACCTGAGTCCTCTGCATCCCAGTTCGATGCTCTATCCATTGCATCACCACCTGATCAGGCTAAACTTTTCATTCTTTCTGTAAATGTTTATTGAATACCTGCTTCATGCTAAGCACTAGGCTTGGGGATAACCTGATGAGCAAAATCATCTCTTCCTTCCCTCTTGAAGCTTACATTCTTAGGAGGCCAAGGCTTCACCTGGATAAAAATAAAACACAGCTGCCAAGGGACTGGGCACTTTCACTCAGAAAGAGAACTGGAGTGACCGGATGATGGCGTTAGTGGCATGTGTAAGGCCTGGAGGGGCGGAGAGAGGACAGGCCGAGTAAGGCCATTGTTATGGACTGAACTCTGTTCTCCCCAAATTCACATTTGAAGCTCTAACCTTACCCAATGAGACTGTATTTAGAGATTGGGACTTTAAAGAGATAACCAAGATTACATGAGATCATAAGGGTGGGGCCCCAATTCAATAGTCCTGGTGTCTCTTTAAGAAGAGAGGGAGACGCAAGCAATAAACCTTCAGGTGGGAAAGGCCACGTGAGACCACATCCAGAAGTCAGGAGTCCGTGAGCCAAGGTGATAGCAATCCTGTTGACACCTTGATTTTGGCTGTCCAGGGTCCAGACCTGTTAGGAAATAGCTTTCTCTTGTTGAAGCCACTCAGTTTGTAGTATTTCTTACAGCGTCCTGAGCAGACTAATGCAGCCATATGAAGGAGCCTAGATGTTACACTAAGGGGCCACAGAAAGCAGTGAGAGGCTTTTAAACAGGGGTTAGCATGATCAATTTTGTGTTTTACTCTGGCTGCATTGAGAAAACTAGATGGGAAAAAAATAAGGAGATGTGGGTTCCTTTGGGGAAAAAAAATCCCAGGAGCCCTGGAAAGAATCACCATAAAGCCCCACGTTTTGATCAGCAATAATAGCTGTTACAGTGTGTGGAAGTCTCTTCTCTGACTGAATCCAGCAGGCCGGAAAGCGTCCCGCAGTAAGACAGTGGACGCTAGTGGGGACGTGGCTCATCCGCTGTGTTCTTGG
This sequence comes from Saccopteryx bilineata, assembly GCF_036850765.1. Taxonomy (NCBI): domain Eukaryota; kingdom Metazoa; phylum Chordata; class Mammalia; order Chiroptera; family Emballonuridae; genus Saccopteryx; species Saccopteryx bilineata. Next base: position 16,894,487 of record NC_089494.1, on the reverse strand, counting down.
TAGACGTGGCTTCGTTCTTTCTGCCTCTCAGGTTATTTTTGGTTGAATTCACAGGCCAATGTGAGAGCTGGGGATGGGCGTTGGGGGTGAGGCAGTGGAAGAATGGACTTCAAAGTGAAATACTGCAAGATACCTTCCTTGTTCAGCCCTCCCACCCTCTTCCAAGTTATTTGTGTTAGTTTCAGCCCTGAAACAATATTTTTGGAACGGAACCCTAAGAGCAACTATGATGAGATAAACTCCTAGAAAATTTAGAAAATTTGTAATCTCTAGTCGAATAGAAAATTGACGAGAATGGTTAAGTAATAGTTTGAAACAGTAACCATTTTTTTTTTTAAGCTTGCAATTCTGCATGTTGGCGATTTGGGTTGGGCTCAGCTGGGAGGTTCTGCTGATCTACACATTGGGATTGGGTAACGAGGCATGGGGCTCAAGTTATGTGTTTGTAGTCAGCAGCACGTTGCCATCAGCTGGTTGCCTTGGTTCTATTTTATGAGGTCTCTCATATTCCAGCAGGGTAGCCTGGGCAAGAGGGCGAGCCCAGCGAGGATGCATTTATCAAGCCTCTGCTTACGGCACACTGGCGAATGGCTCATTTGGTTAAAGCAAACCTCATGGCCAGCTGGAATTAAGGGGTGAAAAACAGAGTCTGCACTTTGATGGGAGTTAGTACGTATAAGGATATACTGTAAAAGGGGGTGTGGAAACAGGGAGGAGAAGAATTTGTGGGCAGTTTTATAGTCAACCCCTCTCTTTACAATTTTAATCATTCTCTGTACAATGCTTACAACTTTTGCCATGGTCACATACTTTTAAAAATATTAACTTCAGCTAAAAAGGATAGCTACTTTAGCTTCTTCCTAAGCAATCTTATCTTTGAAATCACAGACTTCATGTGTTAGTAATTGTTGTGGGTTTGTGTCCTTCCAACATCTACATAGTCAAGTTCTAGCCCTCAGTACCTCCCAACGTGAGCTTATTTGGAAATATTGTGGATGTAACTAGCTAAAATGAGGTTGTACTCTAAAGTAAGGTGGACCTCTAATGCAGTGTGACTGGTGTCCTTATAAGAAGGTGGCCATGTGAAGACAGGGGCAGCAGAGGAGTAGTGTGTGCTAACAAAGGCAGCTCCAAGCTGGGGAATGCCAGAGATTGCCAGCAAAGCCCAGTCTTGGCAGAATCAGTGCTGTCCTGCAAGTTTCAGGGAAAGCCTGGCCCTGCTGATACCTAGGTTTCAAATTCCTAGCATCCAGCACTGTGAGACAAAAAATGTCTCTTTGAAGCCCAGCAGTTCGGGATATTTTGCTATGACAGCCCTAGAAAACTAACATCATTATTTAAAAAAAATAAAATACTAGCTTAGACTGCACGAAATTGTCACCTGTGTATCTTTAAGAAACAAAATGGTCAAATAGCAGCAATTTCACATTAAAATGAATACCTGGCTATTGCAAGAAATTTGGACTGCCTAAAATTATCTTGTATACTATCATTGGTACATTGCTACACTTTTGAAGTCATCAGTGTAAAACGCTCTTTTCTAGAATAACTTCTTTAGATTTTTCTGGGAAGTTCAGGCTCCAGGTAAGTTTTCTTCCCTACAGTGTTTTCTTTCCTGGTTTTACATACTTGAGGAAGCATTAGAATAAAAAGCTGTACAACTGACTTGCAAATGCTCTAACCCTGACTTAAAAAGTTTCTTAGGCCCTGGCCGGTTGGCTCAGCGGTAGAGCGTCGGCCTAGCGTGCGGAGGACCCGGGTTCGATTCCCGGCCAGGGCACACAGGAGAAGCGCCCATTTGCTTCTCCACCCCTCCGCCGCGCTTTCCTCTCTGTCTCTCTCATCCCCTCCCGCAGCCAAGGCTCCATAGGAGCAAAGATGGCCCCGGGCGCTGGGGATGGCTCTGTGGCCTCTGCCCCAGGCGCTAGAGTGGCTCTGGTCGCAACATGGCGACGCCCAGGATGGGCAGAGCATCGCCCCCTGGTGGGCAGAGCTTCGCCCCTGGTGGGCGTGCCGGGTGGATCTGGGTCGGGCGCATGCGGGAGTCTGTCTGACTGTCTCTCCCTATTTCCAGCTTCAGAAAAATGAAAAGAAAAAAAAAAAGTTTCTTAGTACTGAACTTGGTATTTTAAAAGACTGTAAATTTGTCTCTGACCTTGGGGTATTAAAAAAATTAAGAGAGTGGATTTTCTAGAACAAAATGTGTTATTTGTTTTCTAAATAAGATTTGTGAATTGAATCTAGTTTTTTTTTCATCGAGACAGTCCACACTCACTGGCAACTAAGTGCTTCATTAGAATCGAATTTCAGTTACATTTTGTATGGAAATGATAATAATAGAAGAGTAATGAAACCTAAGATTTCTGAATCTTGCAGCTACTAGCTAATTAAGAAACTGTCATGATTATTTTGAGCAACTGATCATTTCCATCAATCATCCCAGCAACCCTGATAAGCCAATAATTTTTTAATCGATGTTGAGCCACTGGAAAGTTGCCATAGATACCAAGTTCTCCAGCCATCCCAACAGAAAGTCAGGTTAGAATTGGAAGTGACAGGTGTATTCATCACATAGTTAACAAGCCTTTGAAGGGAAAGAGAGAGAGTTTGTCAGAGTCCTTAGGCTGGGTATAAAAGATGGCAAAGAACACTCAAATTCCCAAAGAGCACTTCAAAAGTGGTGGAAAGGATCCGTTTTTCATTAGAAATGCAGGAAGATGTTTGCTTGAAATTCAAGCTCTAAGTAACACATTCCTTGAAGTTTTGCTGGGCTGTCATTTAGCAGGGGTCACCAGCAAGTTATCTTAAGAGCAGAGAAACTTCCGTTTTGTTTTTTTTTTCTCTTTCTGCATCAGAAGTAATAAGGATGGTTGAGAGCATGGGGCAATAATTACTATAAAAAGCTGTCCTGATTGCACTGTTTATAAATGTGGAAACATTTCTTTACGTGTGTATATTTATTTACCAGTAGTTAATAATGTCAGAATAAAAGAGCAGAACCAAGAAATACACTTTTGAGAGTCATTGTGTATATAAGCGAGTATCTATTAGTAAAAATATGGGATGTGCAGGACTTTTGAGAATAAGTGAGAAAATCCAGAGGGTTTCAAGTTTTAAAAAAATGAGTCTATTTGCACCTTCCAGTCTCTTGGGGTGGTTGAGAAAACCCAGTTTCATGTCTTCATGAACTGGTCCTCATCACGTAGATCAGCAGTCAGACTGTGTGGAGACAGAGTCACTTCCTTAGACCCCAGCTGCGAGCACTGGAAAGAGAGTCAGGACAAAGGAGAACAGAGTTGTGACCCTGGCTCTGCCATTTACTTTGTGTGACACAAGGCTCTCCAGGACTGTACAACCCAGGAGGGGCAGAGAGTCTGCCTCGATCGCTTAAAGTTTCATCTGGTTCTAATATTCTTTTAGTCCCAGGTCTACATGTGTCTATACCAGGGGCCCCCAAACTGAGGCCCCCTGAGGCCATTTATCCGGCCCCCACCACACTTCCGGAAGGGGCACTTCTTTCATTGGTGGCATCGCTCACGTACAGTACTACTTCCGGTGACGCGGGACGCACGCGTCACAGCTCCAGATGCACGTCATATCACTTGTTACGGCTAGCAGTGACAAATATGGAACTGGACATTGACCATCTCATTAGCCAAAAGCAGGCCCATAGTTCCCATTGAAATACTGGTCAGTTTGTTTTTTAAATTTACTTGTTCTTTATTTTAAATATTGTATTTGTTCCAGTTTTGTTTTTTTACTTTAAAATATGTGCAGGGTACATAGGCATTTGTTCATAGTTTTGTTTTTTTTTTTTATAGTCTGGCCCTCCAATGGTCTGAGGGACAGTGAACTGGCCCCCTGTGTAAATGTTTGGGGACCCCTGGTCTATACCAGGCAGCCAGCTGTGGCTAATGAGGACCTGTGTCTGACTTGTCCACTCTGGCTCATTGTCAGCTGTCACCTGCTCCCTGGGGTGTGTCACAGGAGTCCTGCGGCACCACTTTTGGGATTGTGCTCCTAAAATGCTCTCTTTGGGAATCATAGGAACAAACGGTTGAGATGGTTTGTTTATAAGAAAAGGGAAGGAGGTTGTGGAAGTTTCCAAAGGCTCAGAGCTGACCGAGGGTGAGAACTTCGGTGTGTGTCACCACACAGGGGAGACTCAGTTCATCCCCAAGGAGGGGGCTTTCCCTGACCTGTTCCCTCTGGGCAGCAGGATCTTGGCTTCAAAGCCCAACTGGTCTAAGCCTTTTTATTTCTCTCTTCTTTATAGGACCTGAAGGGGGAACTTCGTCACAACAACATGAAGGTCAGTGAAGAAAAACTGAATTCCCATCAGGGAGTAAATGATTTGCCAAACAGCTAACTGATACGAATATTTGTTTTTATACTAAACATATATATATATATATATATATATATATATATATATATATATATATATATTCATATCAGTAAAAAATAATAGCCTGCTGTAAATCTGGTATCAGCACCCTTCATTTCTCCTGTTCTGTTGATTATAACTGGTCCACGATGGCTTCTTTCTTTTTTGCTTGCTTGAATGTATGGCAGTTCCTTCTATTCCAGGGCCTCAATTCCTTGCCTTCATCAACATAGCCAGGGATTTTAATGCCTTGAAAAATGTATTATGCCTTGTATGCCTGTGTTTCTAATCTACATAAAAGGAATTTTGTTATAGATTTCATTCTGTTCCTTTCATTTTTTATTCACCAAGCACTACACTTTTCAGATTCATCCTTATTGCCGTGTGTCCCCATCTCCTTAATTTGATATTGATTTATTCAAAATATTCATTGAGAACATACTATTGTTGGCTAGAAGAGAGACATTGATGAAGTCTGCAAACAAGACCTTTGTTCTCTTGGGACTCCCATTCTTCTGGGAGAACACAGGCAATAAACAAAGAAACACCTAGTAAATTATCCAGATAATTTTGGGGCGTGATCAGTGCCTTAAAGGAATAAAGCAGGGAGAAGCAGTGGTGCCTGCAGGGCTACTGTACATACGGGATCAAAGTCTTTCTAAGGAGGTCAGATCTGAGCGTGACCCAAGGGAGAATAATTCCAGGCAGAGAGACAGCGTAATGCTTGCCAAAGGCTTACCTGCTCAGAACTCTGTAACCTAAGGAGGAACTGGTGGCCTGACCTGTAGTGGTGCAGTGGATAAAGCATCTACTTGGAGATGCTGAGGTCGCTGGTTCGAAACCCTGGGCTTGCCTGGTCAAGGCACATATGGGAGTTGATGCTTCCGGCTCCTCCTCCCTTCTCTCTCTCTGTTTCTCTCCCTCTCTCTCTCCTCTCTAAAAATGAATAAATAAAATAAAAAAAAATATATATAAAAAAAAAATAAGGAGGAACTGGTGAACCCCTTAGCACAGTGGTCCCCAACCTTTTTTGGGCCACGGACTGGTTCAATGTCAGAAAATATTTTCACGGACTGGCCTTTCGGGTGGGACGGATAAATGTATCCCGTGACCGAGACAAGCGTCAAGAGTGAGTCTTAGACGGATGTAATAGAGGGAATCTGGTCATTTTTTAAAAAATAAAACATTGTTCAGACTTAAATATAAATAAAACAGAAATAATGTAACTTATTTATTCTTTTTCTGCGGACCGGTACCAAATAGCCCACGGACCGGTACCGGTCCACAGCCCGGGGGTTGGGGACCACTGCCTTAGCAGGAATGGCTTAAGACACTCAGATGTGCTACCAGCTTCTTCAAATCTTTGTCTCCTTTCCTGTGTCTCACTCTTTCCCCTGATTGATGGCAAGGGTACGGGTGGACAGAGGGTGTGTGCTTTGGGACAGAGTCACTGAGTTCCCAAGGACTCTTCTATGACAACTATGGGCCATTTTGTTCCTCCTTCCCCCTCCTTTCTTCCTTCATTCTCCCTTCTTCCATGCCTCCTCCTCTCATTCCCTTCTTTCTCCCCTTTTCCCCCTCCATCCCAGTGAACATTGACTGAGTACCTATAATATGCCAGACACAGTGCTAAGCACTTGGTGTTGCTCCAAGCATTTTCTCTTCTGTGTTACATCTTAGATATCCTGTGTTCTCCCTATCCTCTTCAAAAGTTTAATGGTAATTGGAGAAGTAGCTGACTCCCCTCTTCTCCAAGTTTCCCAGTAGGAAAACTCTTCCCCGTCACTCTCTTCTCTGTCTCTGGTTACTGCTCATGGTTTGCAATCTGTCAAAAGCTGTTCAAAAAGATTTCATTTAGTTTATTTTGCTAGAGCAGTCAGAATAATAAAACCATTGGCTAAAAACAAAATAAAAAAATCCAGCTGTATTTGACTGCATTAAGATGGGCTAATCATGATTTTAATAATCGAAAGTGTACACTGGACGAAGTATGTTTGTGTTTTGTTGGAATGAAGGATGGTCACTGGTGAATGCAAGCAATGCCTCCTCTAAGAACAGGCTGGGCCGAGATGTTCATTCGTAGGAGAGTTGTTTAGAAGGCTGTGTACTTTCCCATGGGCACAGGGTTCCTGTGGAGTTAGGTCTTTACCCTTAATTGCAAAACACCAGTTAACCCATCACATACTCGATAAGTTGTTTAAGTTGTTTAAACTAACACTTAACACTGCCCAAAGGCATCCTTCCCCTTTCACTCGCTCAGCCGTTGTTCTGGTTTGAGATCTCTTTACTCTCCTCTGAATCACCCCAGTAACTTCCTCACTGGTCTGTTTAATCCGTCTCCATGTTCACTGTTTATACTGCCAGGATGAGATTTCCAAAATGCAAGTCTGATTGCATTTATAACTCCACCACTGCTTGCAGAATAAAGAGCAGACTCCTAACCAGGAGTCTCAGGCCCACACGACCGCTCTGTCTCTTAGCCGTGAGCTTACTGAGAGCTCACCTCCTGCCACTTCCCCGAATGCACCTGCCTCCTCAGGTCTTTGTCTCTTGGCTCACATGGTTTCTCTGCTCTCTGCTCGGGGTGCCCTTCCTCTCCTTGAGTACTTGGGGAATTCCTTCCCCATTTCTCAGGACTTAGATCAGGAGTTCTCTCCTGTCTGATCACTCTCTTCCCATTCCTGGGAGTCATCTGTCTCTCCTCTATAATGTGATATCACATTATTTTATAATTATTTGTTTACATGGTTTCTCCTGGATGCTGAACTTGAGGCCACGACTACGTCTTGTTTACTTGTATATCTAGGACTTGGCACGACACAGTGATCAGCAGGTGTTTCTAGATAAACGCGTGTATAGCCATGAGGCTGGGGCAGGAAACGAGGGCTGGCAGCAGGGCTCCTCATACTCATCACAGGGGAAAGAGCTGAGGCAGGCTCTGGGAGGACGAGCATGGCGATGACTTAGGATGGTCGGTCATATGTGTGTGTTCATTCTTGTGGGCTGAACCACAGGGTTTGTGCAGGGGAGTTAGGGAGCAGAGCCTAGAAAGTCAGACGAAGGTCTTGAATGCCAGATTAAGCACTTTTACTACTCTCTCTGCGATAGGGAATGCTATATGTTATTTAAACTTGGAAATGTCATAATTCAAAAGGCGCTTGGGAATGCCACTGTCCAAAAGGTGCTTGGGAACACTGATTGGCCTGTGATATGGGAGGGAGTGCAGACAGAGAGACTGGTGTCAGGATGACTGGGACAGACTGGGGAGGAGCTGGTGGGAATACTTCTAAAGTGTAGAAGTGTCAGTCGGAATGGAAGACAAGACCCTACAAAGTCTGTCCTGACTAGCAGGCTGTATTTACTATCAACTCTGTAAGATGTTTGGCATGCCTTGAAATATTTTATCAGCAGCCCACATCCTGGGGCCGCTTTAGAGTTCTGCCCGGGTGAGTTGGTGACTGCTGGCTCCTCAAAGTCAGGAAGAGTCCGGAGTGAGGAGGACTGAGCTGAAGTCTGCATCAGAGAATATAATGACATGCCTGAGGATGGATGCCCTGTTCTCCTGAAGTGAGTCTATTCTTTTCCACTGCGGCTAATGAGAATTCCATGATCTTCAGGGCTTCTCCACTCAAATTCCTATCCCATTGGGCTTGGAGACAATAGCTTCCAATTAGGCTTATTTTATAGTCTCCATTCACCCAAATATGAATGGCATAAGCTAGTGCCATCTCCACATGGGACCCTTATGTTATTCTCGCCCAAACGGGTGGTTCTTGGGGCAGGGTGCATCCACCTTGATGACTTCAGAACCCTAGTGACATATTGACATTAAATTTATACCCACAGGCAGAGTAGGGTTACCTGAGAGGTAACTTTTGCATGATATTTACATTCAAGACCTGATTGCAACTGAATAAATTGACATCTACGATAAACAAAAAAGGCAAGCATGTTAGGGAAAAGCAACATATTGGCTTACATTTGCATTGAGTTGTGAAGACCAGAATTGGGGCAGCTCTCACGCCCTGAGCCCCGTTTTCTCTGCCCACCTTGTACTGTGGCAGCCTCCGCCTCGTGCACATGCGCCCTGATAGGCTGTCTACTCCTCACTCGCTCCGCCTCGTGCACATGCGCCCTGATAGGCTGCCTACTCCTCACTCGCTTCTCTGGTGATGGGGTGCAGGACACTGCAGGAGCCCACGTATTGCCTCTAAAGGTGGAGATAGGACAGATGTGAAGGTCCTTAGGCCTTCAACTACTCTCCAAAACACCTGTTTGTGTCTCACTTTTTCCATTCTGGGTTCCTGGCTGCCAGTTGAATATCTCTGTTGAAGAAAAATTTTCCAAACAGTTCCAAGCAGAAAGTGAAAAGGAATATGGCTTCACATATGCTGGAGCTAAGATGCCATCTTTGTGGCCGAGTCTCAGGAGAAGTCCCACTCCTGTGGGCACCAGTCTGGTACCTGACACAACTCTTCCACGCCCCCACCCAGAGACCATCATCCAGGACTGGTTACTCTTATTAGCTCAGAGAAGAACTCCAGTTCTGACCTCCCATCCTCTGCTCCAAACCCACAGCCATCCTGCCATCTCATGGCTGGAATTCCCTTCCCAGTCCACCCCCTCTGAAGGGTGACTCCCTCAGTGAGTGACACTGTTACTGACAGAAATGCAGTTCGGGGCCCCGCCCCATAGGTACTTAGGTCGAAGCCCTGGGGTGAGACTTAGCAATTATGGTCTCCCATCCACGTGGTTCTGATATAAGATCCAGTTTGAGAATGCCGTGCATTAGAGGGACTAGATCGGTGATTCTCAAGTTTAGGAATCCCAATATGCAGAACAATGAGACCAAATCTCTGAGGCTGGGATCCAGACATCAGCGTTCCCTTAACGCTTTGTATGTGATTCGAGTGTGTAGCCAAGGTTGAGATCACGGGTCTGGGCCTTTAGGGAGGAGGGACATCAAGGAGCTGAAAGTGTCTGCACTGGGGCCTGTCCTTCCCCACTCCTCCTCCATCTCTCCAAACTCAAGGACGACCTGAAAGACCTTTAAAAATGCCCCCAAGGCCCTGGCCGGTTGGCTCAGTGGTAGAGCGTCGGCCTGGCGTGCAGAAGTCCTGGGTTCGATTCCCGGCCAGGGCACACAGGAGAGGCGCCCATCTGCTTCTCCACCCCTCCCCCTCTCCTTCCTCTCTGTCTCTCTCTTCCCCTCCCACAGCGAGGCTCCATTGGAGCAAAGATGGCCCAGGCGCTGGGGATGGCTCCTTGGCCTCTGCCCCAGGCGCTAGAGTGGCTCTGGTCGCAGCAGAGCGACACCCCAGAGGGGCAGAGCATCGCCCCCTGGTGGGCAGAGCGTCGCCCCCTGGTGGGCGTACGGGGTGGATCCCGGTCGCGCACATGCGGGAGTCAGTCTGACTTGTCACTCCCCGTTTCCAGCTTCAGAAAAATACACACACACAAAAAGTAAAGAATGCCCCCACTTTGAATAACGGATTTCTTGTGTATCTGTTTTATCACCACCTGCATATGCATATGTTAATCACTTGTCATAATGTCTTTTCTGAAAGTGTGTTTCTTGCTAGTGGACACCGGCTGGCGTGGGCATTCCTCAGACAGCGCTGGCCTGGCTCTTCGAAGCTGAGCCCCGGGCAGGGGTCCTTGGATCAGGCATCTCCATCCTGCAACGTAAAGAATTCCTAACATCCTCTCCAAGGGAGCCGGGAAGTTTTCTGAAAAATATCCTCGGACTTAATCTGAGCCGGTCCTGGGAATTGCCTTATAAAATGGGGTTCTGTTCGAGGGGCTCTGAGGTGGCTCTCTTTTCGATCCGTCTCAATTTCTGTAACTGGGCAGATGGACAAAGACACGGAGAATTTAAAATTGTTTTTGTTTCTAAATGTGAAAATGACTGGGTCATAAGGACATAGTTTTCAAGAGTCTTTCCCCGAGGAAGCTTTTAAAATCAGAGCCCGTCAGCGCACGAAGGGGCCTCGGAAACAGCCTTTCAAACGCCTTCCTTTCAGGGCAGCCGAGGCCCGCGGAGGGCGAATATCGGCCCCAAATCACACAGCAAATTAGCGGTGGAGTTAATACCAGAAACCAGATCTGTTAACTCCCCGTCGGGATCCCCACCCTGCCACATCATTCTGCCTCTTCTATTGAAATTATTTTTTCCTTCCAACATGGGCTTCCTTCCATTTTCCCCTTCCTCCAAGGATTTAAAAAAAAAAATTTTTTTATTAAGGAAATACCTGCATTGTTTTTAAGTGGTTGATAGAACTCATCAATTAGGTCATCGAGATGGTTCTGAGGATGCATTAAGTCATTTTTGTATAGGCTGAAAAATGAATCTTGTAAAATGAGACGTCAAAAGTCATTGAAACGAGAGGCTCTGAGGATAATTGTAGAGACTCCGACACAGGCTTTGGAATTTTCCGGGTCTCCTTTCCATTGTTTATGTTTTATTGGTTATATATAGTAATTGATGTGAAAAACCCCAAATAGCCACATTTTTCCATTGGGGCCTGTGACTCAGGAACACCGAAGATCTTTTTAGAGCATTTTAATCATTTACCACACCTTTAATGGGGGAAACAAAAAGCCTCCAAAATTCCTTTATTTACTTTTTCACGTGTTTTATATTTTCTGGATTTCTTAGTGGCAGCTGTAAAAAGGGCTTTTCATGTGATCATTTCATTCAGTAATTTGTCTAAAGCGAGGCCTTTTCCCTTTTTTCTAATGCCTGCCCAGCTGTCACTGTTGCCTGCTAAAGTGATTTTTCTCTATTATGTTGTCACTTTACACTCCCACAGGGTCCAATCCTGCAGGCCTTACATGCATGGAACTCCCATTAAAGTCATTGGAAGCTTTAACATGTAAGAATGTGGGGCTGGGGCCCAGAGAAAGGGCCTATTTTGAAAGCTCGGGCTCTGGAGTGCCGGTCCGCGCACTGCAGTAAAAGCGCCCCAATTCTGCGGAGTCTCCTCTCTCACTCGATTGTTAACATGGCAGGCCCTCGAATAACATTGTTTTGTTCGGTGTCGTTTCACTATAACGTTGATGAGATGCCTTCGGAACTTGACTCTTGTTTATATCAAGTAGCACGGGGTAAAATTGGTTTTGTGGTGTGCCCTTTCACTGAAAGTCACAGAACCTCATAGACTCGATTGGCTGATATAACCAATGGTTGGTGGTGGTGGTGGTGGAGGGGACTTTAGGGGTGGATTCTGCATCTCTCTAAGGAGTGCTCTTTCTACTGTTTTCTATTCCAAAGCATCTTCCCTCCAGCCCAACTCTACCCTTTGAGGTTGGTATCGAAAGCAGGGGAGTGGGGGACCACAAGGGAAGTGAAACCATCTTATATCGGAGTTGGCATTTTCTTTGGTGTTTTCTGAGAGGGGGATCTCGCCTAGTCACAGAATGGATTCAACATATAGTAGGAGAAGCTGAGTTGTACTTAGAAAAGAAAATTGTCCTGGGTGGGGGGAGGGGGAAACTGGTCAGTCTGGGGAGGGTCCAATTCTTCTGATTTAGATCGCTTGGTCTTGCCTGTTCACAGATGAGATGGTTTTAGGGTATTGGGTTAATTGATCTCCTGTGAATGAATCAGGATCGAGTGATTCTTGGGCCTAAAATGTTCTATTTTATCTTTTTGTCTGCATCTTTACTTTTTTGAGGAGTCAAAAGTACTATCTCCACCAGGAAGCCCTGTAGGGATACTCCAGGCTTCCCTGTCTTGGCTTTCTCATACCTCTCGGAGAATGCATGACAAGGAGTAGCTTTACCTGACCTGCTTCTGGCTATAGATCTGGTGTGCGGGTGACCCTTGCAAGTGTCCCTGATCTGAGTTACTATTGGGACAGGCCAGCACTGGGCTGAAAGGGGAGGGAGGAACTTCTCAGAGAGAGGACGTTCTCTGAGAGATCGGAAGACTGGCTAGGTCTCACTGAGGCTGAGTTTCAGGCTGGAAGAGCTGGGACCCTGAGGACTTTGTAAGACTTAGGGCACACACAGGGTCAACTGGGGGCCCAACTGACAGAGGAACACAGAATTGGGGACAGGGGCTCCTGTTTCCCAACTCCTCAGGTCTCCATGGAGCTCTGGTACTGAGGGTCCCCGTGCGGGTCCCTGGAGAGGTCGATGAGTCAAGAGAATCTCACTGAGGGTGCTGGGCCCTGGGCTAAGTAAGATCTGACCCTGCCAGGGGGCTGGGGAAGGAATTCTACAGACTGTTCTAGAACATGGGGGACTTCCGAGGCTACCTTGACACAACTGACACAACTGAGGGGAGGCTGCAGTGCTGTGAGAACAGGTGTGGGCTCAGGGCCACACTCATTGCCCATTAATGCTAACGGAGACATCATCCGTATTCATACTCCCTATAGAGAAAGGGCCATGGGGATGCGACTGCTTTAGAATAAAAAATAGACCTGGGTGGAGTCAGTGGGAAGGCTGGGCCTGGGTGAGGGGCCCGGAAAGCCCCCCACCCCCACCCATGCACATTTACCTCTTTTCATATACTCTTACACACTTCTAACCACTCTTGATGCTAAGCACCTTCCCATAGGGAAAATTCCTCTGTTGTTTTAAATATTTATCCATATTTCCAGAGCTGTTGACCCTGAACTTCCTGCTCCTGAGGGATCTATACCAATTAAGGGTTTGTTTCCATGCTGTTTCATTGTAGACATTTGTCCCGTTGACACCATGGGACAAGTGCCACCAATGCACTTAGGCACCCCATGCCTTGTTTAGCTGACTCACAGGATAATTTTTTTGAAACCTCTTAATATGTCTTGGGCTAGTACATAAAAAAATGAAGACTCATGGGGAAAGAGCATTGGTCTGGAAGTCACAAAACTGAGTTGAGTGGCTCCGCCATTCTGGCTGTATGTCTTAGGGCAAAGTTACTTGAACTGATTCTCAGTTTCATCTCTCTATAGAGTGTATGTGAAGGTCGAGCATTTTGCATGTATATTTCACATACAGATCTATAATGTCCATGCATGTTATGTTTATATCTATGTGAATAGTGATATGCTATATCCATGTATATAATACTTATGTGTATATGGTAAAATCTTATGTATATACACTTTGGAAAACTCTAAAGCACTGAACTACGTGCATATTTGGCTTATTATTTCTGAAATGATGGGGCCCTCACAATCCCTGTTATGTTTAGTGCTGCTGGAGCATCATTCAATGGTGTTTGAATTTTAAACAGGAAGCACTGTGATATAATAGCTCAGTTGTTCTCAATGCACTGTCCCTTCTCCTCTTGGGGAAAATAAAAGCAACAACAGAACATCATGTAGTACGCTCCTCTGTTGCCAACTTCAATTTACTATGGAGGCCCAGGAACAAAGAGCAAGGTAAGTAGATCAGCTGTAAAGGGAACGGTGACCTTCATTTTTACTCTCTCTCTCTCTCTCTCTCTCTCTCTCTCTGTCTTTTTTGTGACGGAAGAATAAGAATAATAAATTCTCTTCCCTTGCCTATTTCAAGGCAGAGATCTTAAGGGTGTTTTATGACTTCAGCTTGTCTCAGGCCAATCTGCAACTCTAGTGATGATGAAATAACCCTCGACGCCCATTAGCATAAGTGGATGTTACTTTGTTAACTTCGAAGGGGTCCTAATCAGCGCAAATTCTTCCTTTGGCACTGCCTTTTGGAGAATGCAGCCAGGTGCTCTCCCAGATGTGAAGGGGAGAGAGTCCTGCCTCCCTCCCTCCCCGCTACCAGCCCAGAACCTTCAGCTGCACACGTTCATGCCTGACTGGGAACCACTCAAGTGTTCCTTGAGCCATGCACCCTGCTGCATCTAATAAAGCCTCTCCCTCCTTCCAGCCTGCTCTAGGAAAGCAGACACACTGTGATCTGGGAGAGCCTGAGTGTGGCCCTGGGTGTGCACAGGGTGCTGGCGAATGTGTCCTCTGGTATTTCTGCCAGAGAGCAGATCCTGCAGCCGGGGTCTGGCACCGTTGACAAAGCTCCAGCATGCACGTCCAGTGGTCCCCTTCTTTTCTCCTTTCCCCACAGGGGGGTCCTTGCACTGTGCAGCGCAGACTTTTCCTTGGCAGGGTGTGGGCTAGGGGATGAGTGTGCCAGCATGCCTGTGTAAACTGAGTGCAGACAGGGAGAAGAAGGAACAAAGGCACAAGATGCTAAACAACTTCCTTGGTTTGGCACTTAGCTGTGCAGGGGACCCTGTGGGGTGGAAGAGCGGTACCCAAGATTTAGAAGACCTGAAATTCAACTCTAACTGGAGTGTCCCCTAGAAATTACTAACCTTCCTATCTCTCAGGGTCTTGACCTTCAGAATCTAAAACAGCTTGTCCTACATCCTTTCCAGAGTTGTTGAAAGCATCCAGGGGCAGCTCGCCTTTGTACAGAACTGCTTCGTAGTTGGCAAAATGCATTTAAAAGTAACAAGGTGAGCTGTGGTTTATTTGAAAGCTTGTGCCACTGACCTTCTGAATCAGAATTAACCATGAGGCTCCTTTAATGGACCCTCAAGCTTGGGCACCCGACTCAAGGTGAGACAAGAAGACAGTCTGTCCTGGGAATCTACATCGGTTCGCAAGGCATGTGTGAGATCATCGGAGAGCTCGGTCACCCGTGGAACTGCTCCCAAAGAGACGGTCTCTGAGCACCTGCTCTCCCTGAGGTCTGGGGCTCCGTCCTCCTCCGCTATGTAGGTCTCCAGTATGCTTTGAATGAATTTCCTCTCTGGCTTAAGTGAGCCCCGAATCTTGACTGAGAGAACTCCCAAGCTTTCTCAGCTAGGAAGATTTTACACTGAGGACCTTGTGACTTAGCCCGCAGTGTGTGTGTGTGTGGGGGGGGGGGTTCCTGTGACCCTGGGTTTGGTCTTAGTTTGGGCTCCATAGGAATGATGTCTCCTATTTTGAGCAAAAGACAGGGTACCTAGTGGAGGCCTCTGGGGAAGTCCTGGCATCAGGGTGTAACATTTCTAGAGTGTTGAGCAAATAGCCATGTAGCAATGTGGCAACCAGGTGAGAGCTTCTTTACCAGCAGGACAAAGGCGGGGTTGAGACCACAGGCTCTGGTTTCATGTGCTCTGCTGCTTACAACCTATACGACCTCTGTCTTCGTTTCTTTGTAATATGGGGACAGTTGTAGTCCTATGTCATAGACTGTTAAGATTATGTTGGACACGTCACATGGGCAGCGTGGTGCTTGGCACAAAGTAAATGTTCAAGACATGTTAGCTGTTATTGTTACTATCCTGACACTGATCACTTTGTTATTACCGAGGAAGCAAACCCAGGGGAGAAAAACTGAAGCTGGGTTTTAGGAAAAGAGAAACATAAGAAAACAAACAAACAAACAAAAAACCAAAGAACGGGAAGAAGAAACTGCTACTTGCAGGCACCTGGAGAGATGTGCTCATGGCAGTCTGCTCTGCTGGAGGAGAGATGTCTTCGTAACGGTGACTCTGGACGGGACACTTCCGTCCCCCCAGAGGAGAGGTTGCTGGCCAACCTTTCCCTCCGTCGTTAGGGAAGCAGCCGCCCTGGAGCTCACAGGGCTGAACGCAGAGACTGTGTCCTGAGGATTTTGCTCACCTGGTTCTGCCGGGCAGGCTCTCCTGCGTGTGAGCGAAGTGGGCTCTGCTAAGGGCTTCAGGACACCTCGGAGTTTCATGGGGCTTGGTGACAAATGGCATGTGTGCGCCACAACCTCCATGTAAAACATGTCTGCTTGCCCAGCAATGACAAACTACTCACCTTGGCAAAACAAGCATGGTATTCATTTGGAGCCTTGCTTCTAAGAAAGATAAATCCCGCTGTCACTGCACAAAGAGATAAGAGAGACCAGATGACAGCTTCTCATTGATAAAAGATGCTGTCTGTATTTTAAAGGATTTTACTTTCTTCCCTTCTACTGATACTCGCATGAGTTAAGACAGAGATACACTATCTTTCAAGTGTTTGTCAGAATGTGTTATTACTGTGGGTGGCAGTGGCTCCGTTGCCTCATTTAATGATCTGACTCCAATGCAGCGTCGCCTGCACGTGAGCTGCGGGACCCAAGCGAAGTGCGACCCCGGAATTAAGGATCAAGATCGGGAAGTGTTCCTGGTTGGGAGGGAAGCTGACAGGGGTTCACCGGAGGTGGGGGAGATTAGCTGTTATGTGAAAGTCCTCTTAGAAATCCATCTTCCCTAAGAGAGGTTTTGAAAATTTGCTGCCGACGAGGGTTTTTCTGAAAATTCTCACTGGGGCAACACTATTGCACAATAATTAATAGAAGATAAACAGTAATCTAATGAATTTCCACTTGTGGTGACATGGCAACAACAAAGTTCAAAGGCAAGGAGGAAGGGGAAAAGAAGAGAAGGAGAGAGTAGCCATCTGTCAGTGTCCTGTCTGCCGAACTCACGGCAAAGATAAAGTGCTGCTCTCGGTAGGTCTGAATCTAAGTGGGCAGGCTCAGCACTTCCGGATGATCCTAAGCAAAGAAACTGCTGACCTTAATTTGGTTTCCCAGGTGGACTTGTATCGGGAAGAAAATGTGTTGATCAGTTGACAGGAATATTTTAGTCTGCTTACCACTTTTACTTATTAGCAGTAAGTTAACCCTTCTAACAACCCAGAGAGGCAGGGACTTGCATTAACCCCATTTTCAAGCACTGGACACTAAGGCCCTGATACATTAACTTACCTTTTTAGCCTTCAGGAGTAAAAGGTTTCATTATCTGTTTGATAGATGAATATACTACAGCTGAGCACACAGTGGGTAAGAACTGGGTTCTGGCGTCGTCTTGAATCCCAGCTCCTCCTCTGCCTGCCAGGTGGCCGCAGTAAGGTCCTTGTAGCAGATTGTATTGCTCGGTAATAGCCACGGCAATATTTCTGGTCCATCTCACATGCTCCTGTAGACTCCTGCCGTGCCTATCAAGGGGAGGAGTCTGTTTTCCCTCCTTTGGACCCGGAAGGACTAGGTCTGCCTCTGCGACTCGACTCCAGCACTGGAAGGGAGGCTGTGTGACATCTGAGGGCAGGCTGTACAGATGACCCAGCTTCCACCAGGTCCCCCCTTCCTGGGGCTCCTTCCCCTGGGAACCCAGGGGAGAGGCCCTGTGGAGGGGAATGGAGGTTCCCAGCTGACGGCCAGCATCAGATGCCAGACGTGTGCGTGACCAGATTTCAGATGGCTCCAGCCCGCAGCCTTCGAGCTTCCGGTGGAGACCCCAGACGTGGTGGAGAGGGGCGAGCAGTCCTTGCTGCGCTCCAGCTGGATCTCCCAGCAACAGAACCCACGGGCTTCTTTGCAGCAAGTTTGGGGGAATTTTCCATAGCGCCCTAGTAATTGGAACAGCACTTTAGCCCTCAAATGTTAGTTTTCTTATTTCTGATCTACAAAATGAGGATAATAGCCGTACCCCTCTTGTGGACGGCTGTGAGGATTTAACGTGTGCGAATTGATTAGCCTACTTCCTGGGGCGTAATAATAACAAAAGCTTACAGGGCGCTTCATGTGGGCCAGCACAGCCCTAGGAACTCACATAGATTAACTTCAGATCCTGACCACGACCTTGTGCAGTGGGTGGTACTTAAAAAAAAAATTTTTTTTTTTTTTAAGTTGAAGTGAAATGGACATAGCAAACATTCACCATATAAAAGTGAACAAGTCAGTGGCATTTAATACATTCACAATGTTGTACAACCACTGCCTCTGTCTGGTTCCAGCGACACTTCATCACCCCGAAAGGAAACACGAGAACTCCTTTTAAATCCATTCTGCTTTTAAATCCATTCTGCGTATGAGGAAGCTCTGCCGTCTGACAGATAGTGATGGCAGGTCTGGGATTAGGGCACACTTGGACTTCTGGGGTCTGGGGTCTTTGTTACCACTCTCTACGGCGTGGGACTCATGAATGTCAACTGCTCGAATGAAGTGACTCGTCCGGAGTGGCATGGCCGACAAGTAGCTTATCCCAGATTGCTCCCTTCCCCAAGCTCGTGCTTGCTCTGCGGAGATAAGACTTGCCATGAAGCTTGTTAATCAGGTTTCACAAATATAAATACATAGCTGCCTTATGGACCCAGTGAGTCAATGTTCAGAGCCTGATTGCCCTAGGAACCCATCCTGCTGGGCGTCAGACCTTGAGCCTTCCAGAGCAGCTCCCTACCCCCCACCCCCCGCCGCCCCCGCGCTGAGATCGCACTTGAAACGCCGCTCTGCTAAACACCCTAATTGCAACATTGATCTATCTGCAGTGGAAAGTATGCGCTACCAGCCTGCGGTAAAGCGGCTGCTTGGCAGAGAAAAGAATCTCCCGTGCTAGACTCATAATTCTTTTATTCTGTGGCCTACCGAATATTCGGATCAGCAGCCTAGCTGGGGCCATCCAATCGGAGGTGGCCCGACCCACAGTGGTTTTTCTGTAGCTGCGTTTGCCCCGCCTGCATAGAGAGGGATTTACAGTTCTTGGCCCTGGGAACTGACGTGTGCGCTGCCCTGGTAAGAACAGAGTCCTGTGCACTTGGGCTCAGTGTAGGTGTGATCGCCTTTCCTTTCTTTTGCCGCGTCAACGCTCTTTCACAGCACAGAGTGCTATGTGCTGTTGCCTCCCGAGCCGAGGCTCGGGTATTAGGCAGATTCAAGGAGCTGTGTAATGTGATGGCTGTGGCAGGCAGGCCCAGCTAGGAGACAGAGAGCCTGCCAGTTCTGGGACAGAGATTAAAGCCAATTCTGACTGGCATGGGTAGAGTGGGGTAAAAAGCTGCTTGCAAAGGCCTAGGAGCCCCCTTAAACCCCACCAAGAATTGAGGGGAACATGCAAATGGGACCAGCTTGGGAAGTGTCAAGGGTCGTGGAAGACAGCAGACACTCCTGACGTCGGGGCCGATGTGGAGTGGAAGCTTTGCCTCTTTGTAACATTGGGTCTTGTACATGGACCATATTATACCACATGTGACAGGGGAGAGGACGTGTGGGGTCCAAAGGGCAGGCACTCAGTGTGCTAAGAATAGTCGTGATGTATGTTCTGCGGGGAGATGCCACGATTAATCTGTCACCAGCAAAGCGTGCACTCTCAGTGGTTCTGCTTTTCCCAGCGGCCGTGGGTCTGCGCTGTGCCATCCAACACCAGCTTGACAAAGAGGAAGGAACGGAGATTTGGGATTAAGTCAGATCCTGGTTTGAGTCCAGGCCATGTCATTTATTAGTTGTGTCACTAGGTCACAGTCTTCCTGAGTCTGGTCTCCATATCCTCCTCATCCTGGATCCTGCAGCTCATCATCCCGATGGTGACTTTTTTGGAAGAGTGACACATAGAGTGCCTGTGACGTGCTCTGTGTGTAGCAGGTACTCCACATGTGCCAGCACGGCCTGCACATATGAGACAGTGCAGACTCCTTGACCATGAGCGAGCAAATTCATTAGGCCACACATGGAATGTTAGAGCACCCTGCTCTCACTAACAGGGCCAGGCATGGATTTACTGACGATGCTAAACTTACGTAATCTTTTGGTTCAAAGATGCAAATCAACATCAATGTTTTATTTTGGTGGCCATTAGCCACTCCTCAGTCACTTTTATTTATTTATTTTTATTCAGTTAGAGGAAGGGAGGCAGAGAGACTGACTCCCACATGCGCCCTGACCGGGATCTAAATGGCAAGCCTACTAGGGGGTGATGATCTGCCCATTTGGGGCCTTGCTCTGTTGCTCAGCAAATGAGCTTTTCTTAGTGCCTGAGGCAGAGGCCATGGATCCATTCTCAGTGCCCAGGGTCAACTCACTCCAATTGAGCCATGGCTGCAGGAGGGAAGAGAGAGAGAGAGAAAAGTGAGAGGGGAGGGGTGGAGAAGCAGATGGGCACTTCTCCTGTGTGCCTTGACCAGGAATCGAGCCCAGGACATTCACATGCCGGGCCGAGGCTTTACCACTAAGCCAACTGGCCAGGGCCTCCTCTGTCACTTTGTAAATCCAGTTTGCAGTCGCCATTTTGACTCAGGGTTGGCATCATTAGGCTTAATTCTGGCATGTGACCATTGTCATTGCCCTTTGGAGCTGCAATTAGGTAATGAAAAAGTGTTTCATTTTCACTATGAAATTTAACACAAAGAATACAGCTGCTCATCTGGGCACAGACAGTGTATGTTAATTTGATTTATATCCACGCAATATAACGTGCCTAATGTTGAACACTGGAAGACCCCCCCAGCGAGGCTCATACCAGCACCGTAAATGAGAACGACCATCTGGGCAGACGTCTCGTGTGTCAGCCCACCTTCTTGGAGCAAATAAAGCTGTGGGAGCCAGTCTGGGCCAGAGAAACCAGAAGGAATGTCTTACACGGCGAGGGTGAGGCTGTGTTTTACTGTACAGAAAATGTAGCTTTTTGGGAGGTGGTGGGTCAGGCTTCCCACCGGGCATCTCACCAGATGTCTGGTCTGGGGTGCGCCCAGGGCATTGCTCTTCAGAGTCTGTGGCATGGTGCTGGGTTTAGGGCTCCCATTAGGCTCATGGCATGCTCTGCTTGGAGAGCAAACTTCAGTTTCTCCTGAGGGCAAAAGAGAGAGGCATTCCTGCTCCCTGGCTAAGCGGAGTCCCGGATGGAAAACTCTTATGTCAGCTGGTACCCACCTGAAATCCACATGGAAATGGAGGCTCACGAGTGCGCCTCTGTGGTGTGTGTGTGTGGTATGGTGTGTGTATGTTTGTGCAGTTGTGTATGTATAGAGTATGTGGCGTGTGTGTGCATGGTGTGTGTTGTGTATGTGTAGAGTGTGTATGATGTATGTGGTATATGTGTTGTGTGTGTGTGTGTGTGGGGGGGGCTCTGGTTCTCTTCCTCACCTTGAACTAACGCTGTGTGGTGACCTACGCCCGTCAGAGGCACCTCAGTTTACCACCTCCCCCCCTTCCTTTCTCCCCTTTTCGCATTGCTATAAATCTAGTCTATCAACAGGTAGAACGTGTAGGAAGTGGAGGGGAGAAATCATCCATAATTCTGTCCCCGTGACTGGTGCTATTTTGAGGTCTCTTTGTTTATCTCTCCACGTGAATAAAGAGCATATTTGTAATCATCAGTGGCTGCTGCACATTATATTAAGGGTTCATACTGCTACTTAGTCCTAATAATCATCCTGCTTAATGGCTGTATAATATTCCATTCAATTCTCTACCGTAACGTAAATGCACAGGGTCCTATTTAGGTGGCTTGCAAGCTTTCAGTATAATGAATAACACCATGTAGATCAGGGGTCCCCAAACTTTTTACACAGGGGGCCAATTTACTGTCCCTCAGACCGTTGGAGGGCCGGACTATAACAAAAACTATGAACAAATCCCTATGCACATTGCACATATCTTATTTTAAAGTAAAAAAAAAAAAAAAAAGGGAACAAATACAATATTTAAAATAAAGAACAAGTAAATTTAAATCAACAAACTGACCAATATTTCAATGGGAACTATGGGCCTGCTTTTGGCTAATGATGGTCAATGTGCTCCTCTCACTGACCACCAATGAAAGAGGTGCCCCTTTCGGAAGTGCGGCGGGGGCCGGATAAATGGCCTCAGGGGGCCGCATGCGGCCCATGGGCCGTAGTTTAGGGACCCCTGATGTAGATGTTCCTCATCGCATCAGGTCTGGCCCCCATCACCGCCTTTAACTCCGAGCTTTGCGCAAGTGTCATGAGTTGTGGCTGGAGCAGCTCATCTCTCAGCATCCCCAGATTCCGAGGGGCCAGGGAGACCCTTGACACACATGGGATATCTTTATTAGGCCTCTGGTGGGGACAGTCACAGGACGGGCACCGGCCACCTTCATCGCCACCTCCCTGGAAGTGTGCTGCCGTGCCCGCTGCACCCCTGGCAGCCTGGCCGCCTCCTACAGGCTTGTTCCAGGCACAGCACGCTGCTCGTCTTTGCCCGTTGTTCGCCTCCTCCTCCCTCGGTCACTGATTCCCAGAGGCCTCTACCCTTTCCATCTTGAGCAGGACTTCCCAGGGCGGTTGGAGCTCACAGAAACCATTGGTTTTCCGGCCTCCTAGCAAAGGTAGACTTCTTAAAGGACCATCGCAGGGTCTGTACTTGGGATCCGCAGTTCTCAGGACTTTGTACAGGCTTCCACTCTGCAGGAAACCCGCTGTCTCCTAGCCCCCGCCGTGCCGCCCTTGGCTGGGTCTGCATGTGTGTGCTGCGTTGTCCCCGACGCTTCCTCACTGCACCCTTCGCCCCTCTCTGCCAGGTCAGTTTCCCAGCACCAGTTTCTGTGACCGTCCCACAGTCTGCTGCAACTGACCCCAGGCTGCCACCTCCTCACCCATCATCCCTGTGCTCCTTCCCTGGGGCCTGTTCCAATGTCACTGGTCTCTGAACTCAGCTAATTGTGTAAGGAGGATTTTACAGAAGGGAACACGCCTGTCACAGGGGAGGCCCAGGGACACTGGAGCGACGGGAACCTTTAGGGGAAGGGAGACCATGGCAGTGATGCCTTTGCACCGCTCCCAGCGTCCTCCATGCTCTCCACGCCAGGGGCAGCAGGAGTCGCCCAACTGGGGAGGCTGAGCCCCACCCACTCTGCTCAGCTTCCCCATCTGCTGTGAGCTGATCCAGCTCTGCCTCCTCTTCATTGGCCCAGGAAGTTGATGACTCTTGGATTCACACCCGCAAATCTTTCTCCACCCTCTCTCCTCTCTCTGACAGGTCATTCCCAACACCCAGAGCCCTCGCCTCTGGAAATGCTGCTCTCAGGACAGAGCATGGCTGAAGTGTACACCTCACTGTGAACAGAGGGGCGCCGTTCAATTCCCTGGGCAAGCAGGGCGGTGGCTGAAGATTGTCTGGTCATGTAGAGCTGAGTTCAAATTCTTACTCTGAACCTTAGTTTTCTCATCTGTAAAATGGGAATAATACAAATGGGAATAATACCTATCCCAGATGACATAAAGCATGTGAAATGTTCAGTGAAGTTCCTTACACATAACTTGATTTATTGATATGGGTTACTTTTTGTTTGAATCTTAGTTCTATTTGGGGAAAGTATTTAAAGGGATTTTAAGCTTGAGCAGCAGACTCAGACGCGCAAGCGTGCACGTGTTTGTGTACACGTGTATCCAAGCATGCATTCACGAGTGGTGATTTGGAAAGGTTGGGGAATGTCTGAACCCATACACACAGGATGGAGCCTTCTCCTTCTCCTCCTCCTGGTATTAATCCACCTATTTCACATGCATGCCAGTGCTCTGGGCTTGTCTTCTGTTTGCCTTTAACCAGCTAGTTGTGTATTTCTTCCAAGCAGGATACTCTCCATGACCATCCCTCTTGCTTTCCAAATGTCCGTGTCCCTGCTCTGAGATGCTCACTGCCCCCCACCTCCAGGCAGACGACGGCGAGATGGTGGATCTGCAGGGAAACCAGAGCGCAGGGCCCTTTTTAGTGAATCAGGTCATTTGGGAGAAAGAAGCCTTTCGGAAGGCACTTTGGGAACAACAGTAAAAATGAAAGATATATTCATCTGATTACTCCAGCTCTAGGAATCATCCAAAAGAAGACTTACGGAACATGAGTAAAGAACGAGATCTAAACATGCCCCTGCAGCATTCCTATTTGGTCAGGGTGGACACCTTAGATACAGCTTACATGTTTACCAATATGAAAATGGTTCCAGAAATCGTACATACAATGGAATACTATGTAGCCACAAAGAAGAGTGGGGTTGCTGTATGTATGTGTTGCCACAGAAATCTCACTGAGATAATTACATTAAGGAAAAAGGGGGCAAAGATGCAGAGAAAGGCATGGGTGTGCACCTTAGTATAAGAACACCGTTGATAGCTGTGTCAGGGAAGTGGAAACACGGAGAATCATGGCATAAGGAGTTTACGTAGGACTCAATCCTAACACACCCGCTGGAGGAGCTGAGTAGGAAAGGGACTGTGAAGAGCAGCCAAAGCTAGCACATCTGGACGCTAGCACATCTGGAAGCTCGCACATCCAGCTGCAGGAGAGGGACTGCAGACGGGGCTGTGGCAGGTTGTTGGTCGTCCGTGCCGCTGTCTCTGTGAGTGGGCAAGGAAGCGTGTGGGGGTTCCGTGGCATCACGGCTGCTCAGCAGGCTGCCGGTGGGGAAGGTGAGCAGCACCTGGAGAGAGGAAGGATGACAGGCTGACCCGGCCAGCGCCTCTGCTCTGCCGCTTGTCGCCTTGTTCCGCTGCAGCCTTCAAAACACAATGGCTGCTGCCTCACCTTGGCCTCCCAAATCCCACGCAACTTCATTTATGGCCAGCTGAAACCCAGGACCACACAGGGAAGGGGATTCTGGGACTTTGGGGTTTCCAGAGTCACTGAATTGACGGTAGATTAATCTAGCACCACCTTTGAGGCGGTGAGCGGGAGCCAGGAGGTCAAAGGCTCCTTGCACGCTGTGCTCAGTATGTAAGCACACTGTCCTGAACTTTTCACCGCTGAAGTGTGCACATGGACTGCTTTGTATGGGAACAAAGCAATACAAAATAATAACTAAAAATGAAGCCCCGGGCTCTTAACTTCTTTTTTGTAAATCCTTAACAGGCTTTCTCATATCTTTGCATTTAACTCCTTTCTGCTGGCCTCATGGTGTAATCTCTTCCCCAAGCCTCGCATTCATGTGATTGCCAGTGATTTAACTTGTTAAAAATAAAAACTCAAAAGGTGTATGCCTATGCAGAATGCTTCATGTGCACATATATGAGCATGCATGTGTTTATAGTACATGTATACGCACATGTGTGTGCATATGTGTATATGCATGTGTGCTGGGAATGTGTGAATCCCTGTTTTGATTTACTCCTGGCCCCCTTTCCCTTTATGGGTGGCCTTTGACCTATGCCAAAGACCTGCAGGGGACAGGAGAGCCCAGAAGGGGGCGTGGTGAGAGAAGCTGGAGAGTAAGCTCTCTGGGAGACGAAATTCATGCGGCACACGGGGCTTCTGTCCCATTAATTTTTATTGGGAGAGACACACCCCTGCTGCTTCAGACTGCCTCTCCCACGGGCACAGAGCCAGCTGTGTGTGCTCCTGCAGCCACCTCTTTCACAAATACCTTGGGGAAGAAGAGGCGAGGCTGAGCCGGCTGCACCCGGCCTGGAAGCCACATTCTAAGACCCTGGCTTGTCCTGGCAGGGGCTGGAGGGGTGAACTGCTGGTGCTCCACTAGTGAGCAGCCCAGTCCCCCTTCGGATCCTGCCTGGGGGAGCTAGGAGTCAGTGGGAAGACAGCGGAAGGCGAACTTGGTCTTACGGCCCCTCGTTCTCCTTAAACCAGGGGCATTTGTCTTTTGCCAGGCTGAGCATCTGCAAAGAGAAGGGGAAACGACCTGAAGTGACTGCTCCCCTTTCTTGTTGGGTCCCCAGGTGTCCCACGTATAGGAGGGCTCACCATTTTCTGGTGGATGGGGCATGTTGGCACAGAGAGCGTCGGAGATGCCCAAGGAGTCTGTATGCGACAGAGGAGCTGTCATGGACCACTGACCCCTCGCTCCTACACTAGCCCTTGATGAGGCCATGAATTTGGTCACCTTCTCCCAGAGCCCCTTTGTCCCTCTCCTCTGGGAGCACACCTCCGTCGCAGGCTGCCAGCTCCTGGCAGCAGGGCCCACGTGCTGTCTGGGGATCCCCAGTGCCGGGCACTGTGGCTGGCGTGGAGCGAGGCC
This sequence comes from Saccopteryx bilineata, assembly GCF_036850765.1. Taxonomy (NCBI): domain Eukaryota; kingdom Metazoa; phylum Chordata; class Mammalia; order Chiroptera; family Emballonuridae; genus Saccopteryx; species Saccopteryx bilineata. The sequence continues at coordinate 16,868,424 of NC_089494.1, read as the reverse complement.
TCCCCCACATTGCTCCAGAGCCTCGGCTCCAGCCTCCATCCCGCTGGACCCCATTTCCTGCTCCTTTTCCTCTTGTTCACCTTGCTCCCTCATGATGCTCTCCCTGCTTACTGATGTTTGCAGGTACCAGGTTCACTCCCGCCTGTGGGTCTTTGCCCTGGCTGTTCCCTGTGCTGGGGCAGATCTTCCCCAGAAGCTGCAGGGCCGACTCCCACCCTCTGGCCGGTCTCACTGCATAGCCAGGCTGCCGGGTAAGCAGAACACTGCCCCCCATCTCCCACCCCCACCCCCAGCATAGCCAGGCTGCCAGGTAAGCAGAACACTGCCCCCCATCCCCCATCCCCACCCCCAGCATAGCCAGGCTGCCGTGTAAGCCAAACACTGCCCCCCCATCCCCCCCCCCCCGCCCCCAGACACGCACATTGACGCCATGCCTTCCTTCTACTTGACTGGCCTTTCTCTCCATGGCTTTGATCAGCTTCCCACGTACTGTGGAACTTATTTGCTTACTTACTCATTTATTTTTTGAACATACCTTTTTATTAAGTCTTTTTGACTGTTTATGGTTTCCACCACCACCCTTAAAAAAGCCGGAGCCTTTGAGGGCAGGAATCCTGGTCCATTTAGCTCGCTGATGTTCATAAAGGCACAGAGTTGGAAACTGCTTGGAGATATTTCACAATTGGGTGAAATTAAGCAGAGAGGACTTCTGGCCAAGTAAGCACTACAATGAGAGAATCCTGGTGTTGGGCAGATAAAATATATTATGCTCACTTTGTTAAAGATGGTGCTGCCCACATGGAAGCCGTCACCCAGGTGATATTAATGTGTGTTGGGGGCAGGCTGTGGGCAGGCAGGATCCTTATAGCCTGGGGCTTGGTTTTAGGACTAAGCCTTTCCCACCCTTTTTGATGAGTGGTGTTGATGAGGGGTGGTGCAATCCTATCATGCCTCAGAAAGTGACTTTGTATTAGAGACTTCCCTATTTTGTATATTGGATTAAAGGTTTTGATTTCTACACTATAAAGTGGGGACAGAACGGGAGCTTGCTCTCTTGGTTCCTGAGATTAGCATTAGAGGAGAGAGCAGAGAGAGGCCAAGTGGAGGAGGCCAGGAGAAGCAGCCAAGATGGCGGAGTGTTGAGTGAGAGGCCAGTTAGAGCAGAGTTTGTGCAGGGAGAAGGAAGGAGATGGGAACAGAGGTGAATAAAGTCTGGTGAGTAAGAAACCTTTGATTCTAGGAAACTCGGATAAGTCAGTAGCTTTGTGAGCACTGAATGAGTGGGTTTTGGAGCCCAGTGTGTGTTTTTACTTGCCTGCCAGGTGCAAGCTAGGATTAAAGATGATGACCCACCAGTTTTTGGCTCCATTGTTTCTTTACCGACTGTCCGAATCCAATGCGAACCTGCATGGGCCAGGCTGCTGTGATGGTGGCCCTGGCTACTGGCCATACACCTGGTCTTATGGCATTTCCTTAGATTCCTGCAGGGGAGTGCATTCACACAGAGACAGGCTGTTGTCATAACAACAATGCTACTTACAGGTGACAAAAAGCATTTGATGCCTAACCACTGTGTGCTTCTCTGCAGATGTTACATGCCTTGTATTGGGGCTTCATAATGAGGCATGGAGAACCGCAAGGTAGACAGCTTTCTCTCATTTTGGAGATGAATAAGCAGTCTCAGAAAGCTTAGCTGTGCACTCCTGGTCACATAGCCAGTGAATGATATAGGTAGAACTCCAAGCCCATTATTCTGATGGCTAGATCTTTTTTTCTTGTTCACAAGGACTGACTTCCACATACAGCCAGTTCTTGGGAGTCCCATGGAGCCACTCGGGGAGTTTCCAGCCTGAGTGGCTGGGGTGAGGAGCAGAGGCTGGGAACAGAAGGTTGACCTTGTACTGTGGGTTCACCTAAGGGCAGGCTATTATCAGCTGGAGCTTTCACTATCTGGATGCAGGAGTTTGAATGGAGCAGGAGGGAATTGTCTCTAGAGGGTTTTTCTTTGTTTGTTTTATTGTATAAAACACCTAATTCATGCAGGGAGTGTTGACTAAAGCTTCCTGTAGAAGGTGGGCAGTGTTGCCTTCAGCCGGCTGGGTTTGTCTGGGACCTTCTGAGTATGTGGGAGCATTTTGAGTAGTTGTTCTCAATGGAGGTGATTTTGAGAACATTTGGGAGTGTCTAGGATTGTCCCAACTGTGGCGGGGGTGCCACTGGCACCTGCGGGAAGAGGCCAGGCATGCTGCTAAATATCTGACAGTGACCACGACAGTGCCACACGGAGGGAGTTTTGGGAATGACGGTCCCTGGTCTCATCTTGCCCTTGCTTTTCTGAATTTCTAATTGCATTCCTCCAGAAAGAGTAGGGTGAGGGCTGGCAGTCCCTCTTTAAGATGATTCTTTCTTGGGAATCAGTTGGCAAAGGGAACAAGGAGATACTGCTCTCTCCGGCCATCTGCGCCCCACCTGCAGCATGGCTGCTGTCCTACCTCCTCTATGCCGGAAGGCGGAGGGAGATCTGTGCTGGACGGTAGGTGCGGGTCTGTGCTCTTTAGACACCCTTCCCCCACCAGCACGGGCCAGTGAGCAGTCAGGTAGGAGGGTGCACACTCTGTGCTGTCGGTTGCCTAGATACCCAGGGCATTGCACAACCCAAATGAACTCCTGGGCCTCATCTGGGCTTTGACAGGTCTCTGGTACTGCTGGAATGCCTGGGGATATTTGTTCTAACTCATCCAATTGGTATTGAAATACTTTCCAAATGAAGGATAATGCTGTCAACTACTACTCTAGAAATTAGCATATGCCTTCCAGTGTTTACTTCCCTAACCAATAAAGTCACTTTTTACAATCTCTGTCCTACAGAGCTCTTCATTTCTTGGAGAACCATATTGGATAATGGATTGTTATGCGTAGACAAATATTCACATATGTAATTTTAGCAGAACAGTAGGACTGAAAAAGATAAAGAATACTGTAAAGATTACTTATTCCTACACTGTTATTTAACAGATGAGGAAACAGAGATCCTTAAGGGATTTAAATAATTTTCTGAGACTCCTGAGTTAGTAGCGGACCAGGACTGGAACCATGGCCTGAAAACTAGCTAGTTGAAGATTAAATAGGCTATTGGAGTTACTAGGATAGAGTTATTCCTTGTTTGGATGAAAATTTTTGCAGTGTTAAGTTTCTAGATCTGAACATGGTGGGCACTATTCCTGTTATAGAGATGTAAGATTTGGCCACGCCTCTTGCTTAAGAATGCTATTTCTACTAATTAAGGTCTTTACACTGTCTGGTTTTATGCTTAGCTCTAGGGAACCTGTGCTTTAGCTTCCTTCGTAGGCTCTTCTCCTTCTAGTAGTCCTTAAATTCTGGGGTCCCTCGGGGTTCGTTAGCTCATCTCCTTTGCATGTTGCATGTTCACGACAGACGTTCTCACCCCCTCTCTGGCAGTCAGTTGCTGCAGAACCCACGTCTTGTTGGTGATACTCGCCCATTCGGTATCTCCAGCCCAAGGCGTGTGTATGTGGGGGGTGAGTTTAAGCTCTTGAGAAAGACTGAGATGGGGCTAGCTAGGATGTTAATGATGGGCTTTCTGGGTTGGACATCTCACCTGGGTGAATGTCTGATCTTTCTCATCAGACTCTTCATTTTTCCAGTGTCTAACACAGTGTCCAACAACTTAATACAAATGAATGAATGAATGAATGAATGAATTGTATAAGGGGAATTCAGAGTTGCTGAATTGAGGTGCATAGCTTCCAGTCCTAATAGACTGGTAGACTATAGATTTGCCTACCTTCACTAGTTATTTACCACCTACTGAAGTGGTTCTCAGTCTTGAGTGTACATTAGAATAATCTACACACACACACACACACACACACACACACACACAGAGAGAGAGCATATATATATATATATATATATATATATATATATGAACTAAGATACTGTTATACTCTGCTATAACAAAAACACCATGGACTGGATGGCTTATAAACAACAAAAATTTATTTTCACCCTGACTGGTTGGCTCAGTGGTAGAGTGTCAGCCGGCGTGTGGATATCCCAGGATTGATTCCCGGTCAGGGCACACAGAAGAAGTGACCATCTGCTTCTCCACACCTCCCCCTCTTCCTTCCCTCTCTCTATTTCTCTCTTCCTCTCCCATAGCCATGGCTCAGTTGGAGCAAGTTGGCCCGGGTGCTGAGGATGGCTCCATGGCCTCACCTCAGGCACTAAAATAACTTGGTTACCGAGCAACAGAGCAACGACTCCAGACGGGCAGAACATCGTCCCATAGGGGGCTTGCTGAATGGATCCTGGTTGGGGAACATGTGGGAGTCTGTCTCTCTGCCTCTCCACTTCTCACTTCAGACAAAAAAAAAATCATTTCTCATAGTCTGGGAGTTGGGAAGTTTAAGATCAAGGTGAGGGCAGATTCACTGTCTAGTTAGGACCCACCTTCCTATTCATAGATGGGTGTCTTCTTGTGCCCTTATATGGTGGAAGGGACAGGGAAGCTCTCTGGTGTCTCTTTTATAAGGGAACTAATCTCATTAATAAGGACTCCATTCTCACGATCTAATGACTTACCAAAGGCCCTTCCTTCAAATACCACCACATTGGCAATTATATTTCAACATATAAGTTTTGGAGGGGCACAAATATTCAATTTCTAGCAGATTTTTAGGCCTCACTGCAGACCTCCTGAATCAGAATCTTAGGATGTGGAATCTGGATATTGTGGTTGTAGGAAGGGCTGTTGAAGATTTTGTCTGCTCAGAACCAACAACTTACAAATTATCTACTGGGTGCTTTGTTTTTCTGTGAGAACACAGCTTTAGTATTCAGTAGGAACATGGGAGCCTCTTTGTAGTCACTGTTTCTGTAACACATCTGTAGCAGGTGTCTGCTTTATGACCAAGTGTTATCAGCCTTTACCCAAATGATATAAACTCTTGCTACCACTGCAGTAATGTATCTGAGTCTTATATTTTTGCGGATCCATTAATGTATGAGAGTCTTGGATACTCATTTATTGTGAAAAGTAAAATATTGATTCATTTAACTGTTTTAGATGCAGAAATCACCGTAATGAACAAAATAGACAAAAATCTCTGCCCTCACAGAACTTACACTCCTTGGGGGAGACAGCCAATAAATAGGAAAAGATATGATACATAATAAGGTTAGATAGTGATAAGGGCTATATTATTATGATACTTATTGCTGTGTAACAAATTACCCCAAAACTAGAGGCTTAAAACAACACAATTTATTTTATTTTTTTACAGTTGCAGTTGGTCAGGAATCTGGGAGTGGCTTAGGTAGATGTTATCGGATCAAGATCTCTCAGGAGATTGTAGTCAAGATATTGGCCTGAGTTGTAGTGAGTTGAAGGCTTGCCTGGGGCTAGTGGATGCACCCCCGTGGTGGTTCAGTCCTGTGCCTGCTGGCAGGAGGCCACGTGGGCCTCTCTGTAGAGCTGCTTGAGTGTCCTCCTGACATGGTTGCTGAATCACAAACCCCAGGCACATGATTCAAGAGCGAGAGAGTGTGCAGGAGAAAGGTACAGTGTCTTTCCACGACCCAGTCTTAGAAGCGACACCCCATCATTTCTACCGTATTCTATGTATCGAAAGGGAGTCAGTCAGAACGGCCCATACTCAAGAGGAAAAGAATGAGGCTCCTGTTTTGGGTTGTTTTTTTTTTTGTATTTTTCCAAAGCTGGAAACGGGGAGAGACAGACAGACTCCCGCATGGGCCCGACCGGATCCATCCGGCACGCCCACCAGGGGCGACGCTCTGCCCCTCGGGGGGGGGGGGGTGTCTCTCTGTTGCGACCAGAGCCACTCCAGCGCCTGGGGCAGAGGCCGAGGAGCCATCCCCAGCGCCCGGGCCATCTTTGCTCCAATGGAGCCTCGGCTGCGGGAGGGGAAGAGAGAGACAAAGAGGAAGGAGAAGGGGAGGGGTGGAGAAGCAGATGGGCGCCTCTCCTGTGTGCCCTGGCCGGGAATCGAACCCGGGACCCCTTGCACGCCAGGCCGACGCTCTACTACTGAGCCAACCGGCCAGGGCCTGAGGCTCCCGTTTTGAAGGAAAGAATATCAAAGAATCGGTCCAGGTATTTCAAAACCACTACCAAGTCTAAGGGAAAAAAGATCAAGTGGAGAAGGGAGAATGGCGTGCTGGGGGAGGGTGGGTTGTCACCTCAGGGCTGCCTGGGGAGTGCGCTGGGAAGGTGAAACGTGAGTGACCGTCTGGAGGAGGCCAGGGTGGTTGGAGCAGCGTGGCCAGCGCGGGGCCTCCGGAGGCGAAACCAGGGGCGCGGGGGTGTAGGGAGCAGGTGGGAAAGGGCTTTTTAGAACGTTGTTAAGATGTTGGCTTTTACTTTGAGTGAAATGGGGAGTTAATGGAAGCTTTTGAGGGTGATGATTTTTCTGTTCTATGGAGAATTGGGGTGTAGGAAGGCAAGAACAGAAAACAGGGAGACCAGTTAGAAGCTCTTAAAGTAATCTAGGTGAGAGACGACCATTGCTTGGCCTTGGAGGAGTTCGGGGGTCTGTGTGAGGATGAATAGCAGATGTGGTTAGGAGCGGCTGCATTCGGCATCTACCTGCAGATAGTGTGACAAGATTCGCTGATTGGTTGTGGGGTGTGGGCAAAATAAAAAAATAAAATTAGAATCACTGAAGGAGTTTTGGCTTGTAGAACTGAAAGAACTATTAAGATGTTAAAGAATTATCATACGTCCCAACAAGCTTGATGTACAAAACTAATTAAAACTTCTTTAATGACAATGATAATTATTTTTCTTTTGTCATTTTAAAACTAGCACAAAGACTCAAAAGCAAAGAAATGATTATTGGATTCTCTGGCAACTATTTTTCCAATTAATATCCAAAAGGTTTAGGAAACAATATGGATTCGATAAATTTTATTAACCATCATTGCTGGCACGTAAAAGAGTAAGGAAGATGGTTGCTAATAGAGTCAGTCTACAAATGCTCAGCATTCCTGACAGTGGTGAACGTAACTTCAGCGATAAACTATAAGGAGATACCTTCGATAGAAAAGTAATCAATGTAAAATGAGACAAGGAAATTCACACAAAAGACTGCGCTGTATATGAAACAAACTGGAAAACTCTTGCTTCTTCAGATAAACATTCTCATTTTAAATGTGTAAAAATTCATTTGTTTATTCATTCATCCTGCAAATATTTATGGACCGCCCAATATGTACTATGTGCTGTTCAAGGTTCTGACTTAAGTCAGAAGTATTAGGCTGAACTATATGAAACTGGTCTCCCAGAATGGCAATTTCATATTGTTCAAGGTAATATTTTATGAAGATCATGTTGGCGTCCAGGTTGATTGCTCTAAATTAACATGTCATTTTACCACGTACATATGCATGTTGACATTTAATATTTTAATGTCCATTTCTCTCGCACTCTCTTTGGGCCACCTAATAATGTTTTCCTTCTTTTAATAACAGTCGTCCTCATTTCTGTCTTTTATACCTGTCACACCTGCCTGTTGTAATTTAAACTGCAGTCCCTCTTTTCCTGTCCTCTGTGTGAATGGAGCACAGCTGTTTCCTGTCACCTGTGTGTCCAGTGTCCTTTCATGCACTTGGACCCCTCTGTGAGGTTGTATTATGAGCTATTACCAGGCCTGAGGATTTACTTGATAGCTAAGCACAGCACCTCGCAGCCATGTTTGCTATCAGTTTAGCGTATTAAAGACCAGTCTCAGCCAGTTGTAGCCAGACTCCCAGCCCCAGCTGTGTGGATCTTGCATAGTTATACTGCCTTGCATGTAACATTTGTGACAAGCTTAAGCTGGGGGTAATAGTGTCCCCACCTTGAGGGCGGGTTCAGCCAACGCTAGTTTAAGGAGATGCTCACCATTTGTTAGTGCCCTTCAATATCTTATTTCGGAGCTGAATGTGTGTGAGCCAAACCAGAACTGTCGCTAGGCACACAGGCAATTTTGTTTAAGATTGCAGCGAGAAGTGGTTGTGTTTCTCGCTCCCCTTGGATTTACCTGCATTTTTTATTTCAATACAACATATGCTCAGCTCTGCACATCTCTGACACACAATGTCTTATCGCTCAGTTGGGAGGTCTCCCTCTTCCTATTATTTGGCTTCTCTGGCACTCTATAACTTCATTTTGTGTCGTCTCTTTCGAGAAGCCAACATTTTGAGAGTTTTTCCTGAGCCCTATGACACACATGCTTCGGAATAGCTGCAGGATGTGTCCATACTGGAGCGTGATGATTATGCTGTGTGAAACGGGATGCCATTATTTTTGTCTGCCTGCCTTAATTAGTGTTACACACAGCATGACTTGGGTCTGATCCATCCCCAGTTTATTGAGGAGGAACACCATGAGGTGGAAAAAATGTCTGTAGATATTAAGAGAAGGAATTCCTTTTGTGGTACATAAACCACCGGCTGGGTGGGGAGAGCGTTAGCCAGCACCTGCGTTCTCAGAGACTCATCTGATTGCCTTGAAACCCACTATACAGTTTTATTTTTTTTCCCCCTTCCTTTATCACATTTGGCTACCGTGCAGAGTGAGTGTCATTTACAACATCTATTGTTTGATTGCATCCATTGCCTTTAAGAATCCAGGTCTGCAAGCCCAGGGCCGGCTTCAGATGGAATGGGTGTAAAGGGGTGGAGAGCGGGGGCAGCAGGTCCTTGCCAGGCACGATCTGCCGACTCCATTGCAATCACATTTCCCTTTGCAGAGGGTCCTGACGTGGCTCTCACCCCTCCACGAGTGCCGTGCTGCAGCCGGTGTAATGGCTGCACTCGAGGGCTGATTTATGCCAACAGAACACAAACAAGGAGTCATTAAGCCACCCAACGAAGGTCCTTGACTTTTGCAAAACCAAACAGTTATTCTGATCCTGATGAGTTTAATTTTACTTTTGGTTGAGTACCGGTGAATACATTATATTTAAAATAAATATTATATTCTCAATATTCGTAATCAAAATGAATGTCATTTTGTGTTTAATATTCTTACATTAAAAAAAAAAAAAGAGTGATAGGCAGAGCTTGATTTTCATAAAACCACATGAAGTATTCATGTTTAGACCTTGACTCCTGTCTTCAGTCTGTTTCTGATGGGCTCCAACACCGCCCGGTGGAAAAAGGCAGAGGAGGAAGGGAACCTATTATTTGGATGCTCGTAAACACCTTTACTTTTCATTTGAATGGTCCTCCTTTGTATTTGTAGCTCTAGAATGTGTGTAAATGTGAATCTGAGTGTTGGATATAAAGAAACTGTAAACCGCTGGACAATATAAAGAAAATGGATATTGAATATGATTTGGCTACCTAGTGATTAAAATCCACTTACAAGGATATTAAAATCGAAAAAAAAATATAGGGCTTTGCCATGCATCATAGCTTTGTTGTAACCCGGGGGCCACGTAGGTGTACAATATTTGGATGTCAGTTTCCATAATACGTGGTGTTCTCGGTGCTTTCCAGATGCCCAGGAGTTTATTTTAGTAATTTTAATTTTATTAGAATGGCGTCCTATGACTCGGTTGCTGTATGGCATCTCTGGGAGCGCTCACGTGAAAATTATTAAAGCCTAAATGTTCCTGGCAGGTAATCTCACCGTCTTTTCATCTCTCATCTTCAGGAAGGAGGCCCCTGCAGATTGTGTAAAGGAAAAGAAACACTGCTCTCCCACGCACAGATAACAGGGCTGCCCCTAGCCCGCCCCCACCCCCAGCTGATGGGGAGAAAGGGAGGCTGCACAGCTGTGGAGCGCCATCCTCCACAGGCTTTACTTGTGGGGAGAAGAGTCACCTTCCAGGATCAGGTGCAACATGGCACAGCCCTCAGGGCCTTTCAGCCCCTGCCAACCCCGGAGGGGGACAAAGTCCCCAGCACCTGCGACAGGCAAGCCTCCCAGACCACAGCTGGGGCAGCTGTATCTCTGACAGCACTTCCTCTGCCACTTCCGAGTGACACGGAAAACAGGAGGAGCTGGCAGCTGGGGGGCCCCCAGCTTCAGGACAGGAGTTCAGCGGGAGGCCAAAATGAGAGAAAACGGGAGGGCTGCAGTGGAGAGGGGAAGCGAGCTTTCGGAAGTGTCGGGCCTCTGACTTCTTCTCCAGGGGCGAGAAAGGGGCGAAGAGAACTGTAGGGACACAGTCCTGAACGGACACGGACCCTAAAGAACAGGTCAGGGCGGCAGACAGGGATTTTACGGGTTATCAAATAGAGAGATAAACTCTTGGCAGCTTTAGATGGCATGTGTCATGAAAGGGTGTCACTGGCTCGCCCAGGAAGGCACGTTGGCAGCCACACCCTGAATAGAAATAGAATGCTGATAGCAAGATTTCCTTGTCCAGAACCCCTTCTTCCCAAAATATCTTAGAGACTCTTCCAAAAATACGACGTCCAAGTTCTGTTTCTAGATTTACTAATTCTGTGGGTCACCTGTAAGGTCTTGACAAGAACCTCAAAGTGGTTTGGATGTAGATAACCAGAGCCCTAGTCTGTGAACCATTGTGGTAGGTCCCGAAGTCAGGGACCCTGTAGCTACAGAACTATCTCCAGCCTGTCGCTTAAAGATATCTTTAACTTATGGGTCTCTGAGGAGAGCTAACTTTCCTGGGCCTCCCTCTCTGGTAATTTCCTTTTCCTCTCAGGGTCTAAAACTTTCACACAAGAGTTGGTGGGGGGGATCTGAATAAGGAGATTGTTTTCAGTTTGGCTTCAGTGCAAAATTCCGTCAGGACAGCTCTATACTAATCTCTGCCCCTTGACCAGGAGTCCAGAGTCCAAAGACTCAGGTACGAAGAAAAGATCTTTTCCCACTCCATTTGTGAGAGGGGAGATGTTACGTATATTAGTAGGAACAAGTTAATAGATTAGGTAGGAGAAATTGGCATATCCTTAGGCTATGGATATAACTTTATCGTTTCATCCCAAGGCCTAAAATCATATCTATACTTATCTCCTTATCTATCTATCCGTATGCTATTTCGTGGGTGCCTGTCATTGCTTACGATTACATTTCTTAGGCTCTCTTAGGCTTCTGAGTAGGTTTGGTCGATGGAGACACTTGCAGAAGGCTGGAGGTGGGGGATAGAGAGAAGACAGGGCATTTCTTTCTCTCTCTCTCTCTCTTTCTCTCGCTCTGCTTTTATGTTTCATTACCGGCTGCATCTCTCCCATGGTTCTAGTTCCCCCAGTTTTTCCTCCATGGTTCCAGCTTTTGCCAGGTAGCCCCTGGAATGGTTCTGGGAATGTCCTGTCTTCCCTGTGTTCTTTCATCCAAGGATGATAATAGCTTTCTGTTACTAATCCCTGGGTTGCTTCACCTGTTTTTGCTTCTTGGCTCTTTAGTTATCTGTGTAATTTATCCCTGATTTAGTTTACTCTCTTGAATATACCTAGAGAGGAGAGGTTCCTGCTTCCTGCTGGACCCGAACCGATTCACTCACCGCAAGTACACATTCCCTTGCACAGAGCTCGACAGAACTTAAAGGAAGGTCGTGTGGAAGAGTATAATGGATCTGGACGCAGAATTCTGGAGTGCAGGTTTTGACCACAGGCAAATAATTTCATGTCTTTGGATCTCTGTTTCTTTGGCTGTGAAATCCCAATGGGTCGACTCCAAACTTCTCTTTTATCTTCACACCAACTCTCCCACAAAGGGAGTGGGATTTAGACTTTAATAGGCTTATTGAGAGCTATAGAAATATAATGTATGATTTGCCTTGTGTTGTAACTTATTATAATTACTCATTATAAATGCTCACTATATATAAATACTCATTATAAATAGAAGCACTCTTTTATGCTGAGCCCGGGCATAGCTTCACCAATGCTTTTCAACATAATGATTCTGGCAAAGGATAAGATTTGGCAAGCAAGTTGAAATCCATTTTCCACCCATGATTCCAGATCTTTACTTTTTTTTCCCCCTCAGATTTGGAGACTTGAGGTCGAGAGAGGCTAAATGCATGTCAGATGCAAGGAAAAAACAATTTTTTTTAAGAAAAAGTATCTTGACATGTCATCATATGATATATATATATAGATACACACACACATATAGTCGTGTGTGTGTGTGTGTGTGTGTGTGTGTGTGTGTGTGTATTTAAAATTGCAGAATCTATTTGAATTGGGAAGGCAGCCGGGAGATTATCCACACCATGTTTTTATCTCACCAATGAGGAAAAAGAAGAAGTTCAGTCTCTGAAAACAGGGACATGTGTTTAACTTCTGTGGGGGAGTGAAAGGAAAACAATGCAGGGGGGGGGCAGTGTTCGTTTTTCATCCCAAGTCGTTAGCAGACCCTTTTTGGGTCGGTGAGTGGCCCTGCACTACTAGAAGTGGTACACTTCTTATATTTTTGCTTTGATGATTAACACATGTCAACTTTGCATGTTTCACTGTTTTGGAATCTGGGCAATGGAAAAGTTCATCTGCCAATTGTCACAGAAAATAGAGGGAAGGAGAAACCCGCTAATGGCTCTTAATTTCTCATAAAAAACCGCCCTATGTGGAGCGTGATGAAGTCAGCTTGCGTTCCATCCCGCCGAAGTTCGCTCCTTCCGGTCCTGTGTCGGTGTAAGAAAACAAAAGGTGGCAGACAAAAATATAAAACTTCTGGGGTTTATTTTAGCAGCTCATGTCTGATGGAGACGATAAATTTGCAGAATATATGAAACTGTTTTAGTTCCTATAATCTGTCTACCTGCTGATTTTTTTAATCGTAAATGATCTAACAGTGATTCCTACAGATTTCCCATTCATTGTAAAAGCGAGAGTGTTTGGAAGAAGGAGCAGAGCAGTTGATTTGTTTGGTTACATTTCGCAGGAGCAGCCCATTCCCGGTGTATGTGCTCCAGATGTGGGTGAGCAGCAAGGCAGGGCTTTCCAGAAACTTGAGGTCAAGATTTTTCCTCATCATTTTGTCCAGTTCATTATTTACATGCCATATGTTCACTCACATTCGCTCCTCTGCTATGTCAATTAGAGGCTTTTGCTTGTTGTTTTGTTGCTATTATTAAATCGTGATGGTTCTCCATCTCCAAGCATTTTCATTTAAATGTTTATTGTTCGCAGCACAGGGCTCCTGAGCTGTACCCGCCGAGGGGGACCGGAGGCATAGGACATCAATCTTACCAGCGGGGTTTACAACTTCATTGTCTGGTCTGATTTTACGAGAAGAAAGCGCATGATGGTGGAAGAGAAAAATTGCTAGGGGGTATACGTGTCCTTTGAAATGCCACTCTTGGCTTTCTGACAGGATGTAAAGAGAAAGCCTATGGTGGATTTGTGAACGTACAGGGATGGAAAAGAGGCCAGTGTGGCAGGGAGCTGTACTTTCCCCTCTCATGTGGATGCTAACTTTCTCTTTCTGGGAGAGCATGCTCTTCCCCAAGAGCACCGAGGGACATCATTATGTATCTCAGCTAACAAGAGGGTGTGACTGTTAGCAGTGCCACTTCAGGGATGGGAAAACCAGAGATGCTCAGGAGCCTCTGTGAGATTTTATTGACCAAGGGACCTGATTCATCATTCACTCTGTATCCTGGATATGAGCCCTAATTCCAGATGCCCAGTTGGTCCTCTGTTTGACCGTGGTCTCAATACTGACCCGCCTCAGGGAGGGAAAGTATCGTGTGGTCAAGGAAGGCGCTTAAAGAAGATACTCTGAATTCAGATTGGCTGTGTTCAAATATTATCTCTGCCAGCTCTATGAGTGGAGCAGTTTTCTCCATTTCTTTAAACCTCAGTTTCCTGGGGACAAGAAGAGTGCTTCAGGAAAATCAGTTACGCACAAAGATTTGCACAATGTTAATTCACGTTGACTACTCAATAAACGTTGGCTTTAATTATTATTTTTTTAAAAGAGAGCTTAACATGCCTTAAGGACATCATAAAGACATGAGCATGTAGCCCAGCCATGCCCCGATCTCCAGGCCTGAGGGAGATTACACTGTGGAGACAGAGGGGGAATCTCTGGTGGGTGCCTGAAGTTTGCTTTTCCTTGTTGTTCTGTCTCCTTTCTGAAACAGGAAGTGTGCATTTCCTATTTACAGTGGTGAGATGGGGCCTGGGGTCTTCTGCTTGAGAGTGTCCTCTGGCTCAGGAAGGCTGAACAAGCCCAGGTGGGACCCAATATAAGGAAGCACACTACTGTCTACTTAGGGCTGGCGCTGACCAGATCTTGAGGGGTGAGAGGGATGCAGGAAACCCTGTTTCTGTACTACCCAGTTTATCTCAGCAGGAGTGGAGCAGAGGCCTGTTAGTGAAATCAATGGAAATGGTGTTTTCGTTTTATGGCATAGAGGTCGTGTTGAATCGGTAGAATAGTAGGTGAGCGTCAAGATCATTTCTAACCACATGGTGTGGAAAGTTGATTATTTTCTGATAAATACCAAACTAGAGAATTGGGGCCAGTGTTTCTACCCAGATTTCTTTAGTGTCCCTTAAAATTACATCTCTTTGAGTGCACACATGTTTTGCTGAGGGATACTCTTGGATCAGACTCTTGTTGGACATATTTTCTTAACTGATCTGGTACATATTCATTGTGTGTCAGGAAATGTAACCAGAGTTGGGATGTGCAGCAGGAAACCAGGTGGATGGGGACCTTGTCCTTATAGACCTCCCAAACTGATCATCCCCTCACAGGCAGGCTCAGTGTGGTAGCTTGTCTACAAGATGACTGCCATCATCCCTTCTGCCCTGACTCAGATGTTACTGCTTTGACCAATGAAATATGGTGGCAGTGATGCTCTATTAGTTTAGGATCTGGTCAAGAGGTCTGACAGGTTCTGCTTCCTCTATTTCTCTGTTTCCCTGCGTCCCTGGCTGGGAATGTAAGAATTCCAACTGCCCTGAGACCACCTGAGGAAGCCACTCGAAGCTGAGGAGTGTGAGGGAGAACCAGAAACTACGGCGTAGACACATAGCCCCAGTCCGCCACCATAGTTTGCTCTAGCCGTTGGTGCCACTTCCCTGTCCGCTCATGAATTCTTGGCTCACAGAGCCATGAGCGCAACAGAGTGATGGTGGTTGTGAGCCACATATGGTGAGGTGTTTGTGAGGTGGCCATGGGTGGTTGGAACACATGATGTCTGGTATATCTTAATTCCTAGAGCCAAGCCATGACTAGCACGTAGCGAGTGCCCAATACGTGTGCATTGGATTTTCATAAACCATGTCTCACTCATACCCTGCATTGACATCTCTGTGTTTGTGGAGGTCTGCCCTTCTCATGAGGAGAAGTGATGCAGAGGCAGAGGTTAGGACATAAGCTATCTAAAGTTTTGACTGACTTCCAACGACTTGGTTTCCCAGAACACTGAAGAAGGTCTCCCCTTTCTTTCCCTCCCTCTCCACTGTGCACACCTTTCAAAGAAAATCAGCTTGTTCTTCATGCATGGATTCTTGAAGGCTTAGAGCTTGAGCTTCAGGATGCCTTGCCTCTGAACTTGGAAGCTCTGTGTCCTCTGTTAGAGCATTAGTTCCTGTGGAGACATGCCTGATTTTCCAAACCACCCTCATAGACCCACTTTTGACCTCATCCTTGGCATTGAACTTGGCTGGCTCTCAAACTCTGAACTAATCTGTTGCAAAGACCACAAAAACCATGCTGAGCCAACTGACAGCCCTACATCTTCCAGTTTCTCTAAGTCAGTACTCCCCAATCCCTGAGTTATTAGCTCTTAGTCTTCCTTGTGTTTTGTACCGGATGTGTCCCATGAACACGATTGTATAAATAGTTTCCAAAAGGAAGTTTTCTATATTCAGAAAGACTTACTTGATTCAGTAGAATCTTGCCTTATTCCACCCCCACTCTTCCTCCCTACAAATGTAATGTTCTGCACTTCCTTCCCCATAAAATCAGACACCCCTCCGACTATAGCACTGCTCACTTGGGTACCCTATGGGCCCCTCAAACCCCACACAAACAAACAAATCATCTCTCTCCTAGTCATCTAATCTTTATATCTTGGACTGAGTTTTACACCTTTCCCCCTTCTCACCTGGTATTCTATCAGTCCTTTGGCCTTTATAGAATCTTCTTCCCAGATCCTGCTCACACTTGCTTCTATTCCATCACCACTGCCATTACCTGCACTATTATAATACTCTTTTATCTCCTGCCCACAGCGTAGGTTCACCCTGACTGCCCAGCAGCCCACACTCCCCGGACCCTTGGCTGACTCCATTCTTTACTCAGTTAAGACAAACGCGTCACCTGGCATTCTCAGCCCCCTTCAACTTGTTCACCTCTACATCTCATGGTCCTTTACAGCACAACTGGACTAATTGGTTTTCCGGTAAGCACAGGTCTGTTTTTGCAGCTGGGACTGGGTTTGTGAGGTTCTCTTTCTCTAGAGCCCTTCTTTCTTCTCTAGGAGCTCACTTGTTTCTGAAGACCATCCAAAGTTAGCCCCCTCCGCCCCACCTCACCGGCCCGTCCAGAGGAAGCCTTTTTATTTTTAGGTTTTTGGCTGAGCTCACAGCACACGTGGTTGCTCTCTGTGGCAGCAGTCACTGGGCGCTGCATTGTAGAGCCCTGAGCACAGCTCTGTCACCTGTGGCACACTCTAAGCTTACTGAGCACGGGGCTGCTGGCGCACAGGTGGAGCTGTCTCAGTGTTCGGGAGATTGAACTGACGTGAGTTCAGCTGAAGCCCAGACCATCCATAGGTCCAGATGGGTCCAGTCTCTCACCAGATCATTTTCTCCTCTTCCTTTCTTCTCTTCCCCCCCTCCCTCCCTAGGAGGCCAGCACGCCATGCATACCTCGGAGCCCATGCAGTTCTGCTCCTGCAGGCTGGCTCCTATGCTTCTCTCCTCCGTGGCTTCCTCCAAACTTCCCTGCCCGGGGCTTTTCCCCTCAGGTCTCACTTCCTACAGGAACTAATCTTATCAACTAGTGTGATGGAGGTGGAAATCAATACAAACGGAACCAGAACGGATTTGCCATTGTTTGAGGGTTCACTCATTGCTCTCTCTGACGGGTCCCAGTGCAGGCTGTCACCACGCCCTGTTCTTTGTGTCACTGTGACAGCTCCTGGTACATTGTCCCCTTTTGCTCACTCTCTTGGTTCTAGAATTCTACTTGGTGCTTCCTGACGAGTGTCAGTACAGGGCTCTGGGCATTTTTGCTGCATGTCCAACCTCAGTGTGTCTCAAGGTTTCCATATTCAGACCCCCGCTGTCCTTGCTTCTGTCTCTCTTAGGCTGTGGCACGCCCCTTGCCGATCCCTGATCCCCGGGGCTGTGGTCAGACTCACGCCCACATTCGGGGCGCCCACTCCCACGTCACTCCCAAATATGCTCGCAGTTTCTCGTCTTCCTGACTTGGATCACGTTGCAGCCTCTCCCGGTGCTCCCCTCTGCCCTGCTTATCAAAGCCACCCCTCCTCAGTGCCTTTTCTTCCTGGGGCAGTCCTGGACCATCCCCCTACAACCCTTGGGTGGCTTGGATGCTTCTCCGCATCGCCGTGTGGCAATTAATCACGCACTGGCTCGTGACAATTCTTGTACGACACTGAGCTGTTATTTATCTCTCATCTATTTGTTCCCTGTCCTTGCATTTATGTCGTATGACTTCAAGATCCCTGAGAGCACAGAGCGTATCTTGGGCATTCTTTTTTATCCCGTTCGGTGCCTTGCTCGCTTGTCGTAGCTGCCCTACCAATATTTCTGGAATGTAAAGGTTTAACCTTCCTTAGGTGAGCCCTGCATGTCTATGAAAGCATAACAGAGATCTCTGAGGCCCTAAGCCAGACAGTAACCAGTGTGGGGCTTCCTCTGACTAGCAGGGAGGCCACGGAGGGGTGTGATTTGGTACCTGGGGACCTTTGGATGTCTTTTATATCATCCTCTGATAACACTGACTGACTCGCCCTGAGGTCACCATGTGCCACGCACCGTGTTAAACTCTATAATATATTGTTTTATTTAATCCTTGCAGTAACCCTGTGGGGGTAATTATTATTGTGATACCAGTTTACAGATTAGGAAGCTGAGGCACAGAGAAGTTAAATAATTTTCTCAAGGCCCATAGCTCATATACAGTTGGTGTGCCAGAATTTCAAACCCTGTGGTATAAAATTCTAGCCATTATTCGTAGCACACCCTGACTACATATGCTAAACAAACAAACAAACAAAAAACAGCCCTTATATTTCTACACTGCTACCCCTGCATTTTATATCTTTCATACATGGAATCTTGTTTAATTGATTAGACATGCCTATCAAGAAATTGGGCCACTTCTATTTCTTCCTGCACTTATGACTTATAATTTGGATTTTATCCTCTCCCACAAATCTCAGGCGCTTTATGCTGCTGATAATTTCTTCTCTCTTGTAAAATCAACGTCTCTAGCTTAATTTTGCTCAGTACATCAT
Source organism: Saccopteryx bilineata (assembly GCF_036850765.1). NCBI lineage: Eukaryota > Metazoa > Chordata > Mammalia > Chiroptera > Emballonuridae > Saccopteryx > Saccopteryx bilineata. Next base: position 16,849,981 of record NC_089494.1, on the reverse strand, counting down.
AGACACTTGTGTTGATTAGAAATGCGTTTAGCTATTAATAACAAAAATTTCAACTTATAGTGGCTTAAACAAATAAGGATTTATATTTCTTAATGAAACAAAAAATTCTGAAAGTATGCAGCTGCTGCCATTGGTTTAGTGGCTGAGCAACATCTGGCCTCTCTGCAATTCTCCCAGTCTTTCCCTCATACTTGATACCTTATGTTGGCAAGATGGCTGCTGCAGTTCCAGACATCACATCCCTTGAAGGCAGGGACAAGAGGTATCACCTCCGACCTCTACTGGGCAATTCCAGTCATGTCTCATTGTCCAGCATGCATCCCCTTGACCAGCTTGGAATACTGCATCCCTGAAAAACAGTACCATGGTATCAAGGAGGAAAGTCAGAATGGATGTGGAGAGGCAACAGTCTGATATAGCACTTGTTTAATTTTAGGTGAATAAATAAACAAATGAATACACAAATTTAAGCTTATTTATTTTTAAGTTATGAAAGTGCTATGTGAATGTATTTTTATTGTTAAAAATATCCAGCCTGCTAAAGAGAAAACTCTTCCTTTTAATCAGCCACAATCATACTTTCCTCCTTGGAGATAATTACTGCTATCAATATGATGAGCATCCTTTTAGACATCTCTCTAGGCATGGGAAGGTATGTCACACATATATCTGCCTATATCTATATCTGTACATGTGTCTATATATTCATATATGTTTACATATAAACATGAGTCTATAGTTTAGTTTTTTAACGTAAAATAATATACTTTTTCTCTAAAATGAGAACGTCCTGTAGGTGTTGGTTCTGTGCTTTGCTCTTTATCTTTTCACAGCGTGTTAGTGTATCTCAGAACTCTTCCCATGCCCACCCAGTGGCGCTCCCTCATTCTTTCTCCCGACTCCAGAGTGATCTGTATATTGGGTGTGCCACGGCTTACTTACTCTATCCCCGGGTTTTGAGTGTTGGGATTGTCCGATCTGGAAAGTGCAGTTGGATGGAAGATCAGTGACTCTGGTTGGTCACACACTGTGTCAGGTGGAGTGCTTCAGAGCCAGGTGGCAGGATTCTCCCACTCTGGGCACTTCCCAGAGCTGCCCGATGGCTAAAATGCTGCCATGTGGCTGAGGAAGGGCTTGGGTGACGCCGCCTCGTGGGACTCCGTCAGGAGCCTGCAGTCTGCTGAGATGGTTGGTTCCCTTGCCGGAACTGATTGGTGTCGAGATCCCACATCAAAAGACTTCTAACTAAATAGATGCCAGACACATAGACATAGTTTTCTCAACAAAAACTACCTCAGAAGTTTTTCTTCCTGAAATGATGTATTACAAGCATCCCCGATTTCCCAGAAGGAAGTGATTTTGATTCTGCCCGGAGTCCTTTTCCTAGGGGAAAAGGGTGACAACAGAGCTGCATTCTTGGAGCTCGATGCTCTTCTGAAGCTCACAGTGGGGACGACCATGCCACATTAGGGCAGCCACCGAGCCTCATCGAACTCTTTTTTCCCCTTGGTCTCAGACAGCAGGGGTAGGTTTGCCAACCTGCTCCTATTTGAAAGTGTGAAGCACACATTAACACGTGTAAAAGGCAGTGAGATCACATAATGGTGCATTACAGCCTCTGGAAGATCAAATAAGAGCTCAGCATATCTGTATTTTCTGAGGGTTGGCAGGGAAAGAACCATCTGCTGGAACACCGTTCTTGGTGGTTCTCATTGTGTATTTACTTAAAATAGTTTTTCCTCATCTTTCCCAAGTGAGAGGAAGGGAGATAAACAGATTCCCGCATGTGCCCTGACCAGGATCCTCCCAGCAACCCCCATCTAGGGCCGATGCTCTGTCCATCTGGGGCCATGCTCGCAACCAAGCTATTTTTAGGATCTGAGGTGTAGGCTTTACAGAATATCCTCAGCTCCTGGTTTGATGCACTAGAACCAGTCAAGCTATGGCTGCAGGAGAGGAAGAGAGAGGGATAAAGAAGGGGACAAGGGGTAGAGGTAGGGGTGGAGAAGCAGATGGTCACTTCTCCTGTGTGTCCTGACCAGGAATCAAACTTGGGACACCCATACGCTGGGCTGACACTCTACCACTGAGCCAACTGGCCAGGGCTACTTAAAATGATTAAAAAGATACATTGCATTGTGCAGAAATGCTTTCTGCTTTCCTTCAGGTATGGAGTAAGAGGTAGACAGCCAAGCGTGGTGTGTTGTTCCAGATATTAATCAAGGTCAAGGAAAGGTGAGTGTTGGAAGGCAGGAGAAGATTTCTTCTCCCTGACCGACCTCAGCTAGTGTGTACAAACCAGAAGGAGGAAGTTCTGTTGCAAGAAAGGAAAGACACATCATTTTTCCCTCCTGTTTCTCTCAAAGGCAGGGCTTATTTACATAAACTAAAATGTTAATTTTCTCAGAAATCAAAGCCACTGGCAGACTATTAAGTAAAATTCATGTGTGTATGATTAACATTGGATGCCCTCATGCACTAGTTGAATCTTATTTTTTCAAAAAACATATGGAACTCATTCGTGCTTGTATTACCCATATCTGTGTGTTCATATAGATGTTTGACTCTGTGTTCAGCAAAATGTCATAATTCCTTTTACAACAGATTCGCAAGAGAAAATGCTGCTTAGAGCAGAACGTTATAAATGGGAAAGGAAATGAAACTGTGTGTGTGAGTGAAGCAAAGATCACGAGAGTGACCTGTGTATCAAGGAAACAATTTTGCTACGGGATGGGGAACTCTCAATAAAAACTAGAAGGCAAGGAGCAAGTTTTAGAAGTGGAATTCTGCCATCGGTTATAGGCCGTTCTTCGGGTTTCGGGGGCTGCCACGCGAAGTCCTGGGGATGAATGTTTGCTTTTCTATCAGCATTTAATAGGGCAGTGTCATGGGTGCTAAGGAACCACCGGCCTTGTCACCTCACTGATTTGCAGGTGTGACCGAAGACAGTCAGACTGACTCAGGGAGGTGCAAACACCAATTCCTCTGGAGCTGTTCTAGGGACAGCTATGAATGAGTCTAAATAGGCAATTTTCAAAAGTACCTGAAAAATACCAGAATTTTTAAAAATTTAATTATTTCCACAGTCACTACCCTGAAATAAAGAAAATACATAATATGATTCCTGCTCTTCGGGAATTTTCTGATTACAGAGAGGGCGCAGTGATGTAATTCAGACAATGACGCTTTCCTATTAACACCATGACAACATTCTGACGTTCGACAGTTCCGTGACCACTGGTAACGAACTGGCCTGGGAGTGCAGACCGTTCTGGGTGGATGGGAAACCGGGCTAGTGGGGATGAGGATGTGGTCTGGGAAGTCGGAGCAGGTGCTCATCTTCCCGATCTCGACTCTCAGATCCGTACCTGCTCTGGGTCTCGCATCTCTGGTCACTCCTCTCAGTCTCGTCTGCTGATTTCCTCTTGGGTTTCTGGGCTCTAAATACTGGGGGGCCCCAAGAAGTGTTCCTGGACCATTTCCCTTTCTAGCCACACCGACTCCCGAAGTGACCTTCTGTAGTCACATGGTTTTCACTCCACCTGTCTCTGATGGCTCCCAAATATATCCTCCATCTTGGGTCTCTCCCCCAAACTAGACCCACAGAGCCAGCTGCCTGCCTGATAACTCTGGTCAGTCCAATGAGCACCTCAAACTTGACATTTTCACCCCTGACCTTCTGATAATCTTCTGTAAACAATCCTACCAGCAACTTCCTCGTCTTGGTTAATGTCATCTCTTTCTTTTAAAATCTTGACAGTGCCCTTGTCTCCTTCCTTTCTCTCTCACTTTCCATCAGTGCATCCTGATGGCCCCTCTCCCTCAACTACCGCCACCTTGGTCCAAATCACCATCACCTTTTGCCTCCTAACTGACCTTCTGGCTTTGGCCTTTGCCCCTTGTAGTCTATTCTCAACCAGTGGCCAGTATGACCTTGTTAGCATATATCAAGTGGTTTTCCCTCTCATTCAGAGTAAAAGCCAAAGTCCTTACCAGACTAGAAAGCCCGGCACGACCTTGCTCCAGGTTACCTCTCAGACTTCACACCCTCCACTTTCCTCCCTGACCTCCCCTTCACTCTGGCCGTACTGGCCTCCTAGGGTTTGTCTCTAGGACAGACCAGGAATATTTTTGCTTCAGGGAGTTTGCATTTTCTGTACCTCTTCTCAGAATGCTCTGTGTGTAACCACATGGTCTGATCTCACTTCCCTGAGGTCATTTCGTCCCTTATCTAAAATTTTACCCCTCGTCTGATACCACTTATTAGATTGTCGGAGTTGGAATCTCTTCTCTACTTAGTAGCTGTATGACCCTGGGCAAGGAAGTAAGATGCCTTCATTTCCCCATCTTTTACCTGCTTCCTAATACCCTCCTCACGGGGATCCAACAAGGACTAGAGGAGGACCTGCACGGGAAGTCCATTGTGCAAGGCCTGGTCCATTGTAAGCCTTCAATATTTAGGTTATTAATGTTGCTAACTGAAGTCCCCAGTGGGTCACTCCAGGCCTTCCAAAACCTGGCCCCTGCAGCTTGTCTCTCCTCATCTCCTTTTGGGCTTCATAACATACCCTTCACGCTGTGACAGTGAAGAATTTACTGGATTTCCTGAACCCAGCTGGCTCTTTTCTGTCCTTTAGTTTTTGACTGTAGCGATCCCTCCTGCTGGAATCCCCCATCCCCACCTCTCTGGATTTTAAGATCTAGCACGTTTATCCCTTTCTCACCATCTCTGTGGAGATGTCCCTGTTCCTCCCAAGTTCACCTTCCCCTGTGCTATTTCTGAGCTTTGAACAAACTTCATTGTGTGCATTACAATGGTCAATTTACATATTGTCTCCATTACTTGATCCCGACTTCATTAAATACAAGGGTTATATCTTCAAAATCTTGCACACTCTGCCATCTAATAGCTCCCAATAAATATTTCGTGAATGAATAATGATCAAGTTTAGAACATGGAGATCTCATCTTAAAAAAGCTCTCCTATACCACTGGGCAAGGATAAGCTAGCAGTTAAGAAGACATGGAAACTGTGGAGGCATGATGACATGAGCACATTTCAGAGATCCAGGCAAGTAGGCTGAGGAAAAGAGTGGTGTTGGGAAGCAGAGATACTGAAATGAATTAGATTTGAGAGAATGACTGCTTGCCTTTTGGCCTCTTCATGATTCCTGATAGTTTGGCTGGCTTCTGTCCCACGGATGACTATAGGAGGAAACTTCCTGCCAAAGGGTGAGCTGGAGGCCTGCAGGGCTGTCCCCTCATTCTGAGTGATATGCCGCAGAAGCCCCAGGAAGGTGAGCAGGTTCCTATAGCTACCTTTGTAGATACCCCAGGCTACACTGGCTTAGGAACAGAATCTCAGATGATTTTTAATTCAAAGGAGAACATTCTGGCTTGGAACTCATGCCTTTAGATCTTTATATACACCTGGGTTATCAGATAAATAGAAGCAGGTGGCTTGGGGATGATGGTGAGCAGAAGGCCTTGCTATGGCTGTTGAAGTGATACAACCTGGGTCCTTTCCCTGTGGACCATTGACCTTCTATCTAATTCTCAAAAGTGCTAGTCTGGAGAAAACCAGCTTGCATGATAGCTGCTTTTTTTTTTTTTTTTTTTTTTTTTATGTCCAGTCCCTGGGAAGGAAGTGATAATTATAGAAAGGATTAAGTTGTATGAACCTAGTATCCTGCTCGGTTAGATTCTTTATCCCTCTAGGATATTTTCCCGACCAGACTCTCTTACGTGTCTGTGTTTCTTTCGGTGTCCAGTACAGCACCTTGCAAACAGACCATATTCAGTGAATTAGGTTATGAAGGCTGGATGTTTCCAACTACAGGGAAACTGGCCAAGGATAGTCCAGATTTCTGGGATTCACTTAAGAGGACAACACTGAAAGGGCAGGATCTCTTATAACTTTGTTTAATAGCTTGTCTGTGGAAAATAGGACAAGCCAAGATTTTCCAGTCTGGTCTGATTTGGTGGCCCTTAAAAAGTTATTACTAGCAAGGTGATAAGAGTGACTTTGTAGCATACTGGCAGTTAAGGGAAATAGTTAAGTGTATAGATTTTTTTTTTTTTTGTCAGACTCTTTGCCTTGTCTCTGATGTATGCTGGCCAAATAATGCAGAGTTCTCTTTTGTGCCTCAGTTTCTTCTTGGTTAGGTTGGAATAATAGTGGTACCTGTTATTCAAGAGAAAAATTATTTTGACTCATTAAAATGGTAAGGACGACTTTATTCAGGGCTATTGCAATAAAGGTATTATAATAGGGAAGGCAGATGAGGCTCAGCTCTGAATACAGCAAAGACAGCTAGGGATTCATTGCCTAAGTGCAAGGGGAGGTGGTCAATGGATGGAAAATGACTAAGGGGAGCTTAAGGGTAGGGGGAGTCTTGATAAAGCAACTTAGCAGGATTCCTAGTGAAAGCAAGTCAGGACGATGAGATATCAAGGGTAGAGGGAGAAAGAATTTGATCAGATATCAAAGGTGAGCAGCTACCAAGGGTGGGGAATTCTCTCTAAACTGGCTTAGCAGGAGTCTTGCTAAAACTGGACTCAGCAGGGATGGATATTGAATCCCAAGGTTGATACCTAGTCAGAGGTATCAGAGGGCTGAGAGGAGCCTGACCTATGTTTGGTCAAGGAGAAAATTTCTGCCAATATGTCTTTGGATTAAATAGTTAACATCTGTAAAGTGTTGGGCATAGCAATAGATGATGAATAAATGTTAACCAATAACACTGGGCTTGCTTTCTATGGATATAAAATATGAGCTGATAGTGTGAGACCACTTTCCTTTCGTTGAGGCCCCTGTGAGGACCGAAGTCGATCCAGCTCCGGGAAGACATTACTGGTATGATTCTCCAAGAATGGAGGTTCCTGGTGGGGAGGGATGAGCCTGGAGTTAGTTGTCCATGGTCTGAGTCTGACCTCTAGGATGACTCCCGTTGGGCAGCTTGCTGTCGCAAAGATGAAACGAGGCAGAAAGAGTGGCAGGACTTTTTCTTCTCTCCAGACTGTGCAAAACTTCGTGGAGATGTGCTTGATTTTTGTTGAGTGCCCGTTAATAGGGATTCCCTTATATACATAGCTTTAAATAGCCCTGTGTGATGAGCTTCCCAAAGCGACTTTTGGCTCCCCATTGCTCAGGGAGGAAGGGGGCCTGCATCTCAGCTGAGAAGGGAAGGTGTTGAGTACTCTGGGAGGTTGGGAGACTCAAGGGGGATGTCCTTGGGGTTTAAGTCTTGGGTCCAGCTCTGCTGCGGAACCCCTAAGTCCTGGCCACATGGGCTGTCCCCTGTACTCATATAACACACTAGCTTGGAAGGTCATTATTTCCCAGGAGAAAATGGGGAGACAAAAAAGTCTACAAGAAGAAAAACATGAAGGTCTTCCGTATCACTGGCAATGGTCAACCCTTGGCTTCTGGTATAAAAGGTTCCTGGAACTTCAGCTTGATGTTTCTGAATCCAGCTCTCCTTTGGATACGTACAGTAGTAACCTGTTTTTCTGTTGTGGCCCCCTTAGGGGAGAGAGACTGGAGATTAAAGATAGGGATAGAGAAGCTCAGCCAGCCCCTCCCCCCCCATCACTATCTCAAAGGGGTGAAAGTGAGGAGAAAGATACTGAGAGCGCAGGGCACTGAGCCTGCGCAGTGAGGCAGCCGCAGGTAGCGGCACTCAGCAGTAGCTCCGATGGTAACAGCGACTGGGAAAGGTCTCCCCACTAACTCTCAATCCCCGTGGAAAAAGAAGCGAGGCTATCAATAGGCTCTCAAGGTATTATTATTTATTGGAGTGACCTTTGTTGCTAAGTAACAGCATGATTTTTAGACTGTATTAAAAAAATTATAATTGGCATGAGCTTAAATAACATGCACCGGTGCTCGAGGCACTAAGCCGCGTGGCGGGGATGTAAATTAGCCAGCAAGGTTCACGGGGATGGGGGGGGGGGTCAGTGCAATTGTCAGATAATGCTGAACCAAGTCAAATGACTTTCTAGTAATTTGTAGAAGGTAGGCAGCAGAGAACCACCAAGCCCCTGAAAGCTGTAGGATCTGCAAAACTTGGGTGTCAGGCTAGAAATATGGGGCCTCGGCCATGCCAAAAAGCATTAAAACCAGTATTTGGAATTCAAGGAATGACATTTTCTAAATTCAGACTTAATCTCATTACAACTCCATTTTCTCAACTTTGCTGGGCAGAAGCTTCAGTAATAACGGAGGGCCAGGGAGGATCTCCCCCCACCGGCTCCCAGCCTAAACGCTGTCCCTGAATTTTAACCAGGGTTAGAACCCACTCAAGTGTCAGCAACAGGTTAAGCGCTGAACCGATCATTAAGCTGGGGTGTAATTCCTTCTCAGCAGGCCGGAAATCTAAATTCGCTAGGTAGGCAGAACACCAGGTAAATTAAGATCCATCTTATCCTTTCCCCCCACTGTGAACTGGAATCGTAATGCACAGAGGCGCTCGTGGGGAGGAAGATCAACTCTGGCTACGGAGCGAGCGGGAGTGGAGGCGGGAATGTGGGACGCAGGAAGGAGAGCTGCGTGGCCTGGGCCTTGGCCATTGCCCGGGATGCAGACCCGGTGAGGGCAGAACACTCTGCCACGTGTTCATTCTCTGTGAACTCCAGAAACTATGAGAGGCAAAAAGGAGAATTCAGTGGTTCGGGCTGTTTGAGAAGTTTTAATGTCTTGTTTCATCATATGCTGTGGATGGCGACTGGAGATAGCGTTGTGTGGGGCGGTGCTGCAGCAGTGCTGGGAATAGAATAAAGGAATTAAATGGAGGCTAAATGGTCCATCGCTAGACCGTTCTATGAACCTCTGCTCCTTCTGCTACTCAGAATGAGCTCTGGGACGGATGACTCAGAGGCAGAGCCACTTTGCTGTCTGTGGCAGAAACGGCTGATGCTCACCCATATCTGTGTCCTGCTCTTCCTGGGCACATAGACCACACTTTCCAGCATGGAGGAGTGGCTCCTTACACGGGGGAAGGGAGCTAGCAACAGAATGATGTCCTTGGGGTAGGATTTTGAGCGACATAAAAGCCCAGTAGGAGACATTATTAAATACTAATAAGTACAGCTGATTCATTATTTTGTGATTTCTCAAATAAGCCTGGCATATCTCCCCATCTAATTAATAAGCTCTGAGAAACTGGGTTTTGTGGTCTGACAAATCTGTGTTTACATCCTAGTCTGTCGCTTACTTAGCTGTTTGAGCGTGGGCAGGTTAACTGAGATTCTCTGGGACTCCGTGTCTTCCTGTATAACACAAGGCTAGTAATAGACTTGCCCTAGAAGGTTGTTGCGAGAATAGAATGAGATAAATATCAAAGCACACTGCCCAGTGGTTGGTATGCTGTCAATATTCAACAAATATTTTCCTGTATATAGTCATTCCTTAATATCCATGGAGGGATTGGCTTCAGGATCTGCTTAAATACCAAAATCTCACAATGCTGAAATCCCTTATATAAAATGGCATAGTGTTTGCATATAACCTACGCAATCCTCCCATATACTTTAAATCATCTCTATATTACTTACAATACCTAATACAATATGAATGTTATGTAAATAGTTGTTATGCTGTATTGTTGCAGGAATAATGACAAGAAAAATTTCTGTAAATATTCAGTATGGACACAACCAGCAACCATCACAACCATTGTAGGCCTAACTGCATAGAACATATTGGCAACATTGGAACATATTTTTAAAATATTTTTTATTTTTTTTTCCATTGATTTGAGGGAGGAGAGAGAGAGGAAGGGAGAGAGTAATAGAGAGAGAAAGAGATGAAGGGAGAGAGAAAGAGAGAAACATCAACGCATTCCACTTAGTTGTTCCATTTAGTTGTTTATTCATTGATTGCTTCTCATATGTGCACTGACCTAGGGTCAAACCTGCGGCTTTGGCACATTGGGATGATGCTTTATCCACTGAACCACCTGGCCTGGGCCTCAGATATTTTTGATGCATGGTTGGTTGAATCCACAGATGCTGAACCTGCAGATATGGAGGGCATGTTGTAATCATTATTACTCATAATGAGAGGACCTTTGAGAGGACCTTGAGATCAGCAAATACCTCGTTCTGTGGATGAGGATTTGATGAATAGAACACCAGACCAGGACTTGTTCTTTTGTGTACCCTGGACTTCCTCAATCTTTACTGTTCGCTCAAGACGCCCAAGAAATGCTTGAGAAATGTTGCTGGAATACAGTTCCTTGGAGTCATGATATGGTCAAGGAGAGGCTGTTGTATAGGACAGGACTCCTGGGAGTATAGCAGCCCCTCCTACTAGGGTCACGACCCAGCCCCTTCAAACAGTATCCACTTTGGGATCAGACAGTTTGGTTCAAATCCTAGCTCTGGTACTACCAACAGCATGACCTTATGTAGGTATAATTTCTCTAAACCCAGGTCATCTTGTTCATAGAAGGAGAGATGACTCTACTTAAAGAATTGTTAAGGAGATGCATTATGACACCAACAAAACACCTGACTTTGGGCTATCCTGAGAATACCCAATAACTAATCTGATATCAACAGAGAAATGGAAGATCCCCCCCTTTTTTTTCTTATATTGAATCTTAGCTGGAGCCAAGCAATTTTAAGATTTTATTTTTCAGAATTTCTAAGGATTTAAGATAATCTGCTGTAAGTCTATATATATATATATATATATATATATATATATATATATATTCCAGGTTGTAGTGATAATACGTATGATAGGACATTTGGAAAAATAGAGAAATGTACAATGAAAAAGAAGGTAATAAAACAATGACAAAAATCTAATTCTATAACCCAGAAATAACCCAAAGACGTTTACATTTTTGTGTCTTTCCTTCCGGCCGTTCTTTATTTCAAGCATCTTTAGAACCATACTTTACATGTAGTTCTTTTTCTAAAACAAAACAAAACAAAAAAGAAAAACTGGCTTCTTTTAGCTTTTATATCATAAGCATACTCTCTGCTATCATTACTTTTTGAGAATGGGAATAATTTTTAGTGGCTGTACAAATATTCTATTGTTTCTATGAACTGTTGTATATATTTAACTGTTCTCCAAATGTTGAGCGTGTTCTCCAAATGTTGAGCGTGTATTATTTTTCAATAATAAATAATGCTTTGAGGATATCTTGAATTTGGTCCACTCCTTACCTTTTCCAACCTGCTTTCTGCTCTTGGAGGCTCAAATGTACGTACGGTTCATTCAATTGTCTTCTTGTCCTCTGACTTACAGTGAGTTTTGGTTAAGTTGGGACCCAGAGGATTAGATTACCTATTTCCTCACCCACTTCTTGCTTTGACTGAAGGTCGCAGCACCTTTCCAGGTGTGTTCTAAGTTCTTCCTCTTTTCCACACCCCTGCAGCCTACGAATGTCACAGTCTCGCTGTCACTAGTCCTGAAACACTAACCTGTCCTTTGTGTACTTCCCCAGCCACCCTTCACTTCTGTAAAATAATCCCACTATTAAATTTCTTAAAATGATTCCATTTTGAGTTTGCTGATTCCTGCTCGAACGCTTACTGATAGAACATTTTCATGTTGTAAAGGCAAGTTGTAGCTTGTAACAGTTTGTAGACATGTCTGATCATTCTTTCTAGAGAATTTCTACAGGCCAGTATAAAATTTCTGCACTTGTAGAGTGTGATTAATAATAGTATCCAACTCACAAGGTTGTTGGGAGGACAAATGTGATAATGTATGAAAATTCGGTATAACCTATAAATTGCTTTACACATATAAGACACAGGTTATTATCACCACCTACTTAACCCTGAGGGAGCCTTAAAGACTTTTGGTTTGGTTCCAGGCTGAGGTTTTGCAATATTAATCTTTGAAATGTTTTTGAAAACCCCAAAGTAGCTGTGGCTAACAGGTCCTTTGCCTTGCGCCCATAAACTTCACATTGTTGGTTTCTCTACCCCAAGAAGAAGTGACCTTAGGAACTGCTTTGTTTTGTCCACACACTTGGCAGGCCATTATTTCTTTGTGGAATTTAGCAAGGGCGTGGAGGCTGTGGACTCCCTTGGGTGGCATATTCAATATGTGGCTTGACGTATGGCTGACCTGGGAGAATTCTCTCACCTCCCCAAAGTGAACAGTCTCTTTTGAGCTCCTGGGCTGACCTCGTCCATTGCATTCAGCATGGATCTGTGTAAGAAAATCCATTCAAGCACGTAAGGTAAAAATTGCCTTATTGGCTTTTTGTCTGAAATTTTGGCAGAGCATAGACAGATTTCAGCATTTATTGCCCTTTGAGTGATTTCCAGCTTTGTTCCAGGAAAAATGCAATTAATCTTGTAGCAGCCGCTACATCAATCCATATGAGGGGCAAGTTGTTTCAGATATCACGTGGCGTCTCTGACTCCTTTGGCTGCGCTCATCTTTTTGGCCGAGAGTGAGCATAATGCACACCAGGGGAAGCCCTTTGCCCCCATTGTGCAGTTGTCTGCAAAGCCCCATGCCTTGCACGGGGTGGGGGCTCTGTGCATCCAGCTGTGCTCCATCAGCCTAGGGAACACATCTGGGAAAGTAGGTGTGAGGGGCCCCGTAAGTAGACAAGGAGAGGCAGAGATGCAGTATGTGTCATGAAGGAATGTGACCAAGACCTAGGTGACTTGCATTTGTCCTGGTCAGGATCTGTTGGACTGTGCGGCTGGGGGAGAGGAGGAGGGCTGTAATGCTAACATCCTGAGTCAGTGCCATTAGCTGCCTTCTTCGTGCGATCTTTGTTCTCACAGTGGTGTGCTGCCGCAGGAAGCTCTATCAGGTCCGGGCCAGCCAGGAGCCCCGGGGCTACTGCACACCCTTCTCTTTCCAACAGCTTTGCAGAGCCTGGTATTGGCTGACTCTCTGAACTTGGCATCAGCTGGTTTAATTTCTCTGCCTTTATTATCACTGGATCCTAGAACAGAGAATATTCCAAGTCTTCTGTCGCCACACTTGCGTGATCTTAAACAAGTTGCTAATTTCTCTGGGTCAGGACTTCTTCAACAGTGTGAGAGGTTATATTCGATCACAATTCCCCAGACTTCTTACTGCAAGGACACCTCAGATTTTTCCTTGCACTCATTGCCCTGCTCTCTTGCCAAACTGAATAGTGATTTGATTTTTGTTCCCCAAACATAATTCATTCCTTGTTACTTTTATCCATTGAAATGTCAATTTCTCCCTACTTTTACAGCCACCACCATGACCAAGCTCATGGGTCCCCAACAGCCTCCTAATGGTCTCCTGGTCTCCACACTCGCTGTCACCCTGCTGTCAGAGTGCTCTGGTCAAGTCCCCTCTCTGCATGGCTCAACAGCCTCCTAATGGTCTCCTGGTCTCCACACTCGCTCTCACCTTGCTGTCAGAGTGCTCTGGTCAAGTCCCCTCTCTGCATGGCTCACAGCCCTTCAGAGCCTCCCCAGCGCTCACGTGTTAAAGTCCAAAATGTTAAATGGGTGACCCACCGCCAATGATCTACCTCTTCGGTGTCACCTGTTGTCACCCACTCTTCTCTCATTCTCTGGACTGGCCACCTTGGCCTTACTCCAGTAGGACCTCTGTATCAGTTGTGTCCTCTGCCTCTTCTTCATATTTCATGGGTTAGTTTGCCAGATGGGGTCCTCTTCCTTCGTTATGGTTCTACAGATGAGTTCCCTTCCTTTGTAACATCATCTCAGTGAGTCATCATATTGGACCTAGGCATGGCACCCCTAGCCTTAACACAGGGCCTGGCTTTTAGTAAGCAAGCCATAGACAGTAAAGGAAGAAAGAAAAGAAAGGAGAGAGGGAGAGGAGAATAACAAAGCTTATTCTGAATAGATATCCAATTGCCATTTGAATCTTTGAAATAGTGGACGTAACACAAAATGCCCCACTTCCAGGGTACGTGTAGTCAGGTTGGAACCAGTATTAGCCACTCAACGGTTCCCGACAGAGGGAGGGGGCGTTTTCCTTTGCTTCTGCTGCTACTTTCTCTTTTATCCCTGTTGTGGGTGAAGGGAGGTGGTGCTGGTGCCAGTGGCAGCCTGTCGTGTGTCCCTCTGATTGATGGGCACAGGGAGAGGTCAGGCAGAGCCGTATACAGAGTAGAATTCCACACTGGAATCATTACTTCTGGTGGTAGACATTAACAAAGAAGATAACAGGTTCTCTTTTTCTCCCGCTGCACAGAAGCCTGGACCTCAGTCAGCCCGACGTTCCCCCAGTCTCTCCATTTGCCAGCATCTCCTGGAAGGTGTGCTAACATACGGATTCCCAGGGCCAGTGCCCAAGTTCTAATTCCCTAGGTCTGTGGAAATTCTGCTTCAGTAGGTCTACGGTGGGTTTACACCTTTGTCTTAGTAACTTGGGATCGTCAGGGATTCAGATGCTCAACTAGACTTGGGAACCATTGGCCTGAAACCCAGTCCTCTCATTTTGTATTATCTTTATTACAACAGCTTTAAATACCATACCGGCAAGAAACTATTCATACAGGTTTCTGGTTTGTTTTCTGATGTTAAGAAAGGTTAGATCTGCCCCGGCCAGGTAGCTCAGTTGGTTAGAGTGCTGTCCCCATACGCCAAGATTGTTGATCTGACCCCTGGTCAGGACATGTGGAAATCACCAGTGAATGCATAAATAAATGGGACAAATCAATGTTTCTCTCTCTCTCTCTTTCTCTCTCTCTTTCTTTTCTTTTATTTATTTTTATTTTTTATTTTTGTATTTTTCTGAAGCTGGAAACGGGGAGAGACAGTCAGACAGACTCCCGCATGCGCCCGACCGGGATCCACCCGGCACGCCCACCAGGGGCGATGCTCTGCCCACCAGGGGGCGATGCTCTGCCCCTCCGGGGGGTCGCTCTGCTGTGACCAGAGCCACTCTAGCGCCTGGGGCAGAGGCCAAGGAGCCATCCCCAGCGCCCGGGCCATCCTTGCTCCAATGGAGCCTTGGCTGTGGGAGGGGAAGAGAGAGACAGAGAGGAAGGAGGGGAGGGGGGTGGAGAAGCAAATGGGCGCTTCTCCTATGTGCCCTGGCCGGGAATCGAACCCGGGTCCCCCGCACGCCAGGCCGACGCTCTACCGCTGAGCCAACCGGCCAGGGCTCTCTCTCTCTTTCTTTCTCTCTCTCTCTCTCTCTCTCTCTCTCTCTCGTGTGTGCGTGTGTGTGTGTGTGTGTGTGTGTGTGTGTGTATCATACCATGTTGAATATTTCAAAGCGTTTTCACCACTCTTGTCTCATGTAATCCTCATAAAAGCCCTTGAAGGTCAGTGGGTCTGCCACTGTCACCCTCTGTTGCCAGTGTGGACACCGAGGGGCCAGGTGGCCAAGGGAGGACTTGCCGAAGGTCCTGCAACCTGTTAGTGGCGTCGCGACTTCCGTAATCAGGACGCTTGCCTCCCTCTCTGGGGGGCCCCTGTTTTTGATTCTAGGATGCCACACACCTTTGTTCGCATTTTGTGATATTTAATTTCTGTATTAAACTTTTGCAATTAGCCGTAAAAAGGATGATTGATAGCCTTTCCTCATTTTTCAAAAGGGTGCTTTACGGATACATGAAGGTAAGAAGCTGTTAGGAGAGGTTTTATGGCCGATGGTTCTTGGCAGCCATCTCTCTCCTTTATGGCAGTCTGGAAATTTTCCTGGGTAATAACTTTCTTTTCTTTTAACAGGCATAAAATAGAGAGGTTCTAGATAGTTGGATCATTATCAAATGATTTTCCAAAGACACCCATAAATTGTCAACACCATTTAGGCAAAAACAAGAGCCGTTCACATCTGGAAATCTAATACATCAATTTTTGAGTTTTCCCCTTTTGTTGGGAATGCGATTTGGTTACCCAAACTGTTATTCTTTAAATGGCAATTAGACGGGGGGAGCTGAGAGAAGGAAGTTTGGGGAAAGGTATTCATGCAACTTCCCCAAATGGTAATATTTCTCTTGTGAAGAGAGAAATGTACATTTGATCTTGCTCTCCCCGAAGGTCGGGAACAAAGCAAGCTTCAGTTTGAGTTGAAGTGGTAGAAATTTCAGCTGTGAAAATTAACCCTGAGAGAAATTGATGGGCCTGAAAATATAGCAAGCGACTTGTGTTTCATTAATTCACTCAACCGATATTTCGAGCCTCGATTATATGATTAGATGCCAGGCTTTGTGCGAGGCACTAGAGATTCAGGGGGGTAAAGAAACAAATGTGAATTACAGCCTAACAGGAGACTGCCATGGGATCGACGCTCTGCCCTACACGATGTAAAGAAATCATCACGAAAGTCATCATCGCTAATTTATTGAGTGTTTACTTTTCGCCGCTCACACTGCTTTATAAACTCATGAACTCACTTAACTCTTACAACATCCCTGAGCTGCAGACATGGTTTTTTGTTGTTGTGTGTGTGTTTTTTGTTTTTTTTTTTTTGGATAGGGCCAGCTTGATGTCTTTATTTATTTTTGGATTTAACGGAATTTTTATTTGTTATTACTTTTTTATAATTGAATTGTATTGTGGTGATACTAGGTAACATAATTATATAGGTTTCAGATGCCCAATTCTACAACACATCTCTGTACAGTGTATTGTGTGTTTCTCCCCAAATCAGGTCTTCTTCCATCGCCGTGTATCACTCCTATCCCCTCCTTCACTTCCCTTCTGCGCTCCAGCCCCCTGCCCCGTAATCTCCACTCTGTTGTCCGTGCCCGTGAAATTTTATTTTTTGTCCTTTTTTGCTCTGAACCTTTCATTTGATCACTAAGGAAGGGGAGACACAGGCAGGCTGTGTGGCTCACTGAAGGTCACACAGACAGGAAGCGGTGGTACCGGGATTCAAACCCACCTGTCCGACTCCTAAACCCATGCTCTCATCAGGGCAGACCCTGCCTCATCAAGTACCTATGCATGAATAAATGGATAGGTGGCTGAAATAACTGCAAGCCGGATGAGCCTTTTCAGAGCAAGGCAGGGTGCCACCAAGGGGTTGGAACTCATCTGTGCTGAGTGGCCCTCTCTGGGAGCGGCATTTCAGCTGAGTTCTAGGATCGATCAAGTAGGTGGACCGTGGCTGGGAGAGGTAGCATGTGAAAGTCAGCAATGGTCTTGAACCAGAAGAAATCTTCAAAACCATCTAGTTCAGCCCTCTCATTTTACAGATGAGAACATGGGGGGACCGATGGGAGTGGAGAGCTGGGGTGACAAACCAGATTTCCTGGCTTCAGAAAACATCCGGAGTTAGTTAACTATAGTAAAAATAGAGGTTAAAAGCCTGACCAGGCGGTGGTGCAGTGGATAGAGCATCGAACTGGGATGCAGAGGACCCAGGTTCAAATCTCCGAGGTCTCCAGCTTGAGCGTGGACTCATCCGGTTTGAGCAAGGCTCACCAGCTTGAGCCCAAGGTCGCTGACTTGAGCAAGGGGTCACTCTGTCTGCTGTAGCCCCAAGGTCAAGGCACATATGAGAAAGCAATCAATGAACAACTAAGGTGTCGCAACAAAGAATTGATGCTTCTCATCTCTTTCCCTCCCTGTCTGTCCCTATCTATACCTCTCTCTGTCTCTCTCTGTCCCTGTCACCAAAAATAAATAAATAAATAAATAAATAAATAAATAATAAAAATAGAGGTTAAAAAATAGGTTACTCTGTTACACCATGAGCTACCGTAAGACTCCCTACCTCTGTCACATCATGGCACCCATGGAAAATAACAGTATCTGGGGTCCTGGCAGGTTGGCTCAGCGGTAGAGCATCAGCCTGGCATGCAGGAGTCACGGGTTCGATTCCCGGCCAGGGCACACTGGAGAAGCGCCCATCTGCTTCTCCACCTCTCCTCCTCTCCTTCCTCTCTGTCTCTCTCTTCCCCTCCCACAGCCAAGGCTCCATTGGAGCAAAGATGGCCCGGGAACTGAGGATGGCTCTGTGGCCTCTGCCTCAGGCGCTAGAGTGGCTCTGCATGGAACAGAGCATCGCCCCCTGGTGGGCATGCTGGGTGAATCCCAGTTGGGCGCATGTGGACGTCTGTCTGACTGCCTCCCCGTTTCCAGCTTCGGAAAAATGAAAAAAGAAAAGAAAAGAAAAGAAAATAATAGTATCTGAATGGGAAAAGGAGGTACAATGGAGGCAGCTGCAAGGGCCCTAGGCCCCACTCAGACAGCTGAGCACATCTGGGTCCATTCCAGCACTTAACATTTGGGAGATCTGGGCACCAAGACTCACCATGGAGGCATCATGAATGGTGTCCCCTGATGCCTATTCCATGCTTCCCTCTCTGCTCTCCCCTACCCACCCAGTCTCACCCCTTGCGCCTTCAGCCTACAGGCACACAGGACCAACCTCACAGATGCCTCTGGAAGTCCATACTTGGCAGTCCCCTCCCACCCCCTGCATTGACTAGAATTCCAAATTGACCTTTTTCTCCCACCCAACCCAATGGCCATTCATTTCACCATCAACCCTTCTCCGTTGGACAGAAATAATCAGATCACAGTCATATCAAGTTGTGAAGGACTACTCTGCTATCCACTCTCCTAAGGTGAGAAGAGGATTTATCTTGTAAAAGAAGAGTTAGTTACGAAAGTGAATCCTACAGACCCAAGAGAAACAGTGATGTTGTCTGAAAGGAGCCAACTCCCCTCCACTCGTGACTTGAGAGTAACCGGGGACAAGGGCCCTGTTCTCTAGCAAGTCAGCAACGCACTGCGGCTGGTTTTTGTTTTTTCTTTTTTTCATCTCCAGTGTGTGATACATTTCCATCAGCCCAGACTAGGTGAACTTCTCAGGGTGACGGCTTGTGTTTTTCCTCCTGGGAATCTGGACGCTATTAGTGGCGGTGAGGCTGTCTTGGCTGCTGGACTGTTGCACAAGGAATGCTTAATGAGACCGGGGGGAAAGATGTTGACTGTGGAATTGATCTGGACACCCTAGCTCCCTTTGCAATTGGATGTCTGATTGCTGGTGTAGCCTGTTTATTATTTGTTTGCTTGTTGTTTTCTTTCAGTTCCAGGCTGGGCAGAATGTTAGAGATTACCTTCTATGTGGGAGGGGGGGGGGAGGGAAGAACTATGTCTGAGAGTCAAGGAAAACAAACAGGAGAACTCAGAAGTAGTGGTGGAGAGGTGGGGATTTCCTGCTTACAGATTGTCCTTTGGGTGTGCCTGTGTGCATGCACTGCATCCTGGGCCAGGTGCCCCTCACCATTCCCATCCCCCATCTTATCACCTCGCCCAATCACCACCTTGAAATGCTGGTGCCAATTTCTCATTGGTAAAGACACGCCCGGCCTTGTCTCTGTGCTTGGATTTGTCAAATGGGACACACGCATCTCTTTCTGGTGGAGTTTTCTCTAGACAATTTAATGTTCAGGTGACAGCTGCTTAGCACAAGTACCTTTTCTCTTAGCAGGCATGGATCTGGCCAACACTTATCTCATCTGCAATTTGGGTGGTAAGGCCTTAGGAAGAGGGCGGGGCAGGTTAGTAATCAGTCAACGATTCAGCCCGACGGTACTTGCATAGCACGGAGCGTGAGCAGTCTCGGCTGTGCCTGCCTCACGGGACAAGGAGGGCGCTGCCGCCTCAGCAACACACCGCACTGCCGTCTAAGGTTGTCACTCCACTTCTTCAAGAGGAATCTCACCTGCTGTATTTTTGGGAAGAATTCTATGAAAGCCCAGAAGAAAGGAAATTTGGGCTTCGTTTAGCAGATGCCGCGTTTCTAGTTTCTAGGACATTCAGATTTATCTTTAGTCTATATCTTCTTATGCAAAGGAATTAGCTGGATTATTGAAAACAAGATGTTATCTCCATCAATTTCAACAGATGTTAATTAATTAACTACTTGAGTGTTCGTATTAGTCACTGCTCTAATGTGTGTCCCTTCAAGTCATACAATGGTCTCTAGAGAGAAGGGTTTCCTCTCGCTTCCTCCCTCCCTCCCTCCTTCTCTCCCTCTCTTTCTTTCTCTCTCTTCCTCTCTCTCTCTTTCTCTCTCTCTCTCTTTCAATGTATCCTAGCATAATCCTTTGTGTCCTGTCAGGTGAGTTTTCTAGAGTAAGAAGCTTATGCATAGTGTCCTGGAAGAAAGTAACAGCTATTGTTAGCTTTTGTTTACAAGTGAAAAAAGTAAAGCATTGCCAGCAAAATGTTTTCACGATCACTCCAGATATGTTAGGATGAAACCTCTTGTTGAATTTCTGAGCAAACCTAGTAGTATATCTTTTGCTTATTGCTGTGTAATAAGCCATCCTAAAACTCAGGGGATAGAGCAACAGCTATTTTTATGTTATTAGTATAGCTATAATATATAGTATAATAATAGTTATTATTACTATAGAATTATTATTGCTCAAGACCCTGTGGTCGCTGTGGTTCAGCTGTGGGTCAGCTGTGCTTGGCTGGGCACTTGGCTCGTACTGGCTGGCTCGCTTGGTCGCCCTAAGATGGGCTTGGACAGATTTGTTCTGCTCTAGGTGTTCCTCACCCTCCTCTCGGATCAGCAGCTAGCCTGGGCAGGCTCTTCATGTGGTGGAAGCAGAGGTGCAGAGGGCAAGCAGGAAGGTGCAGGGCACCTTAAGACTTGCCTGGGAACTGGCGTGCGTTCATGTCACGTGGCTGAACATAAATCAAAGGTACAAGGAAGAGTGAATAGCTGAGCTCATAATGCAGCCCGCCATACCTCATGGGCAACAAATTCACACACTAAAGTATATTGTTTTCTTGGGAGAGGTGTTAAGGAATTAATATGGAGGTGCAGGGACACAGGCAAAAGAGAGGTGATTCCAAGGCCTACATTACCCCCTTTTTCTGTGTGTGCAACACACACACACAATGTTAAATGGAAAGAAGATACAAATAAAAAAGCAAATAAATCTTATTTTACTTACTATTCTTTTACTGAACACCTCTATCCTCCAATCTTTCACATATTGTTTTGATTTTATATTTAAATTCTCACCTTCACTCAGTCACTCAGTTAACAAAGAGATTCAACAATGGAAAACTCTAGCACTCATTATTTAGTAAGATTTGCTCTGGGCAGGGGTGTATATAATTCGGTAGGTTCATTAACCATTCGTTTCCTTTTAAATTGAGTATGCTGGATGCTGTTGGTTTGTGTAAATGTTTCTTTGGTGTTAAAAGTGACCTAGTTTATCTCCTCCTGATCTACAACAAAATAGTGATTATTAAAAAGTGGGAAGACAGGTCGCCGGTGCCTTAATAAATTCTCAGAAGGGTTTGTCACTAAATGTACTAAAAAAATATGGTCCAATACCAACTGTTTCTTTTAGGTTGTAGGAGGAACGTTTACTTAAATAAGTGTTTGCAGGAATAGGCTCTTACTCTAAATACAATGATGTATGTCTTAACCTACAGGCAAATTTGGAAAAAACACCAGTCTACTGAAGGGCAGGATTAAGTGAAATTCCTTAAACAGATTTTTAAGACTGCTGTGAATTCCTTTTGTCTGTCTTGAGTAAGTGTGTTGCTCTTTAATGAGATTATTTTGATGTTTTCACCAGGTTTGAGTGCAATGTGTAACAAAGCGTTCTTTCTATTCCCCTTTCTTCCCAAGGAAATGTTTTTCTGTTGGGCTAACAGTTGATAGCCGAATTATTATACCCAATTGTTCTGATTTATACATTCCAGGTCTGCCTGTAGGATTTTATATTCCGCCTGCCTCTGGGCTATGGCGACAATAGGGAGCCGGATTGACTGCCTTCCGTGCTTTGCCATCTCTAGCCAGTAATTGGCATTGACTTTACTGTGATTGTGCACCATTGCCCCGCACACGCTGCTGCTCACTCAGACTTGTCACGGATATGTGGTTAAATGCCCCTGTGCTCCAAAGAAAGTGTTGGCTCCCTGAAAACAGCCCACGATCTTGGAATAAGTGCTTACTTCCCACAGTCTGTTTTCTCACTGCAAAACAAGAGAATTAGATGAACTAATCATTTTTCCAGCTCTAAGATGCTTGAATTTGAAGTGTTCTCCAGTCTCTCTCCTCCGACCCCCTGGTGCCAGCTGAGCCTCTCCGAGGCATTAGGACACTGGCTGAGTCCCCAGAGCTGGTGGTAAGCAGCGGGGAGATGGCGTCTGCCCTGGGCCCGCTGCAGCCCATGGCCTATCCACCCTCTTACCCTGCCTCCAAGTGGGGCCTTTCTCCTCCACAAGCCCCTCCCTTTGCCAGACCCTGGTATACAAAATGTCTGTCGCATGCACTTGGGCACACAGCTTGTCTCTCTCTTTTTTAAAAAAAATTATTTTTATTTTTTTACAGAGATAGAAAGAGAGAGTCAGAGAGAGGGATAAACAGGGACAGACAGACAGGAACGAAGAGATGAGAAGCATCAATCATTAGTTTTTCGTTGAGCATTGCAACACCTGAGTTGTTCATTGATTGCTTTCTCATATGCGCCTTGACCGTGGGCCTTCAGCAGACCGAGTAACCCCTTGCTTGAGCCAGCGACCTTGGGCTCAAGCTGGTGAGCTTTTGCTCAAACCAGATGAGCCCACGCTCAATCTGGCGACCTCGGGGTCTCGAACCTGGGTCTTCCGCATCCCAGTCCGATGCTCTATCCACTGCGCCACCGCCTGGTCAGGCCACAGCTTGTTTCTTAACGTTAGTCATTATTTCCTGTAGTACTTGTGAGCTCCTTACAAGCATGGCTGTGGCTGTTCCATCTTGTTTTCATGTGACAGTAGTTTATTCAACACAGAGAAGCTACTGTGTGCCCGACACTGTGCTACGTGTTGGGGACACAATGGCTATCGGGAAAGATACAGCCTTGTGTCACGTCAGAACCGGAGGCAGGTTCTGGTTTCAAGAACAAGCAAACACTTCACCTGGTTTAAGGTTGCTTTTGCTTTGGTCTCCTTCTGAATCAACACATGAGAATGGAAGATATAAGCGAGCCAATGCTATGAGTTGGTGATGAGAACCCTCAGGTCTCTCATATGACTATAAGGACATGTCCCATCTATGCGAGAGGGGGTGCTCTTTGTGTTTTATAACTCCAGCTACTTATATATACTATGTGTATACGTATCTGGGTGTGTTATGCGCCAATGAGTTAGCTCTGACTCCTGGTGACACTTGAAATGAGTGATATCTATAGTGTCCTGTCCTCAAGGGCCCTGCTCAGCTCCTGTAGATTCCTGTTTATGGCTTTATTTTTAAAGAGTTAATCCATCTCATATTTGGCCTTCCTCTTGTATATGTATACATGTATAATGTGTCTATATGTGGATATGTGTATATCTAAATAGCTGTGACACATAGTGAACATGTCATCCAGGCCTAATATATAATGCCCAAATTCTAGGTCTGGAAAAATTTTGCTAAGCTAGCAGTAAGACAACCTCTCCTGTCTCAGACTGATTTCAAGACCAAAGACTCCCAGATTTACACCCTCAAAGCATTTCTTCACTGTCCCTGCCTCAGAGAACTTCATGCTCAGTGATCTTTTGATGATTCACAATGATCACAAGAAAAAAAATTCCCAATTAATCATTTGTTATTCTTTCCCTCTAAATGGCATTTTGTAACCTCTAGATAATTTACTGATAATACTTAGTTATTTCTTTTTAAGGTTTCATTTATTCATTTTAGAGAGAGAGAGAGAAAGGGTGGGGGAGGAGTGGGAAGCATCAACTCGTAGTTGCTCCTGGTAAGTCCCTTGACCGGGCAAGCCCAGGGTTTCGAACCAGCTACCTCAGCATTCCAGGTCGATTCTTCGTCTGCTGCACCGCCACAGGTCAGGCTACTTAGTTTTACACTGTGAAATTTTCTGCAGTTTGGCCAACTTCCAGCAGAATGTAGGCATGCTTTGTCATACAGTCAACCTCTACTTCCCACTGGTAGCTTTTCTCACAGGAGGTGGTTGACTTTGCTCCTATTTGTGAGTTTTCTTTGTGGAGTTTCTAACGTCCTTTGTTGATTCATGAAAGGTTGTAGGGCTTCCTTTCGTTTGTCGTTGAGGTATTTATAATTAACTAATAACATAACTTTTTAAATCTCTAAAATAAAGATAATAGTCCCAATGGCATAAGATTCTTGCAAATGTTTAGTGAAATGATGTCTATGAAAAAATTTAGCTCTATGCAAGAGACATAACACTTAACAGAGATTTGTCGTGTCTGGCTTAGTTATAAAGATATTAAGATTTTTATACTAGAAAATGGGAAAACCTAATAGTCCTCCTTCCTTATATGACACATTTTCACAATAAAGGTTTCAGTATTAAGGACTTAGAGGTTAAAATATTTGAGCCCTGTCACTTACTAACTTGGAAAGTACACTTTATCTCTTTGTGGCTCAGTGTCTTCATCTTCAAGTGCAGTTAATGACAGTCCTTACCTCATGAGGTTGTTGTGCAGAGGCGTTAATCTGTATGAAACGTGCGGGGCAGTATTAGTGGGCAGTGAGCATGCAGTGTTATTCTCCAGAGGCGTTAATCTGTATGAAACGTGCAGGGCAGTGTTAGTGGGCAGTGAGCATGCAGTGTTATTCTCCAGAGGCGTTAATCTGTATGAAACGTGCAGGGCAGTATTAGTGGGCAGTGAGCATGCAGTGTTATTCTCCAGAGGCGTTAATCTGTATGAAACGTGCAGGGCAGTGTTAGTGGGCAGTGAGCATGCAGTGTTATTCTCCAGAGGCGTTAATCTGTATGAAACGTGCAGGGCAGTATTAGTGGGCAGTGAGCATGCAGTGTTATTCTCCTGTTCCTTGAAGGTTTTGTCCACTTCCACATGCTTATTTGTTTAATTGAAATCTTAAGATCCGTAAAACTGTGTCTCCTCAGATTATAATTTAAACAAGCTCGCATGGAAGATTTTATGGATTTCATGAGTATCAAACTAATATATGGGCCACTATTATTAAACATTTAGGTTGCTCTGTCTCCTTTCTTAAAGCAATATGGCTATTGCTACTTACAGTGTACAGGTTAATACATTTGATTCTTTTTCTGCATTAAATGGTAGCCTTACAGTAAGTTCTGAGAAGTGGATTGCTGCATTAAGGGGTATCAGTCTCTCACGGACCATTGTCTGTTGCCGTATTGCTGTTCAAATGGGTTGCACCAGTAAACACGGACGTTTCAAAGGTTTAACAGCATGGAGCAGGGTTTTGGCTAGGCCTTTTAAACAGTCACCTTGAGAAAGTAGTGAGCTAGGAAGTTAAAGAGTGATGTCTGCTTTGTCCTTCTCCTATCGGCTGCCCCGACCACAAGCACACTGCAGAAAACGGAGGTGAGCAGCTGTTGACAGGGGACTGCCACGGACTCAGGAAGGCCCGGCTGCTCCCCATTGGCCGTTCTGTAGTTCCTGCTGGCTGGTTCACTCTTAGTGTGTTTACGAGTGTCTTTCCAGGCTGTCCTCACGCATGGAGGCCTGTTTCTGAGTTTTGTGTCGGGTTTCCTGACCTGATTCTTTTAACTTCCCTCCCCCTCGACCCTCTTTCTCTGATCAAAGCAGCATCTTCTTTAAAACCACATGCAGAAGAGAAGAACCATTTGGAAATATTTATTAAAGTCGAATCTATGCATTTGCTCTGACTTAGCAATCCCACTCTTAAGTATAAACTTAATAAGAGAAGAGTGTAGATAAGTCAACCCAAACACCCATGCTGGAATGTTCACAGCAACATTATTCATAATACTGCCAACTGGAAACAACGGAGATGTCCATCTCAGGAGAATGGGAAAATGAAGTGTAAAGTATTTATCTAAAGCAGTACTATTCAGAAATGAGAATGAACAAACTGAAGTGACATGCAGTGACGTGGCTGACTCTTGCCACTGTGATGATGAATGGGAGAAGCCAATCAAGAGCGCATACTGTCTGGATCCACTGAAAGTCAGGCCAGGGGTTTCCGGTGGTGGGGAGTGATTAAGAGGGAGCAGGGGAGGGCTGATGGCATTCTGGAAATGTTATATTTGTTGATCTGGGTGTTGGATGAACCATTCACTGAGCACTACACTGATGATTGGTGCACTTCTGTGCAAATGAAATTGCCAAAGAGTATTGTAAAACCCAATCTAAGTGATATCTTTATTACCCAGTGTTTAGAATTTTTTTTTTTAGGGTATCTGTGACATCATTGCTTGCTAGCTAAAGTGGAAGGAGATGAGGAGCAATGCCATCTTTGGGATTCTTCAGTCTGGACATTATGTTTTTGTAGGAAACAAAACAGTGTGGTTGGTATCTCAGGAATTGCTCTACCTCAGTGCTTAGCATGTAGAAAATGATCAATATGTTTAGATAAACTCTTTGCTGAAGAGGGAAAAATGCCTTCCCTGAAAGTAACTAATGATTTATCCAAATAATTATAGCAAATCTGGTGAGTTCTGAGCAGCCATAGGGAAGTTGCACACTGTCTCGTGGAGCAGACTGTTTTCAGAACAGTCGTAATAGGGTAAATAAGTCGGAAGGGCCAGGTCCCGGGTCAGGCTTGTCAGACTGCGCGGAGGGAGAAGGCCGAGAGGATTGCTCCTGAGCGCGTGAAGCTTGGTGAAGGGAAGTCGGTTGTTTGAAGGGCGGCAGCGGAGGGTTACAGGATGCGGTGCTGGGAGGGCGGGCCACCTCCAGCGGTGAGGAGTCCGGTATCTGTTGCTGGGGCCAGTCCATTGTATGGGGAGCGAGAAGTTGAAGCATGGGAGCAGCTAAGACTTGGAGATTAATATCAGCAGGCGTTTGAAGTCCAGAGAGTCAAATGGCAAGGGTATGACACGATTAAGTAAAATTCTAAGACTCAAAAGTGTTGCTTCTTGGCAGAGGCAGATTTAATGGTGGGCGCACTGGGTGTGCGCCCTGGGCCCCGACTTCTGAAGGGCCCCTGCAAAACCCCAATTTTACACTTTTTTCTAATCTAAGGGGCCCAATATTTTCTTCTGCACCCAGGGCCCCAACCAACCTTAATCTGCCTCTGCTTCTTGGGCCATGCAGTTTTCCTGCCTAGATTCAAGTGCAGAATTTTAGTTGTTAGGTGGAAATGGGGAGGGAAGTCAGGTCTGGGAGGCAGGGCCCTAGTTTGATATGGACTAGAATACTTGGACAGGTTATTGGGACAAGGGTGACAATAGAGAGAAAGAAGACAGGAGCCCGTACTGGAAATGCATCTACCACAAGGCAGTTCTTGAGGACCCTGGAAGCAGATTCTGTGCTGGGCACTGAGGACATCAGGGTGGTGAGGTGTGGTCCCTGGGGCCCAGGTCCTCCGCAGCAATGCAGGGCCTAGTTATTAGGGCCAGGGACAAGAGCTGAGTGGTTCCTGACTAATACTGATTTTCTGAGATGTTCCACTGGGTCTCTTTCAATGCTTAGGGCAAAGTTAGCCTTCAGGTGGGGGATTAAGTGGCCTTAGTCATGGGAAAGGTATACATTGGCCTATGAGAGGAATAAAGGCTAGGGCAGGGCTATTCTGCTTGCCCGGAATCCATTTTCCATTCTAGGGTTTGCTTTGGGAAACTGCTTCTCACCTCTGTTGGAGACAGTCTTGGTGAGTCTATCAGTCGACACATCCCATCCTTACTTGGTAAGGGGGAGGCTTCATGAGGCGATGTAAGGGAAAACTCACCGGAGACCATTCACTTCGAAGGCAGCAGCCGGAAAGCTTGCTTTTCTTACTGCCTAGAAACTTGTGAAGGATCTGTTTCCCAGCATTTCTGTTTTTTATCTCATACTTACATTCAGTGAGCTGCTCCTCACTCTTCCTAAGATTTCCATATTTGTAAGCAAGCCAGAGGAGGTTTCTCTTGCTTACAAAAACAAAACAAAACAAAACAAAACCCCTGACTGATACAAAGATAATGAAGCATCTTTAGTACATTATGAGTCCCTTGCAAGAAGGAACACTTTCTTCTGGACCTTTGAATTCTGAGGCCCTAGTTTAATGCTTTGCATATGGTAAGTGCTCAATAAATGTTGCTTAAATGAGTTATTGAATGAATGAATGAACACAGATCATCTGACATCATTCAGCTCACCATGGTGATGTAGACATGGCTGAGAACTAGTCCCAAATCAGTTGGTAAGGCAACATCATCAAGCCCTCATGCCAATCATTTTAATGCAGCCAAGAATACTTCCTGTTACGAAAGTAAAACAAAGCACATCTTCATTTTTACAGCAGCAACTGTGTCTCCTGAGAGAAATGAACTTATTGTAATTCCAGCTTAGTTGAAATATGTAAGGCTTACTCATCCTGTGCATAAAATTGATAACTTGTGCATCTGGGACTGTCTATTTCTTTCCTATTAATCCATTTTAGACTTTATAAGTCAACTGAGCATTCAGCTTTTGAAAAGTGATTCTGGAAAATTATTTTGCATAAGTACTAGTACATACTGGCATGTGTTCTTGGCAAGAGATGGACATATTCCATTTAGTCTCTGTTGGCCTCATAAGTAGAAATAGTGGCTGGAGAATTGGCTGGGTTTGGAGGGCAGCAAAACATGTGCTGGTCAATTGTACTTTCAGAGTTTCTTTCCACCGAAGGAAGATGATTTATTTTTAAAACTTCACAAGGGAGAATCAGGCAGATTGGAGAAATGCATCCGCAATAACTGGAACGGCTAGTGGTGGGAAAAGTGTTGGCTTTCTTCTTTGGTTTCATGTATATGGCCAACTGGAAGATTCTAATATTGTCATTCAGTTTATGTTTAGCGACCAAAAGCATGGCCAGGCTGTTAATCTTCTTATAAATTGTAAGCAACAGGGTTTTTAGTTATAAGATGACATGGCCATTGGCAAATTCAGTCTGCTTAATTCAACCATTGGCTGTCTCTCTGCATTGAAGAACTGGAAACTGTGACTCTTTAGAAAGTGCCTTTTTATGGACTTGTGAGATATTCAACCCTTTCAAAGTTTACCAGGCACTGTTGTTTAGAAAGAGGGTAGTGGGTTGATAAATTAGCTGTGTTTCCTCCTCCTTGTGGGTCTGGCTATAGACTGGGTCTATCCTAACATGATAAATGGGAGCTTTAATATAATTAACCCAATAATTAAGTTAAAAATATTTTCCTTTAAATATTTTGTGGTTAAGACTTATTTTAAGAACCCAAAACTTTAAAATACTGTTCCAGCTTTGCATTTATAATTTTGTTAGCATAAATCTGAACTAATTTACTTATTTGATCTTTGAATAAATTAATTTATTTCTCATAATTGGCTGCTGCAGTGGTCTAAATTATTTGATTTATCACCATGCTATAAAGTTAGCTAATTTTTCCTACTTCTCAAGACAAGTGTGAGAAGCAATGGTGAATATATGTAAATATAAACGCCTAAAGCTATGTGGGAATTGCATGAGGTAGAGAGGCAGGGCTTATCATTTTTGACATCATAAACATGATTCTTATTCAAAATGTGTAAGAAGCAAACTAGAAAATTTTGCTTTTGGAAAAGCAATGCTGTAGTTGGACTGCGCTAGGCCCATCAGGGGGCGAAAGGGAGGACTGGGTCCAGTTACAGGTGGTCTAAGGAGACTTCTAAAGGTGGTGGGCCACAGAAGGGCTGGACTTTGGGGGAGACTTATTAATAGTGGCCATCACAGAGCTGGGGACCTGGTGCTGAGGACAGATCTGGATATTCCCTGAGCTACAAGTCTTAGCCTTGAAGTCTGGGTAGTCAGACACATGTCAAAGCTTTTCCGGTTGGGGCCAGTGAACAGAAGTCTGATTTGTCAGTCAAGCAGAACAGAACGGCAGAAAGAAAAGAGTGGGTCACTAAGAGCTGGAGTCCTGGGGAAGGGTTTTAGAATTGGCAAGTCAGAATCAAGGCAAGAAAGCTTGGCCCAGGTGAAGCAAGAGCTGGAGGTTGGAGCCTGGTCATGGGCTGAATTATGTTTCAAAGTGATGTTGAAGGTGCAGTCCTCAGTGCCTGTGAATGTGACTTTATTTGAAAACAAGATTCTTTGCAGATGTAATCAAGTTAAGTTAGTAAGGTGCACCCTAATCCGATATAACTGTCCTTTTAAGAAGAGAAAATGCCATGTAAAAACAGAGGCACACAAAGAAAATCACATGACCACAGAGGCAGAGGTTGGAATGATGTGGCTGCGAACCAAAGAACGGCAAGCAGCCACCACCACACGGCAGCGGAGACAGGGAAGGCTTCTACCCAGAGTCTCCGAGGGATCATCGCCTCTGACACTTGATTTTGGACTTCCAGCTTCCAGAACAGAGAATACATTTCTGCTGCTTTAAGCCACCCAGCTTATGGCAACTCTAGGAAACGGATGCAGTCTTTCTGTGTATTTCCTATCATACTAGCCTTTCAGCACGAATGGGCCCGGTTCCTCAGGTGGTGGCATACTGGGACTCCGATGGAAGTGGGAAATGGGGGGAGGGGTCAGGAGCAAGGCAGTTCTTGTCTACATTAACTGATAATAACCGAGGATTGACCAGACTTCCCTCTGCTCCTGTGGTGATTATCTTAGGTGAGCAAAGAACTCCTTCTCTGGAAGAATAAATAGGAGCAGGATGGCATAAATACTGACTGCGTAAACCAGCTCGATTTCCCTCTCATTACGTTACCATATGGCAAAGGAGACAGGCGGGAGCTCAGCATTGGAGTACAGAAACACAACAGGATGTTCCTAGAAATTTACCCCAAGACCTCGGGGAGCCCACATGGCACAAGGGAAATCCATAGACTCCACACTTGACTGTCTAGCTGAGGAAGCAAACAGAAACCTTGGAGCCAACTGGGCATCACGTGGTTAGAAGTAGTAGAAGCAATGATGAACTGAAAACATTCAAACACATAGAATCCTTTTCTTTAAACATGACCTCTTTCTCCTTTCTCTCCTGCTCCCAGCACAAATCTGTAGGGCGACTTCTATGAGCCCACCAGCATCCTGACAAATTTTGGGAGGACTCTGGCCCAAGGCCATCTCTCAGTTCCGGCACTGACATCCGTTGTAGGAGGCTGTGGGAGCTCTCGTGTTCTGACTCCTCCCAGAGGGTGGCTGTGTTGATCAGAGCACCAGAGCGGTCCCCAGCTTGACCAAGAGCTGATGTAGACACCTGTCAGGCCACCCCGAGGGGCCGCGCCCTCCTGGAAACTGTCTTCTTTCTCGGAGGCCCCGGATGCTGCCTGCTTCCCTCTCCTCGGCTCTCCTCTGTTACCGACACGTACATACGTGTTCTCCTGGGGTTCTCATTTCCCCAGACCAGCTGCGAAGAGCAGTGAACACCCCTCCTTCTTTGCTGCTTCCTGAGCCCTCCCTTCAAGTCTTACCTCCACTCCATGTGCAGGAAGTTCCTTTTTCTCTCGACCCTCCCTAGCTCTACCCCCAGCTCACTATCACTAGGGAAAGGCAGGCTGCAAAGATAAACATCATGAACAAAGTTACAAAACCTCAGGAAAGGCCGTAGGACTAAGAATTATTATTCCTTTTGGCCTCTTCCCATTGAGATGCCGTAACTGCAGTTTCTGCCTTTTTGGGCTGTTCTGTAAGATGACTTGTGCCAATTAATATGCTTCTTTGAGAGTGGGGATTATTAATTCCCTCCATATTTTGTTTTTTAATAAAAGAAAGACCAAATGATATGATCTTGATAATTTGCTTGACAAAATGTTTCAGACTCATTAGCACTATTGCTGCTAAGGATATAAACCCAGTATTAAAAACAAATTCTTTTCAAAGTATCTTCTCTGAGTTATGTGGCAAGACTGTATAACTATGTCACTGTAGACACCTGAGAATGTCCTTCATTTTGAAGAAAATGAAGGTCAAGTGTACCAAGAATTTGAAGTGACAAAAGCACAAATATTATATAATTCCATTTTTATGAGGTCCCTAGAGTAGTCAGATTTATAGAGGCAGAAGGTAGAACAGTGGTTACCAGGAACTGGTGGAGGGGGGAGAAAAAATGGAGAGTTCTTGTTTAATGGGTACAGAATTGCAGTTAGAGATGATGAAAAAGTTTTAGAGGTAGTTGGCGGTGATCTTTGTACAACAATGTGAATGTACCAAATGCTGCTGAACTGTGTTCTTAAAAATGCTATGTATATTTTCTCACATACACCCACACACAGTCACAGAATGTGAAATATTTTGCCTAAAATAAGAAACTGGAGGGTGTAAGGTGCTCAGGGCAGGTCCTGATGAAGGGGCCCATTCCTGGCCCTGCGTGGGGCAGCTATACTTTCTCACTGAAGTATCAGAAAAACAGACAACTCCGAGATTGTGGCTTGGTGAAAAATCTGCAGATCTCTTGACAAGCATTCTGTAGCTGCGAATCTGTAATCTGTGGGCTTCTTATGTTACAAGGGGAAAAATGGACGCAATACCACTCACCAAATAATGCAAAACGAGCACTCTTGTTTTCTCTGGCTTCTCACAGACAGCAAAAGGGGTCTTTATTTGTAATACAAATACAAGAAAACAGAGAGCATGCTTGAGAGCCTTTTGAAATTTTTTTGAAACGGACATTTTCCTAAAGAGATTTATTAAATTCTTAGAAACAGCCAAGCAGCTACTTCTCATATAATAGAATTTTGCTTCAATGAAGGTTCTTAAATACTTTGGTTTTCAAGAATTATCTATGAAAAAAACATGAATATACTTTCTTCCATTACCACTGAGGCCCATGTCACATGAGAGTACTTTCTGTGAATATTAACATTATAATATCATCCTGAAATTTTTCATTAAGAAAAAGTCATTCTTCATATACCTACAGCAATTAATTATTGAACACTACAATAAACTATTCCAATCTTACTCAAATAAGCTCTGAAAGTACCAACCTACTGTTAACTTATTCTGTAAAGAGTTCCCCAGGAATTCAGAAAATACGGACTCTTCATAATCACGGTTTAGAGAGGCAGGCATGGTTCAAGCCAGAAGAATGGATCTATAGCCTTATCCTCAGATGTATCAGCTTATATGACCTTGGAGAAGTTGTCTAACTTTCCTGAGCCTTAGTTTTCTAATCTATAAAATGGAACTAAAGATAATTCATATCCAAGAGAATTGGTAAGACAATTAAATGTTTAGCCTGGAGAGGGAGTGGCTGGGCACCCGCCACTGTTTCCTTGGTTCTTCTTGCTTATGCTTTGATTCTGGATCATAGAAAGAGTTGTTTACTAGGCTTTGCCTGAGCAGAAAAAGGAATTGTTTGAAAATCACTGTGATAATGGATGAAGAGTGCTTAACACATTGCTTGGCACTTGTAAAGTAAGGGTACCAGTGATAGTATATTCACTTGTTCCTATCCAATTCATTCATTCACCCATCCATTTATTCATTTATTAAAGCAAACCTTCATTAAAAACCTTTTCCATGCTTGGGCTTGTCTCATGACAATGAGTTCGACATACAAAGACTCTGCTCTTGGCCCTGGCCGGTTGGCTCAGTGGTAGAGCATCAGCATGGCATGCAGGAGTCCCGGGTTCGATTCCCGGCCAGGGCACACAGGAGAAGCACCCATCTGCTTCTCCACCCCTCCCCCTCTCCTTCCTCTCTGTCTCTCTCTTCCCCTCCCACAGCTGAGGCTCCATTGGAGCAAAGATGGCCCGGGTGCTGAGGATGGCTCTGTGGCCTCTGCCTCAGGCGCTAGAATGGCTCTGGATGCAACAGATCAATGCCCCAGAGGGGCAGAACATCACCCCCTGGTGGGCATGCTGGGTGGATCCCGGTCGGGCGCATACGGGAGTCTGACTGCCTCCCGTTTCCAGCTTCGAAAAAATGAAAAAAACAAAAACAAAAAACCCCCACAAACAAACAAAAATTCTGCTCTCATGGAGTTCCTTTTCGCATCAAGGGAGATAAATAACAAAGAAGGAGACAACACTTCAGCGAGCTATATGTGCTGGGAAGAAAAACATCATGGCCGTGGGATAGACAATGGTGGGGGGAGGAGCGAGGCTCATTCTTCAGTGGTTATTCAGAGTGGTTAGGGAATTCTGCTCTGAGGATTTGACATGTGAGTGGACATCAAAGTAATGAGAAGTCAGGCAGGCAAAGATGTGGGAGAATGGTGTTCCAGGGACTTAAAAATTCACCTGGAATTATTTTGGAAATTCTGGAGTTTGGGGAGAACCCGATGAATTAAAGCTGTGGCAAATTCTGCCCCCTTAGTTCTTGTAGTGCTAGGGCCCAGGCCTGACCCAAAGATCTCAGATGTCCAGGGTGGGCTGTGTGTGATGAGCCCACTATCCCTGCTCCTGGCTTAGCTCTTGCTCAGGAGCCTCTATGTGCAACTGTCTTTTGTGAAATTAAATACATCTTTGAGTTTGGGGAGATGTGTAGACATGGCTTTTGAAGTAAGAACGGCAAATGATACTGCGGTTGATGTCAACAGAGAGAACCCAGCTTTTTCTATATTTCCTTCTAGCCAGATATGATGCTCAGGCTTCGGTGGACTAGAGACAACAGTAAAGGAAGGAGCCAGAATCAATGAGTGAGAAGACGGTGCTGGCGAAACCAGGGGCCAAGTGAAATAGGGACAGTTGTACAGCAGATCAGAAACAAGAAAAGCAGGCAACAGTTTGTGTTCAAAGCCAGGGTGAGGGGAGCTTAAGGGGCTGCATGAATTCTTTGAGCCACAGTAACATAGCCACACATCGTCTAAGCGGCACCTGCTGCCTTGGTCTTGCATAGGGAAGTTGCTGGTTCAGTCACTGAATGGAGCTGTTTGTGAGGGAAATCTTGGAACTCCTCTACCAGGTTAGACCCTGAATCATTACAGGGAAGAAGAAGAATGAGGTGTAATTGTTTATTTGTTGGGTGTATGAAGCCTTTGGGGAATAGTCCAAGTAATTCAGAGACTATTGACTGAATGTATATATGTTCTGGATTGTGCTAGGGGACATTGTGGGGGACACATTTTAGGATACTCTATAGCAGTAATGGAATCCCATGAGTTCAGAGACCTAAAAGACTTGTAGCCTAACCAGTTCTTGAAATTCCTTTCTAGAAAGATTCTAGGAGAAGTTTTATCACTTATAATGTAAACCATAAGGTTATTACTTAACTCCTCATAAATGATTTCTTCCTTTGAAAACGATGAATAATCTCTGCCCTGTCTGAAAATGGGTATGTAGGTACCTTATAAAACATCAGAGGCTTTACAAATGCAAGGCATTGTTTGTTGTGACTACGACAGGAGTGAAAGGCACCATGGGAGTAATGGGCACCACTACCAGTGGCCACCGTGGCAAGGTTTTCACTGATAACAAGACCTGGAAGAGGTTGAGTTCTCATTTGTATTTAGAATTCTGAAGTCCTCAGATTAGGGGGTGCTCAGATTGAGTTTCATTATTGAATTCAGAATGATCAGGTCTGATGTAACCAGACCACCAGTGGTTTATGCCCTTCCAGAATTAGCTGCTAAGATCCTTTAATTCTGTGATAATCTTCATTCTATGATCTAATGCATTTTACCTATAACCTAGTTTTGGGTTAAAACATGCAACTCGCCTTTTATATTTTTTAGGTTTGGGAACTTAATTAAGCTCAACCTCTCTTTTTGATTATGGAGAAGAGAGACAAACATAGGTGAAGGTTACACAATGTTTCAGGGATGTGGAAGTGGAGACCTCCCATATGCTTGGCTTCACCACTTTTTGGGGAGGCCTGATCTAAGAAACTAATTTTAGACCTCTTTTACTAGTCATTGTTCTCCCATTAAGTGGCTTCAAAAAAATACGCTCTTTCACAGCCTTAATTCAGACATTTATAAGGTGTTGGTACTTTCTTTTATAAAGAATACAATTGGAGGAATAAATTTGGCTTGCGTGTTAATACTAATATTAGACTCTTGGCATACTAAGTTGTATAAACTCTCTCATCTACCCTCATTGCCATTTGGATGCCTACCTGCTCACTACACTCCCATTTCTCCATCAATCAAGAGGGAAAAATAAAATCTAAAAAATTTACCTATTACTTCTTTACTATGGAAAATGTACATAGGAATCCCCAGAGTAAAAGAAATGAAATACGAAAATGTTCTAAACAGGCAGCTAGATTTCCCTTCACTTGCTCCAGAAAACACAAGAGACGCCTTGGCGTGCTAATTTAATAATATACCAGAGGTTTGCATCCTGGATATGTGCATATCCAGGGACCCACTGCATTTTCGCATTTTCAGAGGTAGTCTCCAGATGAACTGTTTTTTTTTTTTTTTTTTTTTTTTTTGTATTTTTCTGAAACTGGAAACGGGGAGGCAGTCAGACAGACTCCCATATGCGCCTGACCGGGATCCACCCGGCATGCCCACCAGGAGGCGATGCTCTGCCCATCTGGGGCATCATTCTGCTGCCACCAGAGCCACTCTAGCACCTGAGGCAGAGGCCACAGAGCCATCCCCAGCACCCGGGCCATCTTTGCTCCAATGGAGCCTTGGCTGCGGGAAGGGAAGAGAGAGACAGAGAGGAAGGGGGGGGGTGGAGAAGCAGATGGGCGCCTCTCCTGTGTGCCCTGGCCAGGAATCGAACCTGGGACTTCCGCACGCCAGGCCGACGCTCTACCACTGAGCCAACGGCCAGGGCATGAACTGGTTTTTGATAAGACATTTTAAGGGAATATTGGGGTCAGGAGAGTGACCTTCACAGATCTTATCAAATCAAGGTCATTCCTAGTGGGGTTTGAAGGATCAGGTTGGTAATATGAATCCTCCTACAGTTACTTTGATGGACCACCCAAAACTATTCTTTCACACCCTGACCATAATCACTATTAGCCACCATATTGTATACATAGCACGTATAGTCGATGATAATCTGAAAAACACCCTTGCATTTTGAAAGAATCTTATTTAATTCCTTGGAGACTCTGGAAAGTAGAAATGATCCTTATCCCCCCTCGTAAATGAGAAAACCGAGGTCCAGAGAGCTTCGACAATTTTTTCCAAGTTAATCTGGCAGGTCAGCAAAAGAGCTGGACCAAGTAAGACCCCCTTTTTCTGACGGGGGACTTTCCTTTCCTGGTCACATTTCATCTTTTGGGGGTTGGTGAAAACACACTTTTTAACATATATTTTACTTAATGGAAACCTAATCCAAATTCACAGAAAAGATCAATTAGGTGGTCTTAATCACTTTACAACAAAAGATTCACAACCAAGTTCTTTAAACTCAGGATCCTCATTGGACTTTAAATCTGAGCGAATGGATAAGCCACTGTTCATCTCGCTTTAGGAAAGCCAACTTCAGCATGAAGATTTGTTCAGACAAGGAAGATGGGGATGAGGGAGGGAAGCCATTTTTGTTTTCTCTAATGGCGGGAAAGCTGAGCGGGTATCTAAATAACCTTTGGGTGGCACCATTTGACCAATCCCCTTCTTGCAAGGATAATGATCTATATTGGAGACAGAAAATATTTAATCACTCACACGCTGAGAACCTCAGTACTCCAGGGAGTTGTTTCTCTTGTTTCAGGAATGATGGGTAAATTCAGTTAAGGATTTGAGCCTCTTTATTGTTGCTGTTGCTAATGCCACCTTTTGAATGATGATGAAAGAAAGCATTTCAGTTGCTCAAGTTGGATTGGATCAGAGGAGACATGTAAAAAATGAGGCAAAATCATTTTATTAACAGGATTAGTTCAGAGGTTGATGACTAAAGAAAACAGAAGACCTAAAAAGAAAGGCTAAAAGAACTTTCATTAGAGTAAGCCCATCTTATTAAAAGCTCAACCCCCTGGTCTTGCTTACACAGTCACATCAGTGAAATCGGCTACTCACAGGGTGTGATTATGGCTGTGTCTACACAATAGCAAAACACCACATTGAAAAGGGAAAG
Organism: Saccopteryx bilineata; assembly: GCF_036850765.1. Classification (NCBI taxonomy): domain Eukaryota; kingdom Metazoa; phylum Chordata; class Mammalia; order Chiroptera; family Emballonuridae; genus Saccopteryx; species Saccopteryx bilineata. The sequence continues at coordinate 16,812,241 of NC_089494.1, read as the reverse complement.
ATTCAATTAATGCTCTGTTTTGTTTTATCTGAAAGATGCCGAACAACTGGCTCTGCGGCATTTTCCTCATTAAACTGACTGAACCCACCAGTTGGTTTGGTATCACGGAAATATGATCCATGAAATCTTTTTGATGGTTTCTTCCCTTTGCTTTTAAATGTTCATTTGTAGATTTTTTTTTTCTTTCCTGGCCTTTACCCGGAGTTGTACAACAGTCCCTAGAACTTCTGAAAATACCATGCAAAGGTTTCCATGGATTTCAGGACAGCTTAATTAAATGTACCCAAGTGTCCTGACATAAATAACTTTATTCAGTGATTATCACAATTTCTTCATTTCCCAATTTTTGCTTAAACTGATCCCATCTGTGTGTTTGAGGATCAATGTGGGTGGGAAATCCAATTACATCAATATTTTATTTTCAGAAAAATAGCAGGCAGGAGGGTCCACTGAGACCCATTATGTTTTCAGAGTTCAGTACAATTGAGTGCTGTTAGAAACCATTGGCATGGAACCAGCTGCCATTTATTTTAGTGCGGAATGATCTGTTGCAGTAGATAGAAAACATTCAATATCATCGACAAACAGTTCATAGCCTTAAGTTAGTTAGCCTATTTTTGTAACGAATAGAGACTTAATTTGAGTTTCCTTATCCTGGGAACATGAAACAAAATTATATCATACAGTGAGTAACGGTTTGAAAAATTCTAATTTAGTTTGGCACTGCGGGTTCTTCTAATTACTGCTGACTCTTTACACAACAGAGACAGTGACCCCGAGCCCAGGAGCAAAACAGCCGCTTCTCACCTGCAGACTCATTATCGCACTAATTATTCTTCAAATAATTGTATAATATTCACACTGAACCTAATCCTGGACCTATAAATACAGGTTTAAGTCATTTATGGTGTGCCTGTTCCTGCACTCCCCACCCCCAACACACACACACCCTGTCCACACCCTGTATTGGAGAATTTGCACGTCCCAGCTACCTGGGGAGAAAATTTCTTTTGTTTTCTCTCTTAGATGTGAATTAGCATTTTCAACCCACATTTCCAAAACCAGTGTGGCCAGTTTTGCTTGTGGTCCAACAAGGGTTTATTAAAACTTGTATCAGGTGTTGGCATTTGGAAATGGGAGACTTGATATATTGTAGGAATCAGGACTCTTGACTTTTCTCAGAAACTGGACTACCAAGCAATACCGAACCCTCTTTTCCAAGAGATGACAGTTAGCTAGAGCTACGTACCGAGTTCCTCTGTCAGAAAGACAGGTGCTTGCCACATCTCAATACCCGGCGTGGGGTCTGGGCATCAGCTGCTTATCGCCATTCTGTACCTGTGTCCATTCATTTTATTTCCTTTCTGGTGCTAAGGGCTTTAAGAATTTCACGGGCTCTAGGCATTTTTAACTTTATCATATTGAATATATTTATATCTCAAATATCAAACATATTTAACCCATATTCCAAATTAAATACAGATTTTTGGGAGACACCTTAAAGATTTGGTAAGGATTTTTATCATTTTTCTTTTGAACATAATTTCCATTTTTTAAAAAAATTTTCATACTTGAAGTGTATATACATCATATATATGTATCTATAAATATGTATAGAATATAGAATGGTATGAATGTATAATAATTTGTTCCCCCAACCCCGCAGTTATTAGACACTATCATAGGTCCTTTAAAAGTGTGTAGGCCCAGATACTATACCTGAGTTGTCTCAGAAATTAAATGGTCCTTTAGCTCTCTAAAGGCATTTGAGGTTGTGACCTCTGGCTAGGCTCAAATTGCCATTCTAGAGAGATTACAGAGCAGTGTCCCGAGGGATGGGGGTGATAGAGTCCCTTGACATTGGGGAGGGAGGAAAGGTGTGGCTTCCCAGATCTTTCTGAGTTTTGAGGTTTCCCCAGATGACCTTCGATGACAGAGCTGGGCCTTGCTTGCGCCTGCTCCTGGGTTTGCGGTGGATAGGATAGTGTTGGGCGCGGTAGGGAGGGGTTCCGGATGATCAGACATTTGAAGAACCTTGTTATCCTTGAGCCCATTCACTTCTGGAGGTATCATTTTACATTCAGTTCCATTCATTTACTTTTGGTTGCAGTTGGCTAGTGTACTACATTTTACATTTTAGACTTTTTAATCAATCTATGCATTAATTTTGGATTTTGCTGCTTTCTTTTTGTAGTTTGCGGCCAATGTGTTTGTTTTCTTCAGCACCGCAACTCTTCACTATGTCCTTTACAGCCTCTTGGGCCTGGAGCATGCGCCTTAGCTGACTTACAGGGATGGCGCCGCCTCTGTTAACCGGCCCATGATACCCCTGAGGTCTGCGCGGTTTCTGGACGGAGGGTTGGTACCTCCCTGTGACTTTCTGTGGTTCAGCTCCTCCTCCCAGGTTTTAGCAGAAGATGCCCAGAGAGAGCTGCTTTCTAATAGGCTCTCTTGAAGAGTCCCTGACCCCCGAGTCCATGAAAGCATTGTAGTCCCTTTGATGCAGTGAGGAGAAACTTCGCAAAAGGGAAATGGCTTCCCAAGGCTCCTCATGCAACACCTCTTTGGTTGCTGCTGCTTCCAGTGTTGACCATAGTACACGATCAGTAGGAACAGTTGGGGAGCTTGTTAAAAAGGCAGATTTCCAGCTTTACCCTGTACTGACTGAAGTTTTAAGCCAGGGAGGAATTCAGGGTGCCTTTAATTTGATGGTTAAAAAAAAATCTTCATTTTCTCTAATCTCTAATTTAAATATAGCATTTGATTCAATTATGATGATAGGCAGCAAACCACAGTAGTATTAGCAATGCCTGTGACTTTAAATAGGAATATTTTATGGAATGTAAATTATATCTCAATAAGGCTGTTAAAAAGAAAAAAAAGAATAGAACCAGAGATGCCATAAATTAGAAGTTTCTGCTATAGTTCAGCAGAGAAGAGACAGTGACTTTGACTGAAGGGCAGTTACGGAGATGGAGAGAAGTGAGTACATTTGAAATCTCTGGGTTTTAGTGATACAGCTGTTAAGACGTTGGTAGAGTGGTTAGGGATAGCGGGGAAAAGAGATATCTTAGAGTTAGGCTTCCTTGTGTGGTTCTGTCCTGCTGAGCCGTCTACGAAAATATCCAACTGCATTATTTGGGCTGTATTGGCTGGCTCATGGAATGGGCAACTTATGAGGTCACAGTCCAATTATATGCCTGATGGCTGATATAGTATTTACTTTGCTAGAAAAACAAAAGGAAATATCTAGGATTCAGTAAGAATAAGGTCTCTGAATTTTCTCTGCAATTCTGAAAAAGTTGGCTATTTGCAGGACTCTTGAAGAATAATAACCACTTTAGTCCAAAATGTTCCTATATAGGTCAAAATCATCTTTCTTTCTCATAAGCATTTCCTCTGAGTGTTGAAGGTCCGCTTTCAAGTTTAAAGCGGCTTTTTAGTGGTATCATCTCTTTTAAAACCGGATCAGAAGGTGGATGTTCTGGAGAGACTAAAATCACCTGGGTAGCCATTATAAAAGACACATGCTCATTTAAAGACTGCAGTGCTCCTGAGATATGAAACTTTCAGTGTAAATTCAGCCCAAGCTGAGAACATTTATTCCCCTCCCCTGGTTTTTCTGATGAGATATAAGAACAGATACTTGAAGAGGGTGAGTTTCATATCCAAAGGGATTTTTCCATCAGAATCCAGCTCTAACATTATTACCAAAAGATGTGTGAAATGCATGGCCACCCCGAAAGAAGATGCTGGCTTTGCTAAAAGTGACAAATTGCCATCCAGCATCCTTGTTTTATATTGAAAACTTATGGGCACTGTGCATAGCCAGGGGACCTGGAGACAGAGCAAACTGCAGCTTCACACGAGAGAAAGTAAAGCTGCCTGGGCCACGGAGCCTTTCCTCCCCAAGGTAGGGACCCACTGGCAAAGCAAGAGAGTCCAATTCTTCTGAGGATGGACTGCCCCCTGGTCAGAATGCAGCATTGGAATCAGTACCTTGAACCCTTTCAGACTCAGGCGAGGATAGGCCAGAAGGGAGGAAGGAAGATAAGCACAGTTTCTCCTGATAGACCGGGATGCCCAATCACTTAATCAATGAAAGGCAGAATAGTCTAATGGCTCTCTGATCCAACTGCCTGGGTTTAAATCCCAAGTTCTTTGTGTATAATCAGTATGTCATAAAGCACATTATATAACTGTTCTGTGCTTTTAGATTTTTTTTTTTTTTACAAGACAGACAGTACTACCTAACCCATTGGGTTGCTTTGATGTTTAAGTGAGCTTAGGTGTGTGTAAAATGCTTAGAACAGTGCTGTGGCACATAGTACATGCTCAATGAATGTCAGTGATTATCACTGATTGAGTGCTTATTATATGCCATGGAATGAGCTAGATGCTAGGGATGTAGAAATAGACAAGATAGAATAGGTAACTGTACTGACAAACTCATAGTCAATTGGAGTCTGAGTTGCACAGATATTCTCATGGCACATGTGGTCCAGAGGCAAGAGGTACTGCCTCAGCGTTGTCCCAACTTCCACTTCCCCTGTGATGACGGGGAGTTTATTTATGACAAGGATGTAAAGTCTGAATGCATGCACATAAAATTCAAAAAGTGATTCTCAAATGTGGGCAGAATCGTGGCTGCCCAAATAAATCACTCTTACTGATGGAAGTTGTTAGGGGTGGAAATAAGTCTGTAAATCACTGGCTCTAACCTCGGGAGGTGCTGAGTGTGCCAAGATCTTTGTTCTGGGCTTGGGGTTAGCTATCCTAGGACAGGAAAGGAGTGAGTTGAGAGACAGGCTTTCCAAAGGGAATTATAGTTGTGATGGTATTGTGTTTTCTGTCTCCTCTCAGTCCCATTGTTTCTTTCCCTAACTCCTGCTAAAAATGGGGGTGGGGGTAACATCCCAATGCATTCCTCGATTTGCCATGAGAGGGCATTGGTCTAGCAATAGGGAGGTTTAATGATCTGAAAAGCCTGAAGGGCCTAAGTCTACTCCTATGAAGGGCCGATTTACTACTACTAGCAAAGATTCTATCATTTATGGAATTCCCCCTGCCCCTCTTCCCCCCACCCCCCACCCCATGCCATTTTGGAGCCCGGAGTGACAGTTTCAATAATCTTGACCAATAGTCCTCTGGTAGAGGGACTGAAAGGTCACTCAGTAGAGAAAGTAATTTTCTGCCCTCCTCTAGACTCTATATATACTCTTCAACAAATACTAGTATGATTACTTTCTTTAGGATAACATCGTCTTTTATCGCACCCCTGTTATTTGGGAGGAAGGATGAAAAGGTTAATTCAAATGTGATTAAAATTCTACTGGCTGCAAACAGTCCCAATCTAGAGAGGCTGAGTCAATTACCTATGATTATTCTCAGTGCCCCGAGGAACTAGACTCTGCCTTAAGAGGAGTTGTTCCAAACAAACAGTGAGCCCATGCCCAGGACAGTATGCATTAATTCTGAAACAGGCCAATGTCTGTGTATGTGGGAGAGCCATTGCTTCTCTGACCACTGAAGAGTCAACTTTGTGGGACATCAATTTATCCTGTCATACCGTGGGGACCAGAAAATTATCTTAGTAAGTTCAGCAGTAAGAAGGCTGCTGTGTTCAATTCTTACTCATTATATGGCCTTGGACGTATTTTATCACCTTTTAAGACTCGGTTTTCTCATCTGAAAAATGAGAATTCTAATACTCAACTCCTGGGATTTTTAAGAGAATCAAGAGATGTGTTTAATTTGGTAAACTGTAAAAAAGCACACAAATGTAAGGGAGCGCTGTGTGTCCTGCACAATTCCACACTCCTCCGGCTCCCTGCACCACGGCCAGTACCCAGGGTGGCAGTTCACCTAGGAGGTTGATTTGAATGATTAGCATGATTTGTCAAATAATTTTTTTTGTTTCTCTTTTCTTTTTCTTTTTCTTTTTTTTTTTTTTCTGAAGCTGGAAACGGGGGAGAGACAGTCAGACAGACTCCCGCATGCGCCCGACCGGGATACACCCGGCACGCCCACCAGGGGCGAAGCTCTGCCCACCAGGGGCAATGCTCTGCCCCTCTGGGGCATCGCTCTTTTGCAACCAGAGCCACTTAGCGCCTGGGGCAGAGGCCAAGGAGACATCCCCAGCGCCTGGGCCATCTTTGCTCCAATGGAGCCTTGGCTGCGGGAGGGGAAGAGAGAGACAGAGAGGAAGGAGAGGGGGAGGGGTGGAGAAGCAGATGGGCGCCCCTCTTGTGTGCCCTGGCCAGGAATTGAACCCAGGACTTTTGCACGCCAGGCCGACGCTCTACCACTGAGCCAACTGACCAGGGCCTTAGAAAAAGAATATAGCAAAAGAGGAATACAGCTTTAAAGAATCAAATGGCAATAAACAACTACATATCAATAATAACCTTAAGTGTAAATGGATTAAATGATCCAATCAAAAGACATAAGGTAGCTGCATGGATAAGAGAACAGGACCCATACATATGCTGTCTATAAGAGACACACCTTAAAACAAAAGATGCACATAGACTGAAGGTAAAAAGATGGAAAAAAATATTTCATGCAAATGAAATGAAAAAGAAAAGCTGGGGTAGCAATACTTATATCAGACAAAATGGACTTTAAAACAAAGACTATATATAGTAAGAGATAAAGAAGGTCACTACATAATGATAAAGGCAGCAATCCAACAGGAAGATATAACCATTATAAATATCTATGCACCTAATATAGAAGCACCTAAATATATAAAGCAGACTTTGATGGATATAAAGGGCAAGATCAACAACAATACTATAATAGTAGGGGATTTCAATATCCCACTAACATCACTAGATAGATCCTCAAGAAAGAAAATTATCAAAGAAACAGCAGACTTGACACACTAGATCAACCCGATTTAATAAATATCTTTAGAACCTTTCACCTTAAAGCAGCAGAATATACATTCTTTTCAAGTGCTCATGGTACATTTTCTAGGATAGACCACATGTTAGGGCACAAAAGTGGTCTCAACAAATTTAAGAAGATTGAAATCATATCAAGTATTTTTTCTGATCACAATGGCATGAAACTAGAAATCAACCACAACAGAAAAACTGAAAAATACTTGAACACTTGGAAACTAAATAGCATGTTATTAAATAACAAATGGGTTAACAATGAGATCAAAGAAGAAATAAAAGAATTCCTAGAAACGAATGATAATGAGCATACATCAACTCAAAATTTATGGGACACAGCAAAAGTAGTACTGAGAGGGAAGTTCATAGCATTACAGGCATACCTTAAGAAGCTAGAAAAAGCTCAAATAAACAACTTGACCCTGCATCTAAAAGAACTAGAAAAAGAACAGCAAGTAAAGCCCAGAGGTAGTAGAAGGAAGGAAATAATAAAGATCAGAGCAGAAATAAATGACATAGAGGCTAAAGAAACAATACAGAGGATGAATGAAACCAGAAGCTGGTTCTTTGAAAAGGTAAACAAGATCAATGAACCTTTAACCAGACTCACCAAGAAAAAAAGAGAGAGGACTCAAATAAGTAAAATTAGAAATGAGAGGGGAGAAATAACAACTGACACAACAGAAATATAAAGGATTGTAAGAAAATACTATAAAGAACTGTACGCCAAAAAACTAGACAACCTTGATGAAATGGACAAATTCCTTGAAACATACAATCTTCCAAAAATCAATCTGGAAGAATCAGAAAACCTAAACAGACCGATTACAACAAATGAGAGCAAAACAGTTATCAAAAAACTCCCAAAAAAGAAAAGTCCTGGGCCTGATGGCTTCACAAGTGAATTCTACCAAATATTCAAAGAAGAACTAATTCCTATCCTTCTCAAGCTATTTCAAAAAATTCAAGAGAAAGGAAGACTTCCAAGCTCCTTTTATGAGGTGAGCATAATTCTGATTCCAAAACTAGGCAAAGACAACACAAAGAAAGAAAATTATAGGCCAATATCCTTGATGAATATAGATGCTAAAATCCTCAACAAAATATTAGCAAACTGGACCCAGCAATATATGAAAAAAATACACCATGATCAAGTGGGATTTATTCTGGAGAGGCAAGGCTGGTACAATATTCGCAAATCAATCAATGTGATTCATCACATAAACAAAAGGAAGGAGAAAAACCACATGATAATTTCAATAGATGCGGAAAAAGCATTTGATAAAATTCAGCATCCATTCATGATCAAAACTCTCAACAAAGTGGGAATGAAGGGAACATAACTATGTCAGGTACCAGGTAAGTATCTTGCCTTTTTTAGAGCTACCATTTATTACAGAGTAGCCCAAGTGATTCATCTAAATTATAAATTGTAAATGAGACCATGCTGTTCCACTGATTTAAAGATCATCAATTTCTCCTAATTGTGCCCTGAAGAGAATTCCAGCTCTTTCCTTGCCTTCTGTCTCATACCTCCTTTCCTATCCTCTGGCCCACACCTGAGGTCTAGTGATGCGACCGTGCTTCATTCTGTACCAGCCCCATCTTCCCCATCCTGACAGCAGCCCCGGGGAACACGGGGCATTCGATTTAGTGCTTTGGTGCATTTACGCATGCTATCCCACTGTCTGCATCTTTCAGCTGCCTTGCTCTCATCTCTTAAGGTTCAGCTCTACCTTCCCTTCCTCTAAGAAGTCTTCTCTGAGCCCCAGACCTGGCTAAGGAGCCAGAGCCAGTGTTTCCAGGGGCCCCTGGCTTCATCTCCTTACAATGCTTTAAATGATGTGGTCACTAGATGCAGATCTCCTCAGTGGTAGACACAGCTTCTTATGCATCCCAGCCTCCCTGGTGTGTAGCTTGGTATATGCAGTGGGTGCTCAGTGTGAACTGAATTTTTGAAAACTACTCTGATTATTAAAAGCAGAGGAGGCTTCCTCATACAGATGATGGAAGAGCTGACAACAGGGGACAATGAGGCCAACCAGAAGGTAGCAGCTGCGGGGACTGCTCCCACTCCAGGAGGAAGTGGCGTTCCTGGAACAACAGAGGTGGGGCCTCTAGGTAGAAGCTGGAGCCAAAGAGGGCTTACCTGGAGGATGCTGGAACCTCCCATGCCAAAGGCGATGCCCAAAGCAGAGAGGCTGGGAGAGGAGGGCCTGGTTTCTCCCTGCCCTCTGCCATTTGCTCTCATTGGCTGAATCCAGTTGGAAGTCCGCCTAGCGATGTAACCCAGGGAGGGCAGCCTCCCGGGGATGCAGAGCAGAGCGGGGGAGGGGTGATGACAGGGTCTGAGGATGAACAGGCCAGTGGGGCCACCTCACTCTGGGAAGAAGAGGGAGGCAGAAAGAAAAACTACCTCAAGTACCATATGTGTAATCATTTATTCCTTTGATCAGTATTTACTTAGTGCAGTTGTTCATGACTGTTTCTTGGCTCTGACATGCGTAAGAGATGATGGTGATTTGCAGATCACGTCCCCACGAATGTCACACATGTGCCCAGGGTTATTAGCCATGGCCAGTGCATATCTCTTCTCCTTTCCCGCTCAAGGAGGACACTGAGATTTACAGGAGTGAGACTGGCATTGTTATGGGAGACAGAAAAAGAGTAAATCACGGCAGATAAATTACTCATGACAGGGACACACTTCATAACCAACCCATTGTCCCACTTTACTGCCACGAAGGGATTCAGAACCACAACACATGGTTAGAATATTCTTACATCATGAATAAATGAGGCAAGGTGATGTCTAAAATTAGGGTGAATAATTGAAGGAAGATTCTAGAGAATTCATGTGAGAAGGAATTTCTGTCTGAACTCTTTATGCATTTCAACTTAAAGGATTTTTTTTAATGGACAATTGCCTTAAATATGAACCTAAATTTGTCTGTAGAGACATCATCTATATCATACTACAGAGAAAAAAAAACTTTCAAGAGAATAAAATGTGCGGACCTTATGTTCCATAAATGATTCAACCTACAGGGATATAGCATGTTAGTCATATGGGATTCTGATGTGGCCTGACACTTTTTTTTTTCCATTTTATAACTAGTATTTTAAAAGTATAAAGGAATCTCTATTTTTTTTAGTATGGGAAAATCCATTTTTTTTGTTGTCATTAATCTGGGATGTTGTGGAGTTCCACAATAATCATTTTAAAAAAGTTAAATCTTTTTTTTTTTTTAATAAATTTTTATTAATGGTAATGGGATGACATTAATAAATCAGGGTACATATATTCAAAGAAAACATGTCTAGGTTATTTTGTCATTAAATTATGTTGCGTACCCCTCACCCAAAGTCAGATTGTCCTCCGCCACCCTCTATCTAGTTCTCTGTGCCCCTCCCCCTCCCCCTAACTCTCTCCCTCCCTCCCTCCCATGTCCTCCCTCCCTCCCATGTCCTCCCTCCTCCCACCCCTGGTAACCACCACACTCTTGTCCATGTCTCTTTGTCTCATTTTTATGTTCCACCAATGTATGGAATCATGTAGTTCTTGTTTTTTTCTGATTTACTTATTTCACTCCTTATAATGTTATCAAGATCCCACCATTTTGCTGTAAATGATCTGATGTCATCATTTCTTATGGCTAAGTAGTATTCCATAGTGTATATGTGCCACATCTTCTTTATCCAGTCTTCTATTGAAGGGCTTTTTGGTTATTTCCATGTCTTGGCCACTGTGAACAGTGCTGCAATGAACATGGGGCTACATGTGTCTTCACGTATCAATGTTTCTGAGGTTTTGGGGTATATACCCAGTAGAGGGATTGCTGGGTCATAAGGTAGTTCTATTTGCAGTTTTTTGAGGAACCACCATACTTTCCTCCATAATGGTTGTACTACTTTACAGTCCCACCAACAGTGAGTGAGGGTTCCTTTTTCTCCACAGCCTCTCCAACATTTGCTATTACCCGTCTTGTTGATAATAGCTAATCTAACAGGGGTGAGGTGGTATCTCATTGTAGTTTTGATTTGCATAAAAAAGTTAAATCTTTTAAAATGATCAAATCACAAACAATACCCATCCCTCTTCAGAAAGGGCATTATGTTTTCAAAATTCAGGGAAGATAAAGTATAAAATTAACAGTCTTGTTTATGCTGTCGATTATTTAATCACATGGATGTTCAACACATAACTCGTTGTTAAAATCTTTATTTGCCATTTAAGGACACAGTGATTGAGACCACTCTATTTTATCTTTAGTATGCTACCTATCAGAATTGTAAAAGTATTTATCTTTTTATTATTATTATTTAAATTTTTTTGTTAAGTGAGAAGCAGGGAGGCAGAGAGACAAACTCCCATATGTGCCCCGACCAAGATCCACCCAGCAAACCCCCTACTGGGTGATGCTCTGCACATCTGGAGCCGCTGCTTTGTTGCTCAGCCACCAAGCCATTCCAGTGCCTGAGGTGAGACCATGGTGCCATCCTCAGTGCCTGGGGCCAGCTAGCTCAAACCCAGCCATGGCTGTGGGAGGAGAACAGAGAGATAGAGAGAAAGAAGGGAGAGGGGGAGGAGTGGAGAAGCAGATGGTCGCTTCTCCTGTGTGCCCCAACCGGGAATCAAACCCAGAACATCAACATGCCGGGCCAACACTCAACTGCTGAGCCAAGCAGCCAGGATCTAAAAGTATGATATTTATTTATTTGTTAACATGCCTGTAGTCATTCTTCACCCCTGGGGTGAGGAAGGGGGTCCTTCTCTCTTTGTCTTTGCTCTGGAACAGTACCTGGCCCACAGAAGTGACCCAATAAACATTTGTTGATGACTCACCACTTTCCTTTTGTATGCCTCTGGAATGAAATACGAGGAGGATGTAGAAGTGATTTGCCTTTCTGGCAAACACTTTCCTGGGTAGATGTTGTCTAGACCTTGCACCACTCGGCGGAGCTGGACCTGGCCTCGAACCACCAACCTCTGATGTGTGCAGACACTCAAAGAAGAGGTTGCCTGTTAATTGCAAGCTGTTTTTCAGTGTGGCCAAAAGGTCACCACTATCAATTATGACATATATTTGAAGAGAAGGAAGTCCTGTCTATATGGCAATCTATTCCATGATGTCTAATTTGTTTGCTGTAATAAGGCCAGGCTCAGTTATTGATGAATCAATCATCCATGTCTTGTGTGCTGATGACACCACCTAAGTTTGTCTCCTGACATAATGGCATTGCCTACAGGGATTGGTGCTGGGCTGTATATTATTAAACTCCATAAACATGTTGAACATTAATTGCTACTGCTGTGCAAGAAAACAATTTTTTTCCCCCTCTTTGTGGTAGAGAGTTAAGTAATTTATACAGGATGACTCAAGCCGTGTCTCTGGGCAGCCAGCGAAATGCTGCTAAATCAATCCATATGGCTGGTCTCTGTGAGAGAATCAATTCTCTGACCTGCATGGGTGAATGGTACAGGGCGTCTCAGCGCGCTGAATTCTTTCTTACTATAAATGGACTGGCCCCGGAGGTTATGTCTCTACATACCTCCTGGGGAATAAAAGTAGAAACAATTACAGGGTCAATTTAAACAAAAAATAAATGCTCATCTCAATTAATTCAAAGGAATGGAACTTTCCCTAGGTTTTCTTTTCGGCGTGTGTTCCCCCTCCAGTATCCAAATAATGGTCTCAATGCTCCGTTTCACTTTTCTGGCACCAACACGGGCTCGGTTCAGAGGAATAAACAGCTTCTTAGAAAGGCAGGGGGTGAGGCCTGGGCCGGGAGGTCTGGGCTGTTGGTCCCCTGGAGGACCAGTAGGGAAAGTCGATGCCAACCTCTGATTACTTTCTTTGTGTCTCAGGGCCTTGCTTTAAAGCTTTGACTTTATTTTCATCACAGTCTTTTAACTAAGGATTGCCTTTTAAATTGTGTTGGAGGGAAACTCATGAAGAGCGTGCTCAAGGAAAGCAAGTGCTCTTTGACTGCCCCCTGCCCCATCCCCTGCCCCCAGAGCCCCTGCTTTGCTTCGGACTCGGTTTGCTTGTTCTGCATCAGCAAATGAGAACACTCCCTTAGTTACAAGGGCTCGCTTACATTTTCTAAACAAAAAGATGCATCCTAAATGGTAGATTCATGGTTCAGATTTCCCAGTGCACCCACAAATAATGTTTGTGAGGACTTATAGACTAAAGAATAATCTGATTTGTATAGATTTATAAAAATTTGTAACTTTTGCCCTGACCAGTTGGCCCAGTGGTAGAGCATCGACCCGGTGTGTGGAAGTCCCAGGTTTGATTCCTGGTTACAGCACCCAGGAGAAGTAGACATCTGCTTCTCCCCTCCCCTCCACCTTCTCTTTCTCTCTCTCTTTCTTCTTCTCCCACAGCCATGGCTTGATTGATTCAAGTGTGTCGGTCCTGGGCACTGAGGATGGCTCTGTGGAGCCTCCACCTCAGTTGCTAAAAGTAACTCAGTTGTGATCATGGGCCCAGATGGGCAGAGTATTGGTCCCTAACGAGGGTTGCCAGGTGGATCCTGGTCTGGACACATGTGGGAGCCTGTTTAACTATTATATCCTCTTGCTTAAAAAAAAATTAGTAACTTTTAGTTTTCAACAGGAGCCTAATTAGGCAATATCTTGGATTTTCCTTAATGGGCAGTGAAAAAAGAGAGGCTCATATGAATACAGTGGAGGCCAAAGCCACATGAGCTTATTGGTCTTTGATTTTCCATTAACAAGCATGAACTGCATAATCAGGATGACCCACATTTTGCCTGTGCCTTGTAAAGGATACTTGTTTTTCTTTGGATTCCTTCTTTCAACCCTTATTCTAATATTATCATCTCTTCTTTTTTTTTTTTTTTTTTTTTCCATTTTTCTGAAGCTGGAAACAGGGAGAGACAGTCAGACAGACTCCCGCATGCGCCCGACCGGGATCCACCGGGCACGCCCACCAGGGGCGACGCTCTGCCCACCAGGGGGCGATGCTCTGCCCATCCTGGGCGTCGCCATATTGCGACCAGAGCCACTCTAGTGCCTGAGGCAGAGGCCACAGAGCCATCCCCAGCGCCCGGGCCATCTTTGCTCCAATGGAGCCTTGGCTGCGGGAGGGGAAGAGAGAGACAGAGAGGAAAGCGCGGCGGAGGGGTGGAGAAGCAAATGGGCGCTTCTCCTGTGTGCCCTGGCCGGGAATCGAACCCGGGTCCTCCGCACGCTAGGCCAACGCTCTACCGCTGAGCCAACCGGCCAGGGCTATCATCTCTTCTTTTAATGGAAGAGTAGGAGAAGTTTTTCTTACACTATTTTATTTGATTCTGGTTGGGTAGACAACAGTAGTAACCGTGGTACAAAGAGGGGGGTCATGTGATCCAGACCTGATTAATCGTAGCACCCTGTCCCTCATCCCCTTGGTTGTGGTGATTCGTCCAGGGCTGGGTTTGAGACTCGAACCAAGTCAAAGACTTTTCCATGGAAATGGACACACTCCCTTTCTCTCTTCCCTCTCTTGGGTTGCTAGCTGGGATGGCATAAGCCTGGAGTTGTTGAATTCTGCCTTTCCCAGGACTCTCGGGTCGCTCACTCATAGAGGAGACAGCCTGTAAGGAGACAATGAGAGCCACACGCCAGGGGGAGTAGTGGTGGGGTTGGGGTGGAGGGAGAGGGAGAGGGAGAGGGAGAGGGAGAGGGAGAGGGAGAGGGAGAGGGAGAGGGAGAGGGAGGGAGGGGGAGAGAGAGAGAGAGAGAGAGAGAGAGAGAGAGAGAGAAAGTGAGAGTGAGCTAATGAAAATGTTTAGGTGCTCATATTCCATTGTTCCTTCTCCTCTGGACTCCCCTCATTAATTGTGTCCATTACATTTCAGCTGGCGTTGAATTAGTAGTTAGTTTTCTCTCGCTTACAACCAGAGTGGCTCAGATTCATATACACACCCAGTATTAAGCATCAACCACTGCTTTATTTGCTCATGGAGTGCCATAAAGTCCCAGATTCTTGGAACAGCCAGGGTTTCAGAGAAAATAGAATGACGCGGGGTTCAGCCTGACGGCGGAGGATTTAGCAGCTTCGGAACAGACAGTGAGGAGCAAATAGCAAGGAGTTGCATTATACAGCAACCTTCGACCCAAGTAACTTGTCATCTTCACCGACACCCTGATATTCTTCTGTCATCCCTCAGTATTTGAAGACATGACTTTCCTCTCCCTCAATTCCTTTTTATCTCTGTCTTTCCATATGTAGCTGTCAACAAGTTGCTTACTTTATTTTATTTTTTTGCTCATCTCTCTCATTCCTGTGTACCATATTTTGAGAGATATATGCATAAATGGTCATTTTTTACCAAGCCACATTGACTATTACCTTTGAGATATGGGGTGAAGAACAGGGGAAAATATATCTTCTCTACTTTTCTCTGAAAGGGATGAGCTAGTCAGCCATGCTCATTTGCTAAATTAGTGATCAAAATCTTTGTCGCCCCCCCCCCCCCCCATCTCTGACTTCTAAAGATTTATGACTCTACTCTGGGGAGAAGACGTGCTGTCTTCTGCAGGAGGCTCAGGGTCTGATCTTAGCCTTGCTGTGTGGCCTTGGAAATGGGAATCTTGGCTGGGAGGGCTTGCGAGGTGAGGAGGTAAGCAGCGTCTTTTCACTCCATCTCCACCATCGTACCACTCATCCTTCAGATGGTCCGAGGTCCTCTCTGTGATGCGCTGGCTTATTTCTTGGATATGTAGCCATTGTTGAGAGCGAGTGAGAAGGAATGCAGAGGAGAGAGCCCTTGAAGGTGATTTGGAGCCCGAGGTCTCCCATTTGTTACTCTTGTTGCCGGAAGCACCGTTTCATCATCATGTTTATTCAGAAGGGGCGTGGCGGAGAGCGGAAGAGGGAGCCGGACTCCGAGTCAGAGAGACCAGGATGTGCTATTAGCTTTGCTCTCACTAGCTCTGAGCCCCTGGGCATGTGCCTTACATTTTCCAACTCTCAGATTAAGCATCTGTGAAATGAAGGAGATGGCAGTACCTGCTCGTTGTGTGAATCAAAATAATAATGAGGTAATAAATATGAAAGTAGTCTGGGGATGGAAGAGAGTGGCTCAAATACAAGGAATTGCTTTTATTAAGACGCCACACTTTAGAAATAGCGCCTTCTAGGCGTGCAACACAAAAATCAATTCTGCTTGTTGGAAGCTGTGTATTTTGGGGGAAAATATATATTTAACTAGGCAACAGCAATTTGAGAAGGTAGAACATTTTGCATTCAAATTCTTTGTATAGTTTTAAAATGAAAAAACTATATGGCTGTCATCACAGTGAACATGTGCATTTATTTTAAGAAGTAATCATTGCACCAAAAATCAGCCTGTATGTATTTATTAGCTTGATGCTCTCTGAATTATTGATTCAGATTATAGAATTTCAGAAAACTCAGTGTTGACACGCAGACCCAGGTGGCCCCACTGGTGATCGTGGCTGCGCTTCCACATACTTCCCAGGGAGAAGTTGAGAGGCCGGTGTTCCTGTTTGCCATGTGTGGGTCTTCAGACCGCATGCACGTGTGCGCACACGTACACATACTTGACAAATGACTTGCGAATTGAAGTTTCTGTGATACGGATTAGGGTCATTATGAATCATCTCAGATTCATTGAGTTTCACTTTGCCTGACCCGGGGAAAGATTGCCACTCCCCGTGGTCATTGGGTCAGATGACGCCGCCCATCCCGGGCCCTATAACTAGACATTTTCAAACCCTCGGGGGCAATGTGGCTAAGGAAACAATCACAATGTTTCAGGTTCAACACCTCAAAGGACAAAGAGGCGCTGTCTCTCACAGGCCTGCTGATCTATCACAGGACCGCTCGGATGTCATGCACACATGATGAAAAGACTATGGCAAGGCACTAGGATTCTCTGCCTTTTTTCATGGAGGATTTTGAAAAATAGCTTCAGGACAGTTAATCTAAAAAAAAAAAAAAAAAGAAAGAAAAATTCTTCATGTCAGAAGAGTTCTGAAAACAAAAATAATGTTCTTTTTACTCAACTTCCTTTCCAGAGAAGCCAAAGGCCAAGAAATAGCTGCCGGAGAGCAAGTTATAAGGCGAAGTCAGAAGACATTTTAGAGCTCGAGTCCCCCACTTTTTGTTTTCTTTTTGACAGGTATAAAAGATGATTCTATCAACACAGGGAGGCTAGATGTTCATTAAGGCAGAATGATTTTAACTGGCCAATTATGGAAAATTCTGTGGCACTATCTGGCGAAAATACACAGGTGCATTCAGGGTAGGCCACACAACATGAAACTGCATGACAACACGGCTCTTTTAACGACTTCCCTTAGAAAGGAAATGGGTAATAAGCTGAACCTGGTTCAGAAGGAATACAGAGCAGAACTCCATGGCAGTCAAAGGCTCCTTTTGTGATTTTTTTTGCTTTGTTTTGTTTTCTAACCCTTTCATCCTGATGAAAGCCACCTAGGCTTGAAACACAGGCTTCTCAGCTCCCCGAGGGGCAGGGAAAGGGAGGCAGGGAGGCAGGAAGGACGGGCTGGGAAAGAGCTGGAGAGACTGGAGAGAGAGGGGGCGGAAGTAAGACAATGGGATAAGGTCAGGGAGGTACCCAGGAGAAGACAGGAGAGGAAGCGAGAGGGAGGAAGGCAGAAGCTGAGGAAGACGGGGCGCTGTGAGGGCCCCCAGGGGGGCTTGCATTTCACCCCAGATACCACCTTCTCTCGCAGGCTGGGGGTGATGCGCAGTGGGCTGGGCGTGTTTCCTCTCAGACTACATCTCCCTCTGAAAGTTCAGAGGGAGGCCCAGGCCTCAGGTGGAACACCATCGACTTCCCTCCGGGATCTGCCAGGCACTCCCTCAGGAAGGTTTTGCTCAGGGAGAAGCCCCCACCCCTCTAATGGGGGTAGACGGGGAGCCCCTGAGGCCAAGGCCTCATGTTGACTTCAGTCTCTTGGAAGACTCCCTTTGCAACGTCTTCTTTGAGCAAGAGCTCCCAGAGCTCTGGGTTGCAGGCCCGGGCCTAGTAGAAATCTAGAGTGGACCCAAATATATTCAAGTTTTAGCACGTAGATCTTTCTGGATGGAAAGCGCACTGAAGACATCGAGCCCAAGGGACAGGGGGCCCCATTAGTCTCCACAGCTGTCACACAGAATGGCGGACTCAGTGGGACCCGCGTGCTCTCCCTGCTCTGAGCGGGGGTGCGCTGCTCCCGGAATGAGGGTCACTGTCGTTGCTGTGTCAAATGGCAGAGGTGCTTCTGTGTTCACCTGCTGTGACCCTGTTCACCGGTCTGATTATGCACTTTCAGGCCCATAAACAGGCTGCTATGCACCCTTCACGGGAAGCGTGGAAACTCCTATTCTTTCCGCTTTTCCGTTTGGTTATCACGGGGTATCAGGACTCAGGAACGAGCGTTAGTTCTCATGTGGTCCTCTCTGAAGAAACTGGGTTTGGAGCTCAGGAGCTGAGGTCTAGAGAGGCTAAGGGATGCGCCCCGGCCCCACTTCAGGCAGGTCTGACTCTGCTCAGGGCTCCTGACATTATACCTCTGTACTGCTCTCCGTGATGCTCGGGGCCACGAGACTGCACCTGAACAGTGATTCTCACCCCCTGTGTCCCATCTCTGCCTTGCCGTGGTGTCCAGGATGGGTCCCTGATGGGCTGGGCGTTAGAAACCACTCAGTATTTTCCGAGAGGACCTCTGTGAACAAGGAGACCCAAAGGATTTGGGCAAAGGAGCTTAGCCAACTTCTCCATGAACCCAAAGCTGTAGGGTCCAGCTTAAAGGCAGTTACTGAGATTATCGATGGTGTCTCCGCGCTGCTGGCTGGGGAGGGAGCTCTGGAGAGTGCAGAGGGCCCACAGAGCTGGTGGCCAGTTCTGTGCCCGTGGAGTTGGAAGATCCCTACAAGGCCTGTATTTCTGGAGAAACATTCCATGAAGAAATGGAAAGCTTGGAAATAAGCTTAATCAAGGGCTGAAAATTAAGCCTGGAGGAATTTAGAGAAGCGGCAGTAATCTGGAGCCCCCACAGTGTTCACACTTCTAGGCCTAGGATGTATGGACGGCCTCCCGTGGGAGCCCCACACCCCCTTGAGCCTTCCTCCGCAGGTGGCCCTGTAGCTCCCACATGCACGAAGCTTCCGGAGAAACCTTGCAGCTAGTAGTAGTGTGGCTGCCAGCTGGACGTAGAGCAACCATTCCTCTCCGGCTTGGCCTGGCCGGTGCCCTCTTTGCTTTGGAGGTAGCTTATCCAGGCAGAGCTCGGCTTGTCGTTGGGTGAGGAAGAACACACCCTACCAACCTCTTTTAAAAAATCCTGGGAAATCAGCGATAGAGAAAGAGGTTACCTTACGGAAACCATCGCAATATTTCCTTGGCAGATGGCACATGGAGACTGGGATTCTCACGTAATTGCCATCTCTTTGGTAAGACCCCGGATCGCTCACTGTCCCGAGCACGGGGGCAGGAGGTTGTCCGAGTCTCCTGATGCTTCCTGTGTGCTCTGTTCGGAGGAACCAGTGTTTGCTCCCTGCCTTCTCAGTCTCTCTGAGGACAGTGATCTACGGGACACTGGCTGGTAGTTCTGTCTCTCTGGGCCGTGGATTCAGGACCCTTGACATCGCCTGTGGCCTCAGGACCACAGCTTGGCCCTTGACCGGTGCTCCATTTGAGTGCTTTCCTCTTAGGTATGGAATCCGTGTTGCTCCCTTTTGGGCATTGGCTGGTGCTTAGAGACCACGTTCCTCATTGACCCATTGCTAGCATTCCTGCCAGTCCTGTATATTCTCAGCTTCCTTCTTACAGAAAAAAAATTAGTTAACCGTTGTCCCCAGAAAGGAAAATCCCTCCTTCATCTTTATGGGTTCTTTCATTCTAGGTTATATTAATATCCAGCTAAAGTTAAGAACACGAGAAGGGAACTTCCTAACAATTCCTGTTAACAACCCTCAGACAGACTGAAAACTGGGACGGGACACCGAGGAAACAAGCTCTCCTATTTACAGTCTCACCCTGGCCATAGGCTCCTGCTCCTAGACCCAGGGTGAGTGGGTAGCTCTCTTGGAGCTATGATCTGGGAGTTCCTTCTCCCTTCTTCATAACCCAGCGAGGCCCTTCCTTGCTCGTGTTTCTTGATCAATGAAGAGCAGATCTCTGAAATCTTGGGTTGGCTCCTGAGGTGGTCCAGTCACCTTGCAAGAGCCGATTTCATTTCAAGTTTACCGTCCTCCACAGACAGAGAGTTTGAGGTTAAGACTGTTTGTGATGGTTTAGGATTGTTTAGGAGGTGGATTCAACTCAGACCACTATAGATATTTTAAACAGGAGGGCATTTAATAGAGGGATCAAGTGCTTGTAGAGGCCCCTGAGCAGGAACTTCAGGGTTGGATCCTCTGAAATGATCCCCGGGGAAATACGGAATTGGCCTGCCAGGGAGGGAGCTCCCGTCTCCATAGCTACCACTGTTGGTATATTCAAGAGCACCTTGCAAACTTACGATCCAGGACTTAGGAAGCTGGAACCAAGAAGCTGCCATCGCTGTCTCTTAATGATGCCTAGTATGCTGGCTGATGGAGCCTCAAACTCTGCTGCAGAAGAACGTCACTTTTCCTGGACCGTGCTCGCCAGGAGGAAAGCAGCCAAGAGGGGCAGGCAGGTGGACGCCACCTCCCCCCTGCTTTTACAACCCTCTAGGCGTGCAACCGAGCTCCATGCAGAACCCCCACTGCGGAGGCTCTGAGAGCTCATTGTTCAGCTTCCAGCCCTTCCAACTGGAAGCGGCTGTAATCTGGAGCCCCCACAGTGGCTGCCGGAAGCGTGGTGGCCTAGAGGTCTGGGGAGCCAAATCACAGCATCCACCTCGACTGCTGATGGGCTCTTATCATCTGGTTTTCAAAGTTACGCTATCACCACAGAGAAATACATTACAGTAAGGGACGTTGACAATGGGACACGATAATCTCATTTTACAGTCGGACAAACTGAGGTGAAGAGAAGTAAAGTGACCCTTCTGAAAGCCATACAGATTGCTCTTGGCAGAGGCAGGGCGGTAACGTCAGCCTCTCAGTTCTAGATGACTTCCAATTCACTGCTTTGTACATAAGAGTTGTGGGTTCCCCTCTGCTGTTGGGGAACATTCTGGGAAAGTGTTTGGGGAGCTCTGCAGGACCCATGCTGCCTTTCTTTTCTCAGATGTTGTCCGGATGTACTTGGTTGAGTGACATGTAAAACTCAGTTTCATTTCCACTCAAATACTACTTCTGTTAAATCTCCTCTGAGCTCCTGTTGTAATTAATTGTTCCTTTATCGGCATTCCCTAAACCCCATATTTATTGCTGAATTAGAGTACAAATCACAGTGAGCCTTGTGTCATGGCAAACTCTGTAATTTCTGTCTCCTCTGTGAGGATGTGAACCCTTCGCAAGCAGGGACGAGGTCTAATTTATCCTTACATCCAGCACCCAGCCCAGTGCCTTTGCATATGGAATAATGTGGACAGTGCTCCCTCTGGGGCTTCCTTCCTCCCTGGGGAGCATAAGAGACTTCCCTGCCCCTTGCAGTTAGAAGGGCCATGTGACTCATTCCTGCCAATGAAAGTAACAAAAGTGACATGTGTCATTTCTAGTTTGAGGCAATGAAATGGTCTTGTGTGACCTTGCAGCTTTTTCTTCTTTGCTGTGTTGACTTCGGTGGATGTTGAGATGACAGAGGCATCAAATAGTAATGATGATGATGATGATGATGATACTGTAATAATGCGACAGCTGCCTGGGATGCTCCAACCAGAAGAGAACTTTGCATAAACAGGAAATAAACATTTTCAGTATTCAGCCACTGAGAATTTAGGGGGTGTTTGTTTCTCCAACACAGGGTAGACCATCTAATACAGATGGTCGATAACACTGGGGAACAAAATTTTTGTTGCATCCACAAAAACACTTGTTCTTACCTAATTCGAGTGTGCTGGTCTCAAATCTGACATTAGTTTTTCTCTGTAAGCTACAGGTTTTTCTTTTTGCAATTCAAGATTTTAGGCTTTTCATCTTGTAAAATTTTCAACGTTTAGTTTAACATAATGAAGTAGAATGTCTTCTTGGGCATCATCTTTGTGAAAATATAATAATTTATATAATGCAGTAAATACACTAATACACTAAAACATATGATTGCATCAGAATTTGTCTACAATTTCAAAATAGAATATATTAAAACACTTATTTTAATCATAAAATTTGCGCAAAACTTATTTAAATTCTATTCAGGCAAAGATTTGTGTTTGTAGCTCTTGTGTTTGTGTACTTGTTGAGGACAATCTCATTTGATGCTCCAGCAGTAGTCTGCCATCACTAACAGCTCCAAGATTTTCAGGAAACTTATCAAGGTGACTGTTCAGGAAGTGAATCTTAATGCTCATGTTACATCCAATGTTGCGGAAAGCCAACAGTATCCTTTGAACCAGAAGTTCATAGTTTTCTGCTTTTTTGTTGCCAAGGAAGTTCTTTGTAACTACAACAAAAGACTGCCATGCTACTTTCTCCTCCTTAGTCATCTTCCTGGCAAATTCTTCATTACATATGAGGGTTCAAATTTGAGGTTCATCAAATACACTTGATTTTATCTTCTTGAAAGACAAGGCAGGGAAAGCAGAAATAATATGTTGAAAGCATTCACTTTCTCTATTCAAAGCCTGAACAAACTGCTTCATTAAGCCAAGTCTGATGTGAAGTGGGGGAAAATGATCCTGTCTCAATTAACTACAGGTTCATTCACAATATTTTGCATCCCTTCCTCCAGAGCTTCATGTTTCAACCACTCCTTCTGTGTCCAGTGTTTCTCCCGAGCTCAGCTGTCCCCAAAACACAGAAAGCAAGGATACTTCGTGAAACCTCTCTGTTGTCCTAGCAGGAAATTTACCATTTTAAGATCCACACAAATGATCCAGTTATGGTCCTCATACTTCAGAAAGTTGAGGACAATTTTTATGTCATTATAATCTTCTTGCAGATGAGTTGAATAACCAATGGGAAACACTGCATAAACATTACCATTGTGTAGGAGAACACATTTCAGACTCCGTTTAGAACTGTCAAGAAACAGCTGCCATTTTTGGACTGTAAGTGGTAACACCTAGCTGGCTGAGAAGATTACTGATATCATGACAGTAAACAAAGTGTTTGTCTTCGGAAAAAAAGTCCACAAAAATTTGTTCATGCTTCCTGAAATAGGATACTTTAGCTAACTAGTGAAGTACATTCTTTTCTTGAAGCCTGGAGGCTAATAACTCAGCTGCTTTCTTTAATAGGCCCAAATCTCTTACTAAATCATTCAATTCAGGTTGGCTAAACTGCTGAGGGGTTAATGACTGCTTGGCATCAGAAGAAGACCCTTCAGATTCTACAACCATTTCCTCATGCATCTTATCAAAATACACTTGGTCACCATGTTCATTTTCTTCGTCCTTAGAAGAAATAAAACCATTGAAAACTGGAACCGGGAGTGTCTCAGAGTGGGATAGGTCATATTGCTGAAGGAATATTAGGATATGCAATCATATGCTGTTTTTTCTTGCCGATGCCCTTTGTATGGATCAGACAGAAATAACAGTCACTGCTGTGGTCCTTAGGTTGACGCTAAACCATGGGAATCCCAAAAGGTATTCTTTTGTGTTTTCCTTTTGTGTAGTCACAAAGCATTTCCTCACAACTATGACACACAGTATGAGGAGCCCAATTCTTGTCTTGATCGCCAAGGGAAACTTGAAAATAGGCAATATACGCACGTGTCACAAATGATGAAATATTGCACTTTTGACGTTGAAGTGTGTAACAGCCACATATATAACAGAAGGTGTCAGGACTATTCTTACTTTTATGCCTTCTCAAAGAAGCCATGATTCAATCTTAAAACAAAATAAGAGGATGTTTTTATTAGATAATAATTTTTTACATTAAAAAAAACTACAATTATGTAAAAGTGATGTTTATGAAACATTAATTGCCTGTGGCTATGTTCAATTCAAGAGTCATTGCCCTTTAACTCCAATTTAAAAACCAATGCATGCCATTAACTGTAACAAAAAGAAATTAAAATTGCATAAAAACTAGAGCATGCTCAAAGAATGGATTTCAGATTTGGAATCAGCGATGCAGAGATATATAGATAAAGTTCTAAAACCTCATGCAACAGAAAATGAAAAAAAAATTGTTCCCCAGTGTAATTTATGGGAATGTGTGGAGCATCTAGATATCTACAGATGCATCTCTTAGAATGACACAATTTATTTGCACCTTCCATTTCCTTTCTGATACAAACTCACTTAGACTTTGAGGATTCTGAAGGAAAAAGTACAAGTTGTTAAACTCTATGGGGACCACAGAAACAACTGGGCAGAGGTTTTCACCCAGTTCAGTTGTGCTGTTACCCATCCGAGAAAGGACTAAGGCCATTAGAAAAGTAATAAATATCCCCAGCAGATGGAAAGGTACCATATGTATATCACCCAGGAGTTGCTGTCCCTTTGACACCTTAGGGTAATTTACAACCCCGGGAGCTCACCTTCACCACCTTGGCACATGCTGATTTTACTTAATGGTCTCTACAGCGCTAAGAGCACAGGTTGATGCTAGCTTATTCAGTGACTTTTCACTCCCTATGCACCAATTTTACTTTGTCCGTGTGTGATTGGCAGCTTAATGTATTTATTACAGATGTGAATTTATTTTATATACACACGTTGTGATCACATATATGCAACATTTGCAGGTTATTTCCAGAACTCAAAAATAATTGGAAGACAATAGATGTTTCTACCTGAATTTACCTTGTGCTGGTATAACCTTAGAGACTGTTTTGCTATCATTGACAGGGATTTCTATTCCTGCTACACCTCAGTCTAAATATTTCTCCTCTCTCCTCATCCATTTCCTTGTCTGGAAAGTTGGGGTGACGATGATGCATCAGGCTGGGTGGGGACTAGAGAAAGTGTTGGTAAAGGATCTAGCTCAGTACTTGGCAATCGGTAGGTTCTTTCTGAAACAGAAATCAGTAATGATTATGTACTATGCTTAGGTAGAACTTTATTATTTAAAATCACTTTTTACTTTTAAGAATTTTAGTTCATCCACACAATGGTTTTTTGAGGTAGGTTTTATAGTTCCCATTTTGTAGAAGAATGTGAGGCTCAGAGAAGGCACTGTGACTTCTGCAAAGTCACAGACTAGGAAGTGACAGAGTTGGGACAGAAAACTAGGTTCCTAACTGCAGTCCTGGTGCTGTAACTGGTAGGAGCTGGGAGGAAGGCAGTCTGGGGTCAATAACACAGTGCCTGGCTGGAACCAGTGGCCACTATGACTGTGTGATAGGTACCAATGATTGTCACGTATGTCCTCCAAATTTATCTATTTCAGGGTGATTCACCTGGGGCACTTTGGTTTTCTGCAAGTCACTTCTATAAAAATAAAACTAATCTGATTTTGAGACTCCTCTGTGTAAACCAGTATAGCTAATCAAAGCTTTGGAACAGAAGAACAAGTTATTGAAAACTCGCTGGTTTCTATACAATTTTATGTGTAATCACCCACTGAACCAGAAGGCCAGTCTCTGTATTTGAAAATGTTAGAGTTAAAACATGGCCCTTTTCTGGGATGTACTAGGAGAACCAGAGGTTTGTTTGTTAAAGTTAAGATGAATCACATCTCACTCACACGCCTCTGTTCCTTTAAGATACCAAAGAGCCAAGATGCTGGCTTAGCCCAGGATAGAGAATAATTGTGCATGTCAATATTTATGCCATCCCAACACTCAAATTAGCTCCTCTAATAATCAAGCTGAAAAACATACCCTCCTTTTTACCTGCTCTTTTGCACACAGCGTTCTTCTGATATATATATAGTTATTCACTGCAATCAGTGCGAAAGCAGAGGGATTTGAGTGGCCCATCCATTTGTCAAGGGATTTGGGAATAGGATCAAAGTTGGTTTTATTTCAGTAGGGTCCCTAGTGAGCTGTTAATTACTTGGGTTTCAAATCAGATGGCATTTGAAATAGACTATTGAATTACACCTGTGTTTGGGGGTCAGTTTATCTTCTGATATGAAGGTAGATTTGTGGCAGGAAGGAACAGGAGGAAATGAAGTTAGTTTTCTTCCTGTGTTTGATGGGGGAAGGTCTTTGTTGCTGAAATATTCCTCAGGGCTTTGAGTTCTGGGTTAAACCAATAGGGAAAATTATGTTTCAGGAACTTCGAGCAAGAACAGACCTCCAATTATCCCTTAAAAATGTAATCTCAGACTTGTTAATATGAAATATGACTTGCATACTTATATATATTTGGTTTTGAGTACTTAAGATGATTTGAATACCAGTTTATTGGCAAATTGAATGGTGGAATTAATGTTTCTGACCTCAGTTTTCCAATATTTATCTCAAACATTTGGATTTTAATTTTATTGAAAGTAAGCACTTTGTTTGTTTACTGCTTTATACCTGTCAGAGGATGGTCTCTTATTCTGGAATACTTCACTTGCTCACTGGTCCGTGAACATGCCTACCTGCTTTCAGTTTCTTCAGTGCTGTCCCTGCCTCTCTTCTCCACTTGTCTGTGGGGCTCATTCTAGCCTGGGTATCCTACCTGTGAGTCTCAACTCCAATTTCACTTCCTCCCGGAGCCTTTACTTCCCTTTGACTCTGCCTAATCACTCTATTATTCCTTCACATGAATATTATTCAATCGCAGTTGTCATATATCTTATTTATATGTCACACATATATGGCTACCTTGTCCCTCAGAACAGGCAGGGATTTAGGTTGTCCCACATATCCCCACATCTTCAGTACTTAGCACCATAACTGGAATATTGAGAGCCGAATATCTCATGTTTACATATGAATGAGTGGACAGATAGCTGAACAGACCATGGCCAAATTCTCTTCACAGAGCACCGACCAAGCTATTAGGAGAGTATAGTATTAGGTTCAGTCTTATAACTTAGAATGCAATTTTATGAATCTTGACAGTAACTGAAAAACTGTAACAAAGCTTTAGGTTTAGATTCCACCGTTGTAGCTGGAAAATATTTTGACAATACTATGTACTGAGATGTTAATACAATAAAACTACCGTGGTATCTCCTTTGGTTTGACTCAGTGTGGATCTTTGTTTATACATCCTTTTGGGTCTCTCCTCTTCCCTTGTGTCTATCTCTTTTATATATCCTGCCTTTGCATTTATTTTTGTCTCACAAAAACTGCTGACAGTTTTCTCATGGGTTAGCTAAGAAATAAATACAGGCTATCTTTCTTTTATCAAACTCATAATGGCTATTACTAGTAGAGCTGATTGCAACAAAATAAAACTGACAACAACTTAAATGGCTCACAATAGGATTTGTTATTGGCTAAGAAATTGATGGCAAAATTAAATCTTCTTGACAAAATTTAGACATCCAAAATCTGATCTTGGAAAACTGAACTTTGTGGAAATAAAGAAAACTCAAAATGGCAGAACCACAAATGTTAAAATTAGATATGGCTTAAAAAGCAACAACCTTGATTTAAAACCATATTTTTATAAAACTTCTAAGGAAAAGGATTGATGCTGACCAAATAATATTAGTGAAATTAAAATAATGACAAGACGAGCATTTATGTTATTTAACCAAGGGAAGATCTGGCTGGGGGAACTTAATCAATAAATCTTAAAATACAGGAAGGGCGATTTACTGTACTAAAGAAAAAACAGCTGTTCTTCTTTCCACCGATAAAAAAGGAAGGTCTGAGAATACATCAGGGAATTAGAAAGAACTTCCTGTTCAGAGGTAGATGAGGGGGCCTGCAATGCATTACCAGGGTGGTGAGGCAGAGGGGTGGGGGGTAGAGTATAGGGTGTGCGTGTGTGTGTGTGTGTGTGTGTGTGTGTGTGTGTGTATGTGTGGTGGGGGGTTCTGAGGAGCCCTCTAAAACTTCTGGAAGAAGATATAGCAGAGAGCTATCATTCTGAGGTGGTTTAAGTGCATTCCTTTCTGATGGAATACATGAAATGAATTAGGAGTATTTGCTCTTTGAAATAACTCTTTTAGGCCCACATTTCTATGATTCTTTGCACTCTTTGGTAAGAAAAGTTAAGTATGTTATTTGGAAAATGGAATGATAAGGCCTTGTTGGAAAGTTACCTTATAGCTCAGTATTAAAACTTTTAGTTTTATTTAAATGTTTTAAAAATTGTTGTTATTATGACATAGATTTTATAGGTCCAGTATTTTTTAGGAATTAGTTTTATGAATATAAAATTCTATAAATGAAATGGTCATTGTGATGGCAAATAAAGTTTATTGTTTTAAATTTAAATAAAGTAGTTTTCATTCCATAGGGGAAAGATTCTAAGGATTAAGGAGGCAAAAATGGTCCTCTGTGATACCAAAAATGTAACTATTGGTTTTATGAGAGAAAACATATAGGCTGTGTAAGTAAAGAATCTTTGATGAAAGCCTTATATATGATAAAAGAAAGATACAGAAAATTATATGACTGATTGTGATTGCTAGGGCCACAAGTCTATAATAAAGAGTTGTACCATAAAGTTAAAGTGGCAGACTAATTAGGAAGGAAAGACCCCTGGAGTACCCCAGAGGACAGGAAATGACTCTAATCAAGATGGGAAAACTCATTAGTGTGAATAGAAACAAGATGGCGGCTGTCAACAATAGGTTGATCTTGACTTCCCTTGATGAACGCAAGTGTTTCTCTTGACTCTCTGCTCCTAGGGGGTGGGCATATGTGAGAAGCAATAACTGTAAGGAAGAGACCATGGCATCCAAGAAGAAAGAAGCAAAGACATCTAGTAAGAGGAAGAATACTGTTGGTTAAAGAAGACTTGAAAGGGAATTTTAGGTTGTTTCTAAGTCATAGAGTTCATTAAAATCTTGAGAACTGCTAAGAGACTTAATATAACAGTGAGTATAGCCCAAGCTAACCTCTTAGAAAAGCAATAATAAACCATCAGTGGTTGTAAGTGATGCTAATGGATTTTTCCGTATGGAGTACCAGAAATTCTAAGCTACTGGTGGCTATATCTTGGCCTAATGTTAGGTACAAACTATATAGCATATTTATTTCTTTTTTTAAAATCAAACTTAATTACAGATTATTTTTTCTTGTAATGAGAGCTTTTAAGATGCATTCTTTTATCAACTCATCCATTTTATAGCTGGAAGTTTGCATTCCTTGACTCTTCATACCCACTTTGCCTACCTGCCACCCCCTGCCTCTGGCAACCACCAGTCTGTTCCCTGTATCTATGTGTGTGGATTTCTCTAATTTTTAAATTATTATTGTTATTTAAAATGAGTGAAATCACAATTTTTGACTTTTTTCTGTCTGACTTATTTCACTTAACACCCTCAAGGTCTGTCCATGTTACAGCAAATGGCAAAATTTTGTTTTTATTTATTTTTTACATTTTTTATTATCTATACAATATTTTCTTTATTCATTTATCTATTGATAGACACTTAGGTTGTTTCCATATCATTGCTATTGTGAATAATGCTGCAATGAACATGGGGTGCAGATATCTTTTTGAATTAGTGTTTCCATTTTCTTCAAGTAAATACCCAGAAATGGAATTACTGGATGGATCATACAGTAGAACCTTTTAAAATTTTTTGAGGAAACTTTGTACTACTTTTCATAGTGCTGCTTCAATTTGCATTTCCACCAACAGTGCACAAATGTTTCATATCTCCACATCCTTGCCAGCAATTTTTACTCTTATCTTTTTGACAATAGTTATTTTAACAAGTTTGAGATCATATCACATTGTGGTTTTTGATTTACATTTTCCTGATTAATAGTGATGTAAGCATCTTTGCATATACCTGTTGGCCATCTGTGTATCTTCTGAAAATGTCTATTAAGATCCTCTGTCCATTTTTAAAATCAGGATTTTTTTTTTGCTATTGGATTATATACATTCTTTATATATTTTGGATATTAACTCCTTATCAGATGTACGATTTGCAAATATTTTCTCCCATTCAGCAGGTTGCCTTTTTATTTTGTTGATGTCCTTTGCTATGCAAAAGCTTTTGAGTTTGATATAGTCTTACTTGTTTATTTTTACTCTTGTTACCTTTGCTTTTAAGTGTCAAATTCAAAAAATAATTTCCAAGACCAATGTCAAGGAGTGTACTACCTATGTTTACTTCTAGAAGTTTTCTGGTTTCAGATCTTAATTCAAGTTTTTAATCCATTTTTAGTTATTATTTTGTGTATGGTATAAAATATAGTTGTCTTGTGTTTCAAATACAAAGAGTGCAGAAGAATTACATATATGTTACCTGTTGATATTGTATGAAATAGACTATCTGGTAAAATCATAAAGCTTTATACATATTATGGTACCACACCAGGAAAGCAATAAATATATATTTCCCCCTCTGCTTAGCTTAGAAAATAGTCACCTATCTCATTTAAAAAATAGCAATCATTGTAGTG
Organism: Saccopteryx bilineata; assembly: GCF_036850765.1. Taxonomy (NCBI): domain Eukaryota; kingdom Metazoa; phylum Chordata; class Mammalia; order Chiroptera; family Emballonuridae; genus Saccopteryx; species Saccopteryx bilineata. The sequence continues at coordinate 16,781,834 of NC_089494.1, read as the reverse complement.
ATGATGCTGGTAGACAGGAAAATCTACCAGGACTGAATTAAGCTATTCATGCTATTTGGTGAGAATTAGGAATCACCAAAAGAACAATGTGAATATATTTATTCATATATATATGTATATATAAGTATACATATTTATTCATATATATAATTTCTTTCCATATAAATCTGAGTTTTCTATAATGATTAGTAATGAAGTTGAGTATTTTTATGTTTTCTTTAAGTAAAAGGTGGTGATGATGATAATTTTTTATTTAAGGGCATACTTGAAAATATTGGACTTTTTGTTTATAACATTGCTTGCTATTAAGACTTCAGGGGTGTAATCATGACCTCATCCATCTGGTGGGGATACACTATTTCAGGTAAAATATCAGTTTTGCTGATCCAAACTTCTAAATGGACAGTTATGCTATGGTACCTCTTTTCTTCAGTGGTCTTTGAATAACTAGTGATTGATCTGAAGGAAAAAAATGGAGAATTTACCTTAAAGAAGATGCTTTAATACTATTCTTGTATTAATTATGTGTCTGGCAGAGGCATGACTCATCAAGCTTGTCCTGCACAACATTTGGAAAGTGGCTTTCTAAAAGATTAGTTTACTATAGACAGCTAAACTAAAAGTGAGCTTCCAAGCTCTTTCTATTGGTTGGATTAAATTGCATTAGCTGTAGTTTTTGCTGACTAGATATTTATTCTTATCTTCATTTTTAAATTGTTTGAAGATAGCTTTTTTTGGTTTTTATTTTTTTGTTTTTGCATATGGAAAAGAATATTGAGAAGTCAATCTCATATTAATAAGATCATAGCCTGTGAATGTTTTTGAAAACTAGAAACCTTACAGGAATTTCCTGTTGTCTCCTGAAACACTCTCCTCTCTGGGAAATTTCAACATGAAAGAAAAAAAAACAGTTTTACCACAAATTTTATGCCTGAAACACAAGAGGAGATGAGTAGACGTCTGCTGCATTAAAAAAAAGGACATAGGCATGCATTAAACCCCTTATGCCTTACTTTTTAATGATGCAATTGTGAATTATGTTCTTGTTGCATTTGTAATTAGAGGCTGAAGCAGATGGTGAAGACTTATTTCAAAGTGATGTGTCTATTAAAATAAGCCACACTGCCAAATGATTGTTCACTGTAACAGCATCTTTACGCCCCTAAAACACTCCGATTCTTTGTTGATGTGCAGTTGATTACCACAGCTGATTACATATGTGCACATATTTGCTTGAAAATGTATCAGGGATATTTGATATGTGCAATACAAGTGTGTGTTATCACAATTATAGATAATGAAGCTTTCAATGAATTATTCAGTCATACCATCTACAAAGGGAATGCACTGATTTCCCTTTTCAATAAAATTAAGCATGAATTTTTTTAAAACTATTGAGGCTAATTCACCCGACACAGTGGGAGAAGCCTTGAATGGAGAATGGGGAGCTTTTGAGTATTAAAATATTCTCTTATGTACGTTCTTATAAAGAGCAATTTTGTTTAGGGTGAACTGAGTCCATGGGTAGTGGTGGAATCTCGGGGGGGGGGATGGAGAGAAATAGGCACTGAGACAGGGCCAGGTAAAAATGAAATAATGGCTCTGGCCAGTTGGCTCAGTCTTAGAGCACCAACCCAGTGTGTGGAAGTCCCAGCTTCTATTCCCTCTCAGGGCACACAGGAGAAGTGATCATCTGCTTCTCCACCCCTCCCTTCTCTCTTCTTTCTCACTCTCTCTTTTCCCCTCCTGTAGCCATAGTTCAGGTTTGAACACATCAGCCCCGGGCGCTGAGGATGGCCCTGTGGAGCCTTCACCTCAGGAACTAAGAATAGCTTGGTTGTGAGCATGGCCTCAAATGAGCAGAGCATCAGCCCCAGATGGGAGAGGTATCCAAGTAGATTCCAGTTACTGGACAGATCCCAGTCTGTCTCTTTTTCTCTCCTCCTGTCACTTAAATAAATAAAAAAATAATAATGTAGGTGGTCAAATTGGTAGTATGTATTAGAATAGTTTAGGCTGCGATAACAAACAACACCCAAATCTCACTGGCTTATGATACAAAAGCTTCGTTTCTCTCTCTGGCTACATGTCCACTGTGGATCATAAAAGGGACTCTGCTCATCACAGTCCACCAGTACCAGGCTGATGGAGGCTGCCCCTCAGCATAATGGGAAAAGGATGTTGTCACTTACATGCCAGCTTTTTCACCTTCTCTCTGGAAGAGTCACATGACACTTTCACTCATTTAATTGTCCAGAGTGAGTCACATGGTTAACATTAAGAGGGCAGAGAAGCGCAAACCTACTATGTGCCTGAAATATTTGGTGAACCACAGTCATGATCACCTTACAATGTGATTTTCTGCAAGGCTGTGTGCCCTCGAGATAGTTTTTCTACCTGGCTATTCTGACGACTCCATTTCTATTGTCCTGGTCCTAAAATATCAGGTGAGCTCTTTTATGTTCAACAATGGGTGTAAAGACTTTTAGACAAGGGTGTGTGTTACCTGGAGGGGCAGAGGAGTCTTCCAGTTTAACATTTCTGTGAGAGCTATTAATGAGCAATAAGGATTCTGTGGTCAGTTTAGTGTGGGAATCATGGGGTAAGTTTTACAAATTTCTTTACTTATCAGAGCCCTTAGTATGTTAAGTGAAATCTATTAGGCCAACACAGCATGCAGCCATTGCTCAATTCCACAGAGTCTCTTTTTTGGGAGAGCTCCCCAGGAGAGGGTATTTTGTGGGAACACATTTTGGGTAATGCTGCTCAGATTTCTGCCATGGGTACCTGGCTGTACATTTGGTCATTATTTAGCTTCGGGACTGGTGAGCATATCAAGGTGCTGGGACAGTGACACACCCAGAGAGGTCATGGATGCTCCATGCCACCCCCAGTCCCATACCCGATTCTGTTCATTTCTTCCGTTTGACTGTTCCTGAGTTGCGTCCTTCATAAATACAGTGCCAAACATGTATTCTCCTCAGTCTGTGAGCTGTTTTAACAAATAACCAACACTGAGGAGGGGGTTGTGTAAACCCTCGATTTATAACAATTGGTCAGGATTACAGGTAGCTCAGGACTGGTGACTGACATCTAAAGAGGGCAGTCTTGTGGGACTGAGCCCTTTATTTTCCTTCTTATTTTAGATTTTATTTATTCATTTCTGAGAGAGGCGAGAGATAGAGAAAGAGAGAGAAGAAGGGGAGGAGCAGGAAGCACCAACTTTCATATGTGCCTTGATCAGGCAAGTTCAAAGTTTTGAACCAGTGACCTTAGCATTCCAGGTTGACGCTTTATCCACTGTGCCAGCACAGGTCAGGCTGAACCTTTTAACTTGTGGGATCTGATGCTGACCCCTGGTAGATAATGTCAGGATTGAATTGAATTGTTGGATACCCTGTCCGTGTCTGGAGCACTTGAGAATTAGTTCTTGGTGTTGGACAACACTGAAGAATTTGACACCAAACACTTGGCAGGGGCAGAGAACTTCTGTAGCTACAGTTCCTCCCCTAGCCTTCACCCTGTCCTTAGCATGGAAAAAAAGGGAGTGTGATTTTGATGGATGCAGAGGCAGAGGGGGAACTTTGCCATAGGAAAGTATGTGTTTCACATAAAGACATGAGTCAGCATGAGAGCTGAGCCGGAACTGGAAGTTCTAGGGTGGGGAGGGCTCGAGGCCATGAATCCGTACCTAAGAGATAATTATAATCTTTTTCTAACATTTAGTAATCTATATCTATAGCTATATCTGTATTCATATCTATATCTATATCTGTATCTGTATTTATCTCTATTCAGGGACCATCTAGAATCAGGCACATAGTAAGCACTATGAAAGTTTTTGTTGTTATTAGGCTACTATAATGATAAGAATAATGAACAGTTTTGAATACTTTCTAAGTATTTCTAAGCACTGTGCTAGGTTTATAGATTATCTGCTTTTGTCCTTAAAAAAACTTGTTAAGAAGTGGCTACTGTGATTCCCACTTTATCAATGAGGATATTCAGATTCATTTAAGGTTAACATTATGTGTCCAAAGACACATAGCTAATAAAAAAACAAAGCTACGATTAGATGGACCCAGGCAATTTGACCATGTTCTTAACCACTCTAACAATTCTTCCTTTTGTATGTTAGTGTTTATGGTATATAAAGCACCTATATATAGACTATATATACCATTTGTGATTCACACCAACACTATTAGTCAGAAGCCACGTTCTTCATTTTTAGTGATGAGGAAACATAATCTCAAGGAGTTAATTAAATCTTCTACTAAAAATAGGCAACTTTTGTTCTGGTCCGTTATTTTCCTATTGAATATCCTGCCTGTTCCTCTTATTTTTTTCTACCTCTATTCCTTTCCTCTGATTCTCTCCTCTTATCTCCTTCCAGCCTACAATCTAAATGTGAAGCATGTGAACACCCAGGAAATGATTTCTTGGGATAGTTGCAAAAAGTCCAGAGAGGCATTAATACAAGCTGCAAATGACAAATCTGTCACCTGAGCCCAAAATAAATTAATGCAAATCCCACTGCATTCCATTCAATTTAATAAAAATTCAGCCAGTACATTCTGTGTGTTGGATGTTGGGGAAAGTCAAAGAATGTCCCAAATGTGCGTGCGTGCGCGCGCGCGCACACACACACACACACACACACACACACACCAACAAAAGATCGAGGATCTAGGTGACACAAACTCCATCACAGGAGCATACGGAGAGCTTGAACAACAACCACTGTCCTTATGTTTCCTCTGTCCTCCTGTATAACTTCCCTTTTATCACTCCTTTTCTGAGAAATGAACACAGAGGGAATAAAAGGGTTACAGGCAAACGGGACCGGGACAAGGGATCCAGAAACCACGGAAAAGTGTGGGAAGGACGGGATGGTGACCCGCGTCCACGTGGTTCACGGAGTGGCATTTCAGTCTCTCACCTATGCGGGCCAAACGCGGGTGCATGCTGGGGGAACAGCATGACGCCACACGGGAATGACTTCACCACATTCTCCATGTGGATGAAGGGTATCCTGAGTGTAATAGTGAGCAGCTGTTTTTTTACTCAAATGACAACATGAAAGGGAGAGTCCTGGAATTTCAGCATTTGCCCCCAATGTTTGGTGCAGGGTTAACTGACAGCTGTTTCTGGTCCTGGGTCAGGAAACGTGTGTGAGGAGCAAGGCCGCACCAGTGAGCACAGTAACCCTGAGCGCGTTCCTGCTACGGTTCCCGAGTTGTGTCCTTTTACTTGAATAATGAAGTCGTTCTTTTGCAATAGACTGAATTCCCGAAACATTGAAATATTATTTTACAAAGGCTGTACCTGGCGTCACAAACCATCAAATGCTTTTAAAGGCATCTTTTGTTTGAGTGGATCAATGGTTGTAAAAACGGAACTTATTCAATTTTTGAGTATTTTCTATTACTTTGATATATTAATTTGAAGGCCTAATTTAGCATGCGTGCATTCTCCAGGGAGCTTTGTTGTTCAGGAGACACTTGGTGTAAGCCCATGGCTCTCCAGAAGCCTGTGAGGGTTTTCTGGTCTGCGTAGGGGAGGGAGTGCAGAGGTGGGTTCTTGCCTTCTAACGGGTGGAGCAAAAATAGGTTTACAGCTGTGCGCATGAAAAACAATGCAGTAATTAATAAATAATAATATAGGAAAAGATTCCGTGTCTTGTGTACTCATGACTATAAACTTACTTTTGCCCCTCCCTGTATTTTTCTTTCATATATTTATATGTTAGAATAATAACAAATGTGCTTATATCCTTAACAGAATTGTATAATTTTAGATAGTAAAAGAAAGCTGTGCCTTCCTGAACAGAAACAGTCAACCCACTAGTCCAGGGAATATGGGGGTCGGTGGGGGTTTTGTGAGATTGAGGTCGCCCTCAGCTAGCCCAGTTTCTTTACGTCATTGCTCATTGTATTGCTCCCTGCAGGTGATGTGTTAGGGTGGCTTCCCAGCCACTAGGAAGAAGGCGGCAGACCACAGCTGAGTAGATATGAGTCTGAAGACCTTTATTTTAACTCCAGCTTTGTCCATGATGTGATGTCACCTTGTAAAATTGTTGACTATCTCTGATTTGGGCTCCTCATCTGGAAAATGTAGAGGTTGGTGAGATGATCTCCAATGCCCCATCTAGCTTTGAAATTCTATGACGCCAGGAGTATGGTTTGCCCATCAGGGAAAAGTCACTGACCTTGGAAGTTGCTTCAGGTCAGTGAATCTCTTTCCTTCCTTTAGTGGGAAAAACAATCAGAAAAATGGTTTCATAGTGTAAGGCAGGAATATGTTTCCTTGGAATCTCTCCTCCACGGCTTTAACAAAGCCAAGTGGCCCAAACTCATCTGTGGCTGAGCCAGGTGCTGAAAAACAAAGACCCCGATAAAGTTAACTCTTGAAACGGAGGTTCCTCTATGAGTAACCCGTTGGGTTAATACCGAGAGTCAGGGGAACACAGAGAGGGGGTGGGTTTGAGAACCTTGTTCACTTTTGTGATGCTTTTCAAAGCTGTCCTACTGGGAAATCACTTTGATCGTCACACAGAAACGATCCTTTTGGGCTATTCTTATCTTGTGAAGCCCCCACTGGTATTCTAGCATCTTTGAAAATGAGAACCGCTCGTTGGACACACCTCTGTCTGCATTATCCTTGATGTCTCCCCCCCCCCCCCCGCCCTGTCCCCACTCACTGTCAGCCCATGGCTATTTCCCATTCATTGAAGCTCTGAGCTTGATTCTAGTGTCCCCTCGGCTGGCTCTGGCTCACTCTCAGACAGTCTCAAGCCTCTTTGGCATTTGGTTAGTTTTGATGGGGTGCCAGGAATCCATTCCAAAAGACTGACACGCTTTCAAAGGGGTTGGGTCAGAGACACAGAATAAACAAATCTGTGAGTGTTTCATTCACTAATCTCAGAGCCCTATTTACCATTCATAGGGCTTATTTTCCAGATGACCGTGGCTTCTAGCACTGAAAGAATTACAGGAATCAGACAGGATTTCTTTGTTCTTGATATTTGGTGATCACATGTTCTTGGTTTTTCTAAATGCTCCAATTAATATAACTTGTATTCTTGTGTAGAAAGAGTATTTTCCTTCATATAAAATAAAGGGGACTTAATTTTCTACCACTAGGGTACTTCTCACAGTAATTTACCAACAGGAGAAATTCCCTTGTTAGACTGTGCCGCTGCATTCTGACTTCAGAGACCGGGATTCCCGTGATTACAGGACTATGTCTCAATAATATAGGAAGAAGATTCAAGTAAGCTTAAAACAATCAAGAAGTGATGTGGTATAACATGGCTTGGTCTCTCCATCGGCACCGAAGTAAGAACAACAGCAAAAGCCCACTTGGGGTTACTCCTCACCTGTGGATTAGTGGCTGAAGTTCGAGGATGAGCTTGATTGTGCACCGACCTTGTTATTAATTGGACTAACTACGTGTGTCCCTGATCTACATGCTTTGGCCCAGACAGACAGGCAGGGCATTTCCAGGCTTCTAGCCCCTCCAGCGTTCAGTGCTGGAGACGGAGGAAGTTCAGAGCACAGTAAAGAGCACTTGGTGGGGAGTGTGTGTGTGTGTGTGTGTGTGTGTGTTTGTGGGACACCCCCTGAGGAGGCACACAAGAATCACTAATAAAGACACAGTACAGCGACACAACCCGACCAGTGTCAGATGAATGGGCAGCCACTCAGCAGAGCTGGTCAGAGTTCCTGTAGTAGAGTGTGGTGGAAACTTCTGTAAAGGCTTCTTTGTGAAGTTGAACTTCCAGCCGGCCTTAGAAGAAGAAGAAAGGCTGAACAGCAGAGTCGTGGCGGGGGGCGGCGGCGGTCCGGGGAGAGTGGGGGAAGTCCAGGCAGGCACACACGGCTTGGAGTAGAGGACGTGAACTTGGATTCTGAAGGAGGTCACGGAATAATTTAGGGGAGGTTTGGAAGGGCAGGGAAAGATGACAAGATTCTGAGGAGCTGTAAAGCCAGTAGCCATGGCCACCATCACAGCTGCCTGGCCCAGGCAGGTTCGCACTTGATTTGGACAGACGGTAATGAAACAATGGAGCCGAGTACTGGTGGGCCATCAGCTTTAATCCTTGCTTGCACCCAGTGGACAAGAAATACACACAGTGGGAAAACACTTCCCTTTCTATTCAGGGCTCCCAAAACCACTGACTTATTCGAGTTTCCTAGAATCAAAGGTTTCTAGCTCACCAGCCTTATTCGCCTCTGTTCCCCATCTCCTTCTCTCTGCTCAAACTCTGAATAAACTGGCTTCTCCTTCAGTACTCCGCCATCTTGGCTGCTTCTCCTGGCCTCCACGTGGCTTTTCTCTGCTCTCCTCTAGCATGGGCTCTTCCTAGAACATAGTCACTCTTCTCTAATGCTAATCTCAGGAACCGAGAGAGAGCAAGCTCTCAGTCTGCCCCATTTTATAGTATAGAAATCAAAACCTTTAATCCAATATACAAACAAGGAAGTCTCTGATACAAAGTCACTTATCTGAGACATGATGGGATTCCTCATGACAGTGCACCACCCCACATCAAAAAGGGTGGGAAAGGCTTAGTCTTAAAACTAAGCCTTAGGCTATAAGGATTCTGCCTGCTTACAGCCTGTCCCCCCACATCCAATGCAAACTATAAGTGAGCAAACATATACATCATATTTGCAAACTTATTTGACCAACAGAAGCCAAAGTGTAAGATCAAGTTAGGAACTGGCTAACTTCCTTTCTTGGCTGAAAAGATGGCGGAAGAGTGGGAGAGATATGCAAAATATCTCCTGGCCCTGAGCAGAGTCGGGCCCAGCTGGTAGAATTGGACTCAAATGAGTACTTTCCCTTTGCTTGCTTCTGGGTATAGTTTTTAGTGTAAGATCCCACTCTCTAATACCAAAATCCTAATTCCTCTTTTCTCCCCTCCCTTGCTGTACTAAACCCTGCTGAGGGATTAGAACCCGCAGCCAGAGGTCTGTCCTCACAAGGCGAAGGATTTTGTGGCCAGTCTGAAGTAGTGGCAGTGAGTTCTCCCTTCCCTTTCGTCCTGGAGTGAGGACTATCAGAGCCTGGCAGACAGATTAGCCCAAAGCCAGCCACCCGTTCCCAGCGACGCACCCACCTGCATTGACTTGCTCGCGGAGACTTCCTTTGGGGCCAACACCTCAGTTCCCATACCTGAACACAGTCATCTGACCCTCCTCCAAAGGGTGTGTTTCACTTGTTCTGACACCGGGAATGTGTTCTTGTCCTTCTGAGTAAACAGCTCTGCACAGTAGAGGGTAGGGCCAGATCTGAAGCAAAAGCCTGGGATTATGCTGTTTGTCTAGCACCTGCCTCCCTGGGGTGAGCTCATTGCATTTAATGACACCCTTCCAGCCCAGCCTGACTCCCCTTCTTTGCAATACTGGGTGGTGCTTAACGTTCTCTGCTCAGCTGTAGCGGGGAAGTCACCTCTTTCCATGCCAGTTAGAATCAGATGGTATCTCTTTAAGATCCCCAGATAAAACATGTGTAGATCTGTTCATTGTTAACCTGTATTCAATTGATGCACAGTTTTGATTTCTAACCAGACCTGTTTGTCCATGAAGTGCAGATAAAACCAACACGTGCTTCCTCATGCTGTTGGAGCTGGTGGCAAGGTCGTCTCTATTTTCTACTTAATAGTTTTAAAATTTGAACTGTAAATGTGAATTACTTTTCCATCTGACTCTACTACGTAGGTTATTGTTATGCTAATTAAGGCAGAGGTCTTCCCAGACCTTATAAGTATATAACTCTTGTGTTCTTTTGAACAAATTGGACAGTTAATCCTTTAATCAGTTATTGAGAGATTGCTACAAGCGCAGTGCAGAAGGCCAGACCTCTAAGCTCAGCCCTTTGAAGGTCATCATTGTCATGCACTTGGTTTTCCTCCTTTGTTTTTTCTTTTTGCTTCTGTTAAATAAGAAAGCTGGCCTAATCCTAGAGCAAGCACTTCCCTTTAAAGTGGAAAGATGGGACCATGGGAGGAAAAAGAGGCCTAATGATTCAAATAACAGGCTAGCTGCCATGGAAGCAATCCCCCGCCCCACCCCACCCCCTTATCTTTCCCTCTCTCTCTGCTTTCTTCTTAGGTATTTTCTGAGAACCAGTATATGTCTCTGGCAGATTGACTCTATTTATCATTTGGCTTTTCTGTTGTCTTAACTAAGTATTGATATGTATTCTGTGGATAACCTTTTTGTTGGCATAAGTAGGCTGTTTTTCCTTTATCTTTCCCTGAAAATAATTAATGGAGACTCTGTCAACTGCTCAGAAATAGTAGGTTAAATTCAAACACATTATCAGCCATTGGCAGCTGTTCTGACTGTCATGGTGGGGGGGGGAGGTTTAAGCTCACAGGAATGGTTAATGCTGACAATAGAAGTACAGTGAGATGGTCTTCCATTAGCTCCTTTTTGTGTGGAGGGCCTGGCTTGAGCTGTGTCCTAACTGGGTGGATATGGACCTACGGCCGCTCACGCCCTTGGGCATTTGGGCTACCTCGGTTCTACAGGATGTGTTCACAACCGGTTGATGTTTACAAGGACTATGTCCACCTTTTTGAAACTCCAGATGACCAAAGCATATCATCTTATAACCTTCTTCTACCCAGACCTCATTCAGTAGAGCTCAGGGAGGACATTTTTGGGGGTGCTTATGCAGTGAAAGCCCCATGTGGCAATGAAGTCAAGGGGGTGCAATGACCAGTAGCCACCTGGCCAAATGAAAACAAAGTGCAGAAACAGGAAGGAGAGGTAGAAAGTATAATCCTGACCTCAAAGCAGAGAATATTCTCTGTAACCCCTCTCCTATGGAGTAGGGTCAGGATCAAGATAAGACCCCGCAGCATGTGTGGAAGTCACAGACAGATGATATTTTAAATCTTTGTGGCCCCAAGGGCTGGTCATTTTTCTTCTTTTTAAAAGCTATCTAAAATCTGTCAAAAATCTAAATTGCCATGGATAGTGTTCTTCCAGAGGCGTTTGTCGCTCACCCTGGGCCAGCTGGTGTGATAAGTTCCCTTCCTGTCCAGGTCTGACGTTGAGCAGCTGCAGGTGTTTGTAAATTTGGCTTTCACAGCCATATAACTGAGGAAGAGTGCTTGGAAAACAAAAATAGCAGTTCCTCCTGTTAAAAAATTAAGTTAGTTCCTTTAGAAATAAGACCCCCAATGATGAGATAATTTTAGTCACCAACTAGTGAGCGTTTGCTGACTTTACTAGTGCAAACTGGCACTCCTGTCTGTCATTCTATGAAGGATGACACTGAGGTTCACACCCTCAAGCTCCTAAGAGCAGAGTGAGGATTCAAGTCTAGATCAGTCAGCCACAGCCATTGGTTCAGAGGTGATCACATGACCCCAGCCAGACCAGTTGAAGTTTTTAGGATTAATTGCAGGACTCTGGGAATCTTGAAAAGTTAAGGTAGGCCTGAGCAGTCTGTGATCATTTCCTAAAGGGAACTCATCTAAGAATGAAGCCACAGCAGAGGTGAGCACAAGCAATGGAGAAAATGAGAACATGATCTCAGGCCCTGGATATATCTATGCTTGAAGCCATTACCCCTGGATTATTTAGTTACATGAAATGATATATTCCTTTTTTTTTAAGTTTAAGCCTCTCTGCTGGAAAGAGGTAGTCTCATGCACTCATGCAGGCAATCTTCCCACCCCAACTTGGCTAAATAAGAATGGGCCTTGGGCCTGGAACATTTCCTTGCCAAGAGTAGAGTTCTTACAGCCTGTTCTGGGCTTATCACCTTGTGTGAGAATACCTTTCTCTGCTTCAGTTTGAATGTGGGCTCCTTTGTTCTCTTTAAGCAATGGATGTCCTATGGCACCTGGCCAACCCTGCTACTGTATCTGTCCTCCTCAGGGAGGACCCTTCCAGTGCAGCACAAGAAGGCTGCGTGCAGGCCAGTTGTCCTGCGTGGGCTGCTGGGAGGGGCCTGCTAGCCACGGGGGACTGAGACCACCGCTGGAGCTGGCCTGGCCCTTCTCTGTGAGAGAGGAGTGCTAGCACAGCTGGTGCTTCCCTGAGTTGTGTTTTCTGGGCAACTCTGTCCCCAGACACCCTGGACAGAATGTTTGGGCCTCTGTTCCTGGTGATAGGTAACACTTGCTTGACACTCTTTGAAATAATTTTCTGTCTTGGAACTTAAAACTGAAAGGCTCTTGACAACTCTGTCTTCGTTACCAAACTCTCTCTGAGTCCCCCAGGTAAACCCAGTGATTTCTCCTACCCTTCTCTCTCACGTGAATCCACCACTATTATTATACCAGCATAATGAATGGCAGTGGCTTTTTTCTTTTTTACATATATACCCTTCACTAGACTGCATAATTCTGCAGAGCAGAGATAATGCCTCTGTGTGTATATGTGTGTGCACGCTTGCAAATACATGTGTGCATTTATGTATGTGTGTGTGTGCGTGTTTAATTCTTGCCTCTAGACCCAAACTGACTCCAAAAAATGCAAAACAGTATTCCTGATTTAAACAGGAAATTTTTTTTTTAAAATTCAGTGAGATGAAGGAAGGCAGAGACTCCTGCATGCTCCCCATCTGGGATCCACCCAGCAAGTCCACTAGGGGGAGATGCTCCATTGCTCAGCAACTGAGCTCTTCTTAGTGCCTGAGTGGAGGCCATGGAGCCATCCTCAGCACCCAGTGCCAACTTGCTCCATTCGAGCCATGGCTGCGAGAGAGAGAGAGAGAGAGAGAGAGAGGGAGAGAGAGAGAGAGAGAGAGGGCAACATAAGTGAAAGGGGGATGAGGGGAGAAGCAGATGGACACTTCTCCTGTGTGCCCTGACTGGGACATCCACACACCAGGCCAACATTCTACTACTGAGCTAACTGGCCGGGTACAACAGGAAATTCGTTAGGTAGTTTTATGTGTCTAGTTCTCCAACCTCTCCCAATATATTATAATAACCCCTCCCAACCTTGCTACTTTAAGAAACAAAATACTGGGTATGTGTCATTAGTTCTCTCCAGGAAGATGTCAGGTCATAGCATGTAGGGAGAGTCTAATAAATCTCTGACTTGTTAAGTGGCAGCAAAGATGTATTTTTCAAGAGCTAAACTCGAATTCTAACTTTTTTTCCAACGCAGGTTAACTTGATGAATTAAATCTTAGGCACACAGAGCCATTATTTTCTCAGTCAACCTACAAGTACTTTTTGAATACTGATTTGAGCATAGCTTTTGGCTAAATATAATGACAAGCAGAAGAAATACAAGTCTAGCTCGACGGAACCAATGTTGGACTTGGAGAAGAATGAGATCTTCTGATTTTAGGAGTGCTACCCAAATTTGTCAAAGCCCCAAATAGCTTTTCTTTCCCCATTGCTTTTAGTCTCTTTCTTGACAGCGTGGAAGAAGGGAAGCCTCTGGAGCTCATCATCTGTTCATACCTTGGCATAAGTTAGTTTACTGTGCTGTCCTTTCTCTTATCCAACGGTATCCACCACATATGGGAACGGCAATGAGGATTTTGCTCTGGTGACCCAGCCAATCCGAGCAAGGGACTAATTCTCGGGGAAGGCCATGAGGATCCCTGTAGAGCAGAGTTCTTATCGATAGATTTCCTTAAGAGGATGCTGTTGCTTAGTTAAAATGGCACCAAAGATAAAATGAAGTCTGCTTATTTTGAAGTTTGCCGTCTGGACCATAAGAATCACTGAACGTCAGAGACTGCGGGAAATGCAGTGATTGCTTCGTCCACCCCCATCGCTTTGTAAAGGAGGAAACTGTAACGCAGAGTGGAGTTTGCCTTGCCCCAAACATGCGTCTGGTGCCGTGTGGGGCCCGTTCCTCCTGCAGAGCCCTTTGCACAGCACAGGGTGCATCAGAGCTGGGGTCCTAAGAGCCCCTTCTCCTCTGCAGCCAGCTGTTGGGATTTGACCCATACTTCTTCAGTTGCTTGTGGACTTTGAGTGAGTTTTTTTTTTTTTAAGTCTCTCTGTGTTTCAGTTTCCTCATTTACAAAATAAGGAGAGTGGCAATAACTACATCAACAGGCTGCTGTGAAGATTAAGTGGGTTGATACAGGTAAGGCAGTTAAAACAGTGCCTATCCATAGTAAGTGCCTAGTAAATAGAGTAGTTATTCTTGTCTTTATTACTATGTTGACTTTAAAGGATGTGATTTCAAAGTAACCAATAGGAACCTATTGCTATATTCTAGCCCTAAACCCTAGATCTTCCCCTATGTCCTTGCCTTTTACTCTATTATATGTTAACTATGCTCACCCCCCCACACACAAAAATAGAAACAAAAAACAACCTCACCAATGTGGCTTCACACCCAGTATCTCTGACAGACGGATCATGGTAACTTACTTCCATTTTATAGTTAGGAAGAACCAACACTAGATCCTTTCCCCAGAACAGGTTTGCAAGAAGGAAAGACTACCAGGCTTTGGGAGCCCGGAATGTCCGGGTGGCAGAGAAAGGGGTGACGATGCAGGGGTAAGGGAGTGGACGGTACAGAAGGCTGTTTGTTCAAGGCCAAGCCCGTTAGTACTTTTAGTATTTGTGATCCATGATTTTTCTTGTTCTCCCCCCATTCTTTGCCTGTGTCCCCACATGTGGGGACAGCTGCACATTCAATCTCTGATTACCTCTAGCCCATTAAATTCTGAAAGACCATTAGAAATTCTTCCCTATGCAGGGGTCCCCAAACTTTTTACACAGGGGCCAGTTCACTGTCCCTCAGACCGTTGGAGGGCTGCCACATACAGTGCTCCTCTCACTGACCACCAATGAAAGAGGTGCCCCTTCTGGAAGTGCGGCGGGGGGCTGGATAAATGGCCTCCTGGGGCTGCATGCGGCTCGCTGGCCGTAGTTTGGGGATGCCTGGTAGAGGGAATGCAGCTCAGGGTTTCTGGGCCCAGAACATTCCAGGGAGCAGCTGGCTAAAGCCAGAGGTTCTCAGCTTTGGTGCTGTTGACATTCGGGGTTAACGCCTTTGGTGGTGCGGCTGCCCTGTGCATTGTGGGATGTTTAGCAGCATCCTTGCCCTCCACTGATGAGATGCCAATAATACTCCTTCCCACCAGCTTATAACAACCCAACTGTCTCTGACATTGCTAAGTGTTCCCTCGGAGCCCAACTGCTCCCAGCTGAGAGTGTTTGGCTCAGGCGTTCCTAAGACCTGTTGATTTTACTCTATCTGGGTCAGGCCGACTGGACTCAGGTCACTGGGATCAAGGACGTATTGGCTCCTCCTCTCCACATGAAGATTCTCTTCTTCTCCCTCTACTTTCCTCTGGAAAAAAACCCTACTTGGGCCTCAGTTTACCTGCACTAGGCACTCCCCTATGGTAGGAGAAGGCCATCATCTCCTGGGTACAGGTAGCCAGCGAGAAACACAGTAGACTAACCCTCATTTTGACAACAGGGGACCCCTGAATGCCCACTACCCAAGTTGTCAGCTGGGGTCCCTCAGGGTTTGACAACAGATAGTAGCACCTCAAACTTCTATTTCCCTAGATAAGGAAAACCCTCTTTCCCCAGAAATATAAGCTCTCCTCCTCACCCTGTATTTCTGCAAATCCCTGGAACTTTCCTTTCTGCTCTGGGTCCTGTCACCAAGGTGCTTTCTCCAGCAGTGCAGACCGGGACAGAAACGTAATCTCTGTGCTTTGTTTCTCCCAGAGAGTCCACTTGTGTAACCACGTTAGTTTCTTAAGTTTTGTTTTTTCAGGGAAGACAGAGAAATGGCTTATGTAACAAATCCCACTCCCAAGAACCTTAAAAACATAAATTAGATGACCCTCTTCCCCACTCTCCCCTTCGGTGTTTCTATCACTTGCTGGTTGAGGGTGGTTGGGCATGCTTTCTCTTAGGACCTTCCCCACTAACTCTGTTATTCTTGACTCGCTCCCAGATTTCTATCTGAAACAGATTTTCTTTTTCTATGTTGCTTTAAAGTAGCCGTTCTCAAAGTGTGGTCTTGGGAACACCCTAGTCCCTATGACCCTTTCACGGGGCCTTCAAGGTCAAAGCTATATCGTAACAGTAAGCGATCACTCGCCCCTTTTACTCATTCTCTCGCACGTGCGCCGTGGCGTATTCCAGAAGCTACACATTGTGTGATGACATTCTATAATGAAATGTGTCAACGTTCTTTTAAACCAGTATTTTCCAAATGGCCAGTGCATGCTAGTGCAAAGTCATGATAAATGAAAGATCCATTCAAAGTGCAAGAGACTTGAAAAAGTACATTTGTTTATATAGTTTTTGATGCTTCACTGCAGCAGGCCTGGAAGAAACTTGTAGAATTTTACCGTCGCATCAAAGAAGACAATCCACAATTATCTGAAAGGACTAATAAAGTACATATTCCTTTTCCAACTACACATCTGTGTGAGGCTGGGTTCTCTTCATCTACTTTAATGAAAACAACATATCAGGAGCGATAATCTGCAGACGCAGATATTGAGAATCCAGCTGTTTCTATGAAGGCAGACAAGACAGAGCTTTGCAAAAATGTAGAACAGTGCCTCTCTACTCACTAAATTATCTGTTTTGGAAAGTACTTTTTTTCATAAAAATATGCCATAAAACTAATAATGGATTTATTATTGTTATTTTGAAGTAAGTTAGTTTATAAATATTTAAGGGTGTTTTCAGTTTTAATTTCTAATATGGCAACTACTAACAGATATAATCTGCATAAAGAAATATTCTTTGAAGTCCTCACTAATTTTTAAGACTGTAAAGGGGTCCTGAGACCATACTTTTGAGAGCTGCTATTTTATAGCAACTTATCTCACTGGTTCCTATCCCAACTCTGCCACACAAATGGGTAAATTGCCTAAATTCCAGGCACTTTGTTAAGTGTTTTACATGAAACTTAATTATTGTTAACCTTGGGAAGTAAGTATAATTATTATTCACATTTACAGTCAAAGAAACTGAGATTTCAGGGGTTTTGAAACCGGCCCAGATTCACACAGGAAGTAGTAAAAGAAAACTTTAAATTTAGGTGTATGACTCCAGAAGTCTCACTCTTAACTTTACAACCCAGTTCAGCTGGGGGAAAAAAAAATAACTCAGAAAATAAAGTCTTTTTCATGAACATATTCAGCTTTCCTTAGAGATCAGTGAGTGTTATAAGTTTACTTTGCAAACGTTGTTGTTGTGGTTAGACACCTTTCTCTTCTCACTCAGTCTGTTTCTGGGAGGTGATACTGACCCCCAGGGACCCCAGGGCTGCAGGCTGGGAGGTAACAATCCCAAGTGTGCCCTCCTGGGTCCTCAGCCCACAGGCACACACGGGCTTTGTTCCCCAACTGCACGAGTGGCCTTCCTCTGTGCTTCTTTCTGGACACTTCTCAGTCTCCGAGTCCCTTCTGAGTGTGTATTTCTCAGTTCTCCAGGGATGCTGGGCCATCAGTCTGCTGCTGAGCCCGGTGAGCGCCTGGAGTGCAGGGAGGTGAGCCAGTGTGCCTTTGGCAGCAAAGCCAGACTCAGAGGGATTCTGGATTCGGTGCATGTCACAGCCCAAAAACTCAGCCAGGGGGCGCTCTGCTCTGGGACTGCCCGGAACCCCTAGTCAGGCTCCTGTGGGGTGCACAGAACAGAAACCCCGGGTGTAATGCGGTTGTTGGTGACCAACCGATCACACGGTTTTAAGTTGTAAAGATGAGGTTTGAGATGTGCTTCACCGGGGGTGGGGGGCGTGTTTCAGTCTGTGCGAAGGCAATCAGTATTTCAAGACACCATCTGGAAAACTCTCTCATAATATGAATACCGTAAATATTTATTTAAGCTTCCTCCACCCCCCGCTGCCATTTCAGAAGCAAGAAAATTGTTCAGGAGGCCACATTTTTACACATAGTATTCGTAAAGTATACTGCGGGCAGGGAGGGTGTAAACATTGCTGCCCCGCTGTTTAACTCTTAGTGGAAATTCCTTCTTTGTGACTGAGGTGACATTTCAGGTTAGAAAAGGACAGTTAGAGCATTTAACTATAATTTGCCCAAAGTCACACAGTTAGTAAATGACTTTGGGATCAGGCAGAACTTGGTTTAAATCTCAACCCTGATTGTAATTATTTGTGTGATTTCAGCACGTTGCCTAATGTCTCCAAGCCTTGATTTCTCTCTCTCTCTAACATGAGGAGAAAGTCGTTGTGATGATTAAATAACATCAGAAATATCAGGTACTGAACAGAGTGTCTGGTGCATAATCTGGGATCAATAAATTCAGCTATAGTGATAATTCTACTCTTACCTGGATTATTGTTTCCAGCTTTTATCCGTTTTCATTGCCATTCTGTTGCTGACTGACACCAATGGACCATCGCTGTCTGTGTTCAGTCAGTGCCTCACACGGTGCTTGACATTTGGGGCATTAAATAAGTGTTGGATGAGTAAATGAGTGAGCAAATGAATAACTGATGAGATCACGACACGGTATTTTCATTGATCGGTGGGTTTCTAAATTGAAATGCTGAGAAAACTTGTTGAAAATATCTGAGGCTCAGCGATGGCTGCTGGACGCAGTGACAAATTAGGCCGAAGGAGGTCCTCGGGCAGGAAGGCAGCCAGAGGGCAGAGTCTCTAACTGACCCACACGGGGACCGGTACACAGGTGACTGGCTCTCAGCCCTGCAGGAAGTCTAGTAAAGCGGTCTATATCTAGGTAACCTTTCAACGGGATGATGTGCAGGGGAATGGGAAATTTCTTCCATCCTCCAATTTGTCTATTTCTGTCATTAGAGAACAATTCCTTTGGTGTCAGCAGTGTTTAGGGTGGTATATCTGTAGGAGAGGAAGAGAGAGAGAGAGAAGCAAGCATGTGTATTTCTTGCTCTTTAACCACATTGGGAGGACAGATATGTGCATGGTGTGGCCCTCTGCCCTGTGGTGGGATTCAAATAATTTAAAAACTGGTTCTCTGCCCTAATGACCGTTTTAAGTATAAAAAAAGATATACTGAAGGTAGTTTATTATTTCATGCATTTAATACTTAAATAAGAACAATAAAAGAGGTATACAAAATTAGATTGTTATAAGAAAGAGTTTTAAAATATTAATAGAAAAATGTTAAATAATCCCCGACAAAAAGCAATAAAACTGTTACTTAAGATATTTCCATATTGCTTCTTGATTGGCGTACTCACTTGCAATTTTCTTTACTTATATCCGAGCATCCTCTTTTCAATGTAGGAGTAGGATCCTATTCCTTTAGAGCTAGGTGCTTAGAATACGCTGTTGCACAGATGAACATTAAAAAAGAGTAAGGAATGTAAATTTGTGATTTCTACACTGGGCAGCTGCTCAGGCACCCACCTTAGAGAAAACCCTGATTATAAGTGCCATTTTAACAACTGGTTTGCCGACCTCAACAAAAAATTAGGTATTGGTTCTGCTGAACCGGTGTGAACTGGCTGAATCCCACCCCTGCCTCTACTATGAACTCATTCAGTGACCCAGATTAATGGAGGTTTGCCCCATCACCTGCGAGTGGTCTTCCTTCCAGCCAGCTGACTGGGGGAAAGAGTAGGAGGAGAGCCCTGTGGGAAGTGTTGATGAGTCAGCCTTGCCCATGTAGCACTTCTCAGTTTTGTCTTTATTTCATTGGCTAGAACTCAGTCATGTGGCCACAGCCATCTGCAAGAAACTGTGGGCCTGGCTGAGCAGCTACTTTCCAGTAAGGATGGTGTGATATAGGTAAAAGACCCTAAACACGTGGCAAACTGTAAATTATCTTTGCCGTATGTTGAAGGGGGCGATATCTCTGGGAAAGGCGGTTTGTTGTAAATTAGTCTGTCCCAGCAGAGGAAGGACGTTCTCAGTGGGAAGGCTTGATCGTAAGAAAAGGTTGGGGAGAGAGGTTCTTCTACATTACCAAAGCTGGGAGGTGCAGGCCGTGGGATGGATAACGGGGGTGGATGCGTGGTCGTAGGGTCCTGGACTGCTGGGCGGGAGTCGCGGGGCTTTAGAAAGGGCCAGGAGAAGCGTAAGACAGAAACACAAAGGCTCTGACGTCACAGGTTTGCGGAGGAGCAGAAATGGCCGCCCTACCGAGAGGCAGAAGGATGCTTGTGGGCGGCCTTTGCAGTAAAGCACTTACAAGCCATTCGGGGGCTCCACTCAGGTGCCACCAACTGGAGAATAAGGACATGCTTCACTGCCCCCTCCCCTCACCCCACTTTTCCTTCTCCAGGCAGGAGAGTCAGGCTCATTATGTCTCTAGGTAGATTTTATAGTTCTGGATGTGAGCCTAAAAGTTGCATGTGGTTTTCAAATACTTATTTTATCACAGTCCACGATTACTTCCATTATGTGTGGCTAACATTTGAGTCTTTTCAGATTTAGTAGGGATATAAAAGGTTTAAATAAGCCCAATATCAGATGTGTCTGGGATTCCATTTCTTGCGTGCACACTGTAAATAAACGCTGATGAAAAATATTCGAGTTCCAAATTCTGCCACCCCAAATCCTACAAATATGCACATTAAAGCCCCATAATCCCATAAAAGCCTTTTTACTTGTAAATAACACTATCTTGTTTTCCATCTCAAATTTCTTCTCCTATAATTACACAATATTTGGTTTCCCCTTTTTAGGCAATTCAAATTAAAACTTATTTCATTTCATAATTACAAACATTCATTTTGAGTAAAGACTAATCTGACGGGAATTTGGTTCCAGTGATATTATAACCCAGACTTGTAATAGCAAAGCAATCCATCTCCTGACTAATGCTTTGGAATCTTTTAAGATTCTGCTCCAGCTAAACATTTGCATTTGGAAAGTTCTACCCTTTCCCCTGAAATAATAATGCTTTATTAAGAGCACTGTGTGATTTGATTTTTGTAAAAAAAAAAAAAAAAAAAAAAAAAAAGTAAATAATGATTTAAATCAAAGACTTCAAGACAAAGAATTTAAAGGTTGAGCCATTTTACCCTCTGAGTTTTGGGTTATTTTATAACTCCCGTGAGTTCTGGAGCAGAAGGTTGCTTGGAAAATGTTCATTATTAAGTTCATTTTCAACCGTTTCCTGAAAAGGGAGAAAGAAAATATTCTTTGTCTGGTTATCATGATAGGTGGTAATTTTGAAATATTAGATAAAGTATATGTTATTACTCTTCTGAGTATAGATAAAAGGAAAAAAGTATGCTGACTGGACATTGAGGAATGAATAGTTAATATCTAGAGAAACATAGTGTTTATTAACTAGAGAACGCATTGAGAAAATGCCAATGGAGTGCTTGTGGGGTGATTATTGTTTATCCATTGCAATGTAAGAACCATGCCAAAACACAGTGATTTAAAACAATCATTTATTGTGACCTCTCACAGTTCAGAGGGTTGATGGGCTCAGCTGGGCAATTGTTGCTTGTTGGCCCTCATTTGGTTGCTGTCAGATGGTAGTGGGGGCTGGAGGCATCGGAAAGCTCTTGGGTTGAAATACCAAGGGGTGGGTTTGGCCATCTCCCTCTCTGCGGCAGCCTCAACACGTGGCCCTCTGGGGTTTCTTCGCTGCACATGAGCACGAGTAGTCACATTTCTCATGGGGCAGCCGGTCTCCCCCCACCCCCACCTCCAGAGTGAATGCTCCCAGAGACCCAGGCAGAAGTGGCAAAGCTCTTTCTAATTTCTCTCTCGAAGCCTGCAGGGTCAGTCTATCTCATTCTGTTGGTTGTGAGTGAGTCACAGGGACAGTCTAGGTTCATAGGAATATGATTTCCCAAGATTGTGAATAGAGGGAGGTGTAGTTCAAGACTGCCTGCCACAGTCACGAAACCATTGATCAGTTTGCCTACCCAGATCACTTTGACAAGTGAAATTACCACACCAAATGAGTGGGTGTTTGTCTTCTGAAGGATTGGGTTTGGGAAGAGCTAAGAGGGAAGGGGGCTGATAGAGGCTCTTTGTTAGGACAGCCTCAGGCCGTTTGAATGACTTGCAGGTGGTGTGTGTGTGTGTGTGTGTGTGTGTGTGTGTGTGTGTGTGTGTGTATGTTTGGGCAGTATTTTAGCTTACCTTATTACCCCTGCAGTTTGATTTTGGCTGGGTCAAGAAGAGAGAAATATTAAGTGCCCACTCTGTGCCAGGTTCTATGCCACACACTTTAAACATTTCATTTCATTGGTGGGAGGCTATTAGCTTAGTGGCCATGTTCAGATCCTCACTGGCTTTTCCACTCACGAGCCATGGGACTTTGAATCAATTCCTTAGCTTCTCTGGGCCTCAGTTTTCTTACATGTAACAAGTTTGAGGGGCTTTTGTTCATGGAGAGAAACACTCAGTTCTCTTTGTACATTTTCAGTGCCCAATTTATTAATCTTATGAATTTATTAACCAATGAATATTTAAAAAAATGGCAGCTTAACATTTCTCTCTTTATATACTATTTATACAACAAATTAAAAAAACCTATGAATTTAGCAAATGACCTATTGGAAAACATACAAACAGTAATCATTACTGGTTAAATCTAATATTTCTAATCGTTTAATTAAAAGTATGTCCAATTTATTATATTCTTGTAAATGTAGAAACTTTAGAAGACAGATAATATTCATATAATATTAATGTGTTTATAGTACTAATCATGACCCTTACACCAAAACAGGGCATACAGCTGGTAATATACCTATTTGTTTCTTCATTGTTTATATCCTGACCTATTGAGGTGATAGATACACATCGATCTCTCTTTGTCTCCTTGTCCCCTGCCCTAATCACAGCTCCTAAGATTCTACCCCTGCTTTACTTTTCTGCATCGCACTTTTTTTTAAAGAGGAATTCCTCTGTCCCAGTCTGAATGACAGGACGGGTGCATGAATATTTGCACCTGAAGAATCAAGGGCCGTGGCTCCCACAATGAGGAGCTGAGCAAACACAGGGAAATGATTCATGAATGACTCCTAGAGCAATAGAGCTGTCTGCTCCCAACTTTCCCTTCCTCTCTCCACAGCTCCTTCATTGCAGGTTGGAGGGGCGCAGAGGAAGATGGACTAGTGTTTGCTGAGCATTTAGTACATACCATGAATTTTGCCAGGTAATATATTAATACAACTATTACTTATTCTAGTGACAGCCAACTGAGTTATGAGGTTTTTTTTTTGTTTGTTTTGTTTTTTTTCAGAGGCAGAGATAGACAGGGACAGACAGACAGGAATGGAGAGAGATGAGAAGCATCAATCATCAGTTTCTCGTTGCGCACTGCGACTTCTTAGTTGTTCATTGATTGCTTTCTCACATGTGCCTTAACCGCAGGCCTTCAGCAGACCGAGTAACCCCCTGCTGGAGCCAGCGACCTTGGGTCTAAGCTGGTGAGCTCTTTGCTCAAGCCAGATGAGCCCGCACTCAAGCTGGCGACCTCGGGGTCTCGAACCTGGGTCCTTCCACATCCCAGTCCGACGCTCTATCCACTGCGCCACCACCTGGTCAGGCGAGGTTGTTTGTTTTTAAAGAGACCATTTTCTACATCCATTTAATGGAACTGGAAACTGAGGCTTAGTAGAGTCACATCATTGGTGAGCATCAGAGCAAGAATCAGAATTCACATGTGACTGACTCCAAAATGACTAGTTGTCCCACTAGATCTTATTTTAAGGGGAGAAGAACACTCCTGAAAAACATCGTAATGGCCTCTTGGAATGTCCTTATGGTTTTGTCAGTTGTATTATCTTTTTAACCCTATTCAATAAGAGTTCATCATTGAGCCTCTACTCAATATTTACTAAGTTTTCCAAATGAGAACTTGCACTCAGTATGGTCAGATACCTAATGTTACATCCATGAATGCAAATAGCACTTATTTTGTTGAACTGATTTTAAAATTATTTAAATAGAAAAGTCTATTATGCTAACATATAATTATGCTAGCATTTCTAGAAGACATAATCCTAGAAATGGAAGTCATAAGTATACATTTCATAATTAAATAGATATTATAAAATTCCCCTCCAAAATGATTGTAGTAATTTACACCGCAGAATGTTTTTGCTTATATAGCTTTCTTTAGTTTTTAAAGTTTCTGCCAATATTTTTGTCAAATATTGCTTTAGTGTGCATTACTTTGTCAATGAGGTTGTATTTGTTTTGTTGTTTATTAGCTATACAATTTCATGTGTTTTCTAAACTCTTGTTCCTTATTTTTTTTTGCCCATTTTTATATTGAATTTTCCCTTATTTATTTGTAGGAGATTTTTTATACCAGAGATATTAACCTTGACCATTATTTTAGAAATGTATTTTTGCATATACTATAATTTATCTTTCAACTTTGACCACAGAATCCATTTTCCTAACAAAATTATTTTGTAAATGTCACCTCAAGAGAGAATGTAATCTGTTATGAATGTTGTTCTGATAGTAACAGAAATAATAAATAAAAAGTTTAATGAGTGAAATAATAATGATAGGACTAAATTATCCTTTGGAAAATAATATGTAATTCAGTATATGGGAGCACTAACATTAGAAAACATAACAGTATAATTTTTCATCTGTCAAAAGTATAATAGTATATTATAAACAGCAAACTAATTTTTGGAGAAATTTGCCTCAAAATGGAAGTAAGACAGGAATATTTTAGACTGTAGTAGCAAAATATGCTTGTGTTCTAATGTTGATATATATATATATATATATATATATATATATATATATAGAGAGAGAGAGAGAGAGAGAGAGAGAGAGAGAGACTACAAAGCAAAATCCTCTCTTAATGGCTCAGAAAGGCCATTTCAACAAAAACTTATTCCCTGCTGCAAGACAATCCTATAGGACAATCTTCTTTCACACAAGCATGGGTCCTCCCAACCTTGTTTGAAACTTGTCACCACCAGCCTAGGGTGTGGGGGGGTACAATTACTAAGCAGTTTGATTAAGATGGCTGTAGTGGAGTAGTTTGAAGTCTTGGCTCTACCACTTACTATCTGCATGAACTTAAACAGTTTACTTAACTCTTCAGTCTCAGTTTCTCCCTCCATATAATGGGAATAAGAATGTCTACTCACAGGGAATTTGTAAAGATTAACATGAGATCAGATAGATGAAACTATTTTAGAACCCATGCATTGCTATAAATCATAATTTATTCCATATGAGAGTCCATTAACAGCATCATTTTCAAACAATGAGAACATTAATTAATGCAGTTGCCTTTTACTCAGGAAATGAGATGTGGGAAGGCAAGAAGACCCAAGTTCTGCTTTAGTAAGTCTTCAAATCTATTAATCATGCTTTGAATTTACATAACACCTTGGAGTTTACAAAGTACCAATGTGTAATTCATCCATCCATTCATTCAGTGGAACTATAATGATGATAAATTAGGCAGAGTCCTTGACCTCATGGTTAGAAGAAAAAAAAGTACACAGAGGACTAAATGAAATTTAGCTCTAGTACTTGCTGTCGAGGAATTCAGCTTGGGGAGGCTGGAGAATAACAGGTAGGGTATGGGAATGACAGGTATTTGGGGAGGGTGGTTGGAGACTGTCCCTCTGAGGCAATCACAGTCTATTTTAAGTGCAATGTAAAACCACTGGAGACTTTTAAACCAGAGAATTTCCAAATATTGAGAGGATCACTTTATTGCTCTGAGAATAGATTGGACGGGATAAGAGTGGGGAGGGAAAACCACTAAGGAGGCTATTCTGTAAGGGGATAAAGAATCTTTATTTAATTATGACCAGCAAAATTTGTTAGGTCCTAGGGAAGACACGTAAATTCCACCTACCTAATGCCATCTTGTCCCTGGGGTCTCAGGGGTCTGGAGGAAGAGATGCTGTTTCACCCAGTTTTAGGATGGCCATGTCATTCATTTCAGTGGCTTTGAGAGTTGAATGGAAATGCTGATGGGACACAAGCAATTGTATTGTAGATTTATTTCATTTGAGCTGCCCTCAGTTATCCATGTCAAATATCTAGAGTTTTGGATTTTGTGTTAGTTTGCTAGGAGCAAAGTACTGCAGCCTAGGTGGCGTAGACAACAGAAATTTATTTTCTCACAGTTCTGGAAGCTAGAAATCGGAGCTCAAAGTGTCCACAGCACAGCGTTGCTGTTATCCGAGGTCTCTCTTTTGGCTGGCAAATGGCTGCCTTCTCCCTGTGTGTTCACAGGCTTTTTCCTTTGCGGGAGTCTGCGTCCTAGTCCTAATCTTTTAGTTTTATAAGGACACCAGTCACATGGGATTAGGGCCCCACCTTAATGGCCTCATTTAAAGACCCAGTCACCAAATGCAGTCACACATCGAGGTACTGGGGGTTAGGACTTCAACATATACATTTTTAAGAGGACACAATTGAATCCACAAGCGATTCTTAGATGAGATCTGTGTTTGGGGACTCAGGCAGGGTGCAATAAAAGTCAGGATCTAGGTAACGTATTTCTGGCATGTGCTAAAATAGCTGTATTTCTTAGAAGTCTTAAAGAAAAAGACGTGGTTTCCTTTTATAATGAGTGCCAACCGTGATGACTCAACTGCCTTCTCAGAGGGTTGTTTAGCACTTTCACTAAGCTTTTCATAGACCACCGGGTTCCCTCTTGTTAACAGTCATGTGATTTTTTGCTCTTTCTTTAAAAGCCGTATTTTGAACTTCTCTTTGTCTAGGTCAATTCGGGGGAAACGCAGTAAAAACAAAGATGCACGAGTGTGGGAACTGTGCAGTTTGCAATTACGTGCTTTCTCCACTTTCCCTGGTATCTAATCGCGGGAGTCGGTCTCCATCTGCGTTTTGTAGCTGTGATGGTTGGAGGCACTGCCCCACAGGTTGTTTGGCAGGGATTAGCACCTCTCTCCCGGGATGCAGCTTGAGCATGTGCAGCGATGAAATGTAGGGAAGAGGTGGTCAAGGAAGGAAGCGGCCCAGGTGGGTGAGGAATAGGGAAACCTCAGTAGCCTTCCTGCGGGCGCTGCCTGGCCCCGTGGCTACGCACCCACTCACAGTAGCAGCTTGGGCTTTTCTTCCCCTTGGTAGGAAGAAAAATTTATTGCCATGGGAAATTTTATTGACATTTTGATATTAATATGGCTAGTTACAAAGCTTTGAGACCAACAAGGTAGATGCATGTTTATGAGTCTGTGTGTAAGATGGAGTCCCAACCCGTGGAAAAGCTCTCTGTCCCCTATGTAAATGACCATGATTAGGACGAGGAATGACTAGGGACAGCTTCAGGAATCACATTCTGAAGGCCTTGGGTCTGTGGCTCCCATCACCCCAGGCTGAGCAGGAAGAGAACTGACTGTGGGCTCAGACATTACCTGGACCCCTATTAATTGTATGACCTCGCCGAGCCTCAGTTTCCATACTTGAAAATAGAAATAATTCTTAAATGGCTTGGGTCATAGAAGAGCTCAATAACTACTTGTTGACTGAATGACTGTTTCTTTCCTTATCTCAGATCTGCGTTCCTCTATTCCACTGCCTTGTCCTCTTTCTCACCATGTCTTCATCAAAAACACTTCTTAGAGGTGGTTTTTGATATTTTAATATGCCTTCAAGCAAACTTAAGACAGTGTTACCTGTGCTGGGCAATCTTTAATCTTTGCCTCTGACCATGAAGAGACAGTTCTTTGACCTCTTATGGAGATTTTAAGTATTATTACGTGGAAATAGGTGGTCAGGCATTGGTGGTAACACCGAAGTATACCCCATAGGTGACCACAGCTCCGCCTGAACATGGGGATGGTTCCGGCGCTATAATCATGGGCATCAGTGTAATTTTCATTATTATAGCCATCCTCTCCATCTCTTGATGCTTCTTAGCATGTTCACGGTTTCCAGTCTTATGTGTCCAAGTAGTTATTCTGCTCATGGGTCATTGGAACAAGTGAGTGGTTATGAGGGTAACTGCTTTCATAACCTCAAAGCTGTTGAGCTTAATCAATTGTCATGGTCACAGTTCATTCATATCATACTTATCAGTCTTCTTGTCCCTATTGTCTATACCATCGCTCAACCTTTGGGAATAGCTTGATCTTTGTATTCAGACAAGAACTCTATAATTTAAATGCTCGCTCTGCTCTTATTAGCTCTGTGAACTGGGACAAATGTTTTTACTTCTCTGAGCCTCAGTTTCCTCATCTGTAAAGTTAAGAATAATAAATAAATAACACTGCTGATGTTTTGAATAAAATTAAAAGAACGTACTTGGAGCACTTAGCACAATTGTGGGAACATATACATGCTTAATGGTGGTTATTATTGTTGTTATAACATTGGTTCTAATACAGTGTAAATAAAAGCCTCTAAAATAATTTCTAGCATAAAGCAATGCTCAGTAAGTAGTAGTAATGTTTGTTATTATTATTGTTTTAAGGTCACAGGAACCCTTTAAAACTTAACATAAATCTATCCATTCCTATACTTTCAAAGGAGCCTTACTTCACCAAACCTCAAGCTGCTGACACAAAATAAAAACAAACCTTTGACCCTTAGCACCAATGTTAGCAATTGCTTTGAACGAGCTCATTTCCATTTTCTTTTTACTCCTCCATAACTATGTTGTTCCATGGCTTCTGGCTTCTGAAATTTCAGTTTGGCCTTGCACTGTCAGCACTGTGCTCATCCTCAAGACTTGGTGGCCAGCCGGATCTTTCTGCTTTTAATGTGGGAACTCTCTGAACACGGCTCACCCATGCCACCCCAAGGCTTCTGCCTTCCCTGGCTCCTGTTGAGTTCTTGGCTTCTCAAGGAGGCCTTGGAAAAATTCTAGCCATGGTCTGGGTTTGGTCACTAGGAAGTCCTTGGTCAATCAAATTGCCATGTTTTTTATTATCTCAAAATGTTTATTTGGTACAAAATTCCATCCCGGATTCTAAATTCAGCTTCTTAGATCATGTCCCTTTTTCTCTACTAGTCAGCTTGCCTTGTAAGAAAATGTGAAGATCAGTTCACCATTTCCTCATGGTGAGAAAGCTGGTAGCAATCTCCTGTTCTTATACTATTGGCAATATTTTGTCCATTCTGCCTCTGTCACCTATTTTGATGAAGATTGCTTTATAGGGCCTGGTCTAACGATTAGGATCATTAGTCCAATGGGTAGAGCACAGTAAACCACATTTGGCATCACTGCCCTTGTTCTATGCCAAAACGTCTAGAAAGGAGACCATAGTTCTTGCCAAAGCCCTTAGTCTCAATGCTGGCCCATGCATCCTGCTAGTTAAAGGGCTTAGCCAGCCCTCATTTTAATTAAAAGTTTGATTGTACAGTTACTTGATGCCTACACTATTTCTTACCAGTTTGAATTTAACACTTCCATCACCTATTACCAAGGACTATTTAATACATGTATTTTATTGAATCCTAATCAAAATAAGCTTCATAACTACCCAGGCAGGTTCAGCTTAGTAAACTGTGATCGTCTTCTCGTACAGAAGCTTCTTGATAACAATTGGTAAACTGTGCTCCTGCAGCTTGTGTCTCTCAGGAACTGAATAGATTTCTATTCCATGCAAAGCCGTGGCAAGGTAGAAAGCTTCAAAAGAAAGCACATACACCATACACTTCAGTAAAAACAACCCAGCGTTGTTTCAGGGTCATTTCATCAGGCAGAACAGGCTGCCTTTTAGCTGCTTCGATGCTTTCTGAAACCTTTTAAGCTACAAAGAGAGTGATCCTGGTTTTTGTGGCTCAAATGCTAGAGAGGATGATTGGTTTCATTAGCCAGGGAGGGGTGATAATATGTTGCAATACTTCTCCAGTTATTGGGCACATTATATTAATAACTCATGATGGCTGGAGTGTTTAGGTGTATATTTTAAACTCAGTGTAAAATACCATGCCATTAAGAATTTAAACACATTCTAATTTAATTACGGCCAAGAAATGGTTCCAAGCGATCTCATGTTTTTGTTGGCACGTTTCAATATTGCAAATTTTGAATATGGAAAGATTTATTTTCTTTTACTCTTTGCTTCTTTAATTCTAGATTGTTAAAAAGCTTAATCATTTGAAAGAGCAACACATTAGGAAAATGAAGTGCAATTGAAGTTATGGAAAATTCTAGTTTTCTTCAGTACTAATTTTGTTTTCCCTTTTGAAATGTGCCAATTATTTTTCCTGACCATGAGATATTGATTATTCACAAGTTCTTTTTACCTTCATTTTGTCCTTAAATGTCTTTTCCATCCCTCCAATGGCTTACTCTTGTCACATAATTTTTCTATCATGGCCAGAAATGGAGGAAGAAAATCTACCAGCGGAAAACTTCATCAGAAGCTCTCATTTAGTTGCCATCCACGTCAGCTTGGGGGATGACAAGCAGAGAGGATGGTTTCCTGGGTCCTGTCTTTCAGGGGTTCCTGTGCGGAGACTATGAGGAAGGGGTAAAGAACCAATGCAGGACAACTCGTAACAAATAATATACTGCCCACAAAAATTAGGGGATATTTCAAAATGAAGATGAAGCGATAAAGAGAAGAAGCATTTGATTTTTTTTTATTAAACAAGAACATCAGAAAAGCAAACGATGAGTCAAAGAAAGTTGTTCAATTATGCAAATGAGATGCAAAACCAACTTTTATTTCATTGGTGAAAATGCACGATACAAAAGGCTGACAGTACTAGAGTGTCTGCACGTTCCCTGATCCCCTCATTTTTGTGAGCGGTGTATTTGGGCTCATGTGTAAACTCACTCACATAAGACTTTTTCTATTTTGTCCTGTATCCAGCATCCACTAACATATCCTTCTAGGTTACCTATTTTGGTAATCTTTGATAATCAATTTAAATAGACTCAGCTTATGTAAAATCACTTAAAAAATAAGATGGAGCCCTGGCCGGTTGGCTCAGCGGTAGAGCCTCGGCCTGGCGTGCGGGGGACCCGGGTTCGATTCTCGGCCAGGGCACATAGGAGAAGCGCCCATTTGCTTCTCCACCCCCGCCCCCTCCTTCCTCTCTGTCTCTCTCTTCCCCTCCCACAGCCAAGGCTCCACTGGAGCAAAGATGGCCCGGGCGCTGGGGATGGCTCCTTGGCCTCTGCCCCAGGCGCTAGAGTGGCTCTGGTCGCGGCAGAGCGACCCCCCGGAGGGGCAGAGCATCGCCCCCTGGTGGGAAGAGCGTCACCCCTGGTGGGCGTGCTGGGTGGATCCCGGTCGGGCGCATGCGGGAGTCTGTCTGACTGTCTCTCCCTGTTTCCAGCTTCAGAAAAATACAAAAAAAAAAAAAATAATAATAAATAAGATGGAGGAGAAAAAGGGTCCTCACTGAAGAATTTCCTCTGAATCTTGAACAGCCTGAAGGTTTCTGGCCACGACTCTTCAACTTTTAGGAATAAGCTCAATGATCAGTGATGTCTGGGGAGCTGGGGGGAGATGTGACCCTAATGCCTATACATAGCTTACATACCTGACCCTACGTTCAGGGCCCGTTTTCATTAATCCCTGCCATCTCCAGCCATGGAATCCTCACACTCTCCAAAGGTGGTAGGCGATACACTCTGTATGTGGATATCTCAGGTCTCTGAGTCCTCCGTAACTTTCAGTCGGTACAGAACAATGGAACAATGAACCCCCAGAATGGGGCAATGTGCCCAAATGATTTTGTATTATAAAAATTATTTTGTAAAACATATATAATTTGTGAAAGGGACAAGCCTACCAACTCAGTATTCTTATATCAACTACAAAATAAAAATAAAAATAAAGTTTAAGCCTGACCTGTGGTGGCGCAGTGGATAAAGCGTCGACCTGGAAATGCTGAGGTCGCCGGTTCGAAACCCTGGGCTTGCCTGGTCAAGGCACATATGGGAGTTGATGCTTCCAGCTCCTCCCCCCTTCTCTCTCTCTCTCTCTTTCTCTCTCCTCTCCCTCTCTCTCCTTTCTATAAATGAATAAATAAAATAAAAAAATAAATTAAAAAATATTAAAAATAAAGTTTAAAAAAGAACAGAAAAAATAGTATTTGGTTGGGTATAACAATCAAGGAATCTAAAAGAATTCAGACATGGGTTTAGGGAAAGTAAATTTAGTTTTTTGGATTAAAAAATTTTAAATATTTATGTCCAAAATACATGGTTTTGAGAAACCTCTCTTGCTTTGGTGGTTGTGAGTGGCAAGAAATCATTTTCAGGAAGTGTGTAGCCAAAAGAGCTATCCTCTAGGAAACAAGGACTCTTATCTCGATGGTCATTTGCTGCCCTGTCATTTCAAATGTTCCTCTCTACCTTGCCTGACATAAGGGGATTAGGGTTGGGCACCAAACACATTTCAAGCCACACACAACTGCTGAAAGACCTGTCACATTTTTGTCAAGTTATTTTTCAAAAATACCAAAATAGTAAAATAACAATGTTAAGTTTGTATTTAAAAATTATTGACATGCCTCTACCCCATTAGCCTGGGCAAGCCCTTCAAAGAGAAGCATTCTGAGCTAGTTCCCAACATGGAGTAAGTTCATAATCAATATTGAATAAATGAATTAATAAGCAGCTTGGTTTTAGAGGAGAGATACGTGAACCAGATAAAACTGCCCTTAGATGAAGTTACAATGCTGGTGGAGAGAAGTCCGTAACCTGTGTGTAATGCAGTGTAGAATTCTGATTGGACAAGATATATTCCTATAAGATGCCTCTTACTACTCATCTGTATTTTAGCTATTTGTATCATTCATGTATAGGACATTTTATTTTCTTGTTTTTTCTAGTAGCCATTTATTTAATTTTTTTTAAGAATGAACTCTTTTTTTAAAATTATTTTATTTAATTTATTCATTTTAGAGAGGAGAGAGAGAGAGAGAGAGGAGAGAGAGACTGGGGGGGGGGGAGCTGGAAGCATCAACTCCCATGTGTGCCTTGACCAGGCAAGCCCAGGGTTTCGAACCGGCGACCTCAGCATTTCCAGGTTGACGCTTTATCCACTGTGCCACCACAGGTCAGGCCAGTAGCCATTTATCATAAGCATTTTTTTTTCATGTGGCTTCCAAACACTCATGTTTTATATTTTTAAAAGTTATATTTTATATCTATTATTATATACTTTATCTATAATAAATATGTATTTTTGATAGAGTCATATTCCATGGAGTTGCTATGAAATATTCTTTCTTAAACGTTATGTCCTATTGAATTATTGATGTGAAATTGTTAAGTAAAGGGAAATAGACATGGTGGTGACTTTTGCTACTATTTGCCCTTTGTGATTTAAAAAAAAAAAAAGCTGGCACAAATTTACATGACAATCAGCATAGAGAAGTGAACCAATTTCCAGTTCCACTTTACCAGCATACCCCCTCCCAGAAGCCACGTTCAAAATGCTACCTCCCACATTGCACACACCCCTCACCACAAACACCCGCAACCATTTCCTGAGGCTGGCCTCGATAGGACACCAAAACAGTCAGGGGAAAGAAAAATGCTCCAAATGCTTCCCAGATGTTGGAATGTGTGGCATAATTTGACATTGAAATGATTGGAGTTTTCATTTTTCAACTAGGTGTTTTGGCAACCTGAAAACACAACCTTAATGTAATAAGTCAACCTCTTCTTTCCTCCACAAATAGACTTAAATTCACACAGTATTTAATGAGCACATACTATGTGTCAGTACAGTGCCGAGGATTAGAGAATGCAAGGTTTTGGTAAATTGAACTGAGAGGAAAAATATTAGGTTTTCATGAAAGATAAGTATGCATATAGCCTGTTTGGGTAAGTGTCTTATATCAAATACTCATACTTTCAACTGAGGAGATTGTATTTCTCACACACCTCTTTAATTTGTAAATTTAGTATAATAATTACACTCTGAACAATGTGTCACTTGTCTACCAAAAACTTGTTCATGAGTTGGAGTAGAACAAATGGAGACATGGAAGGAGCATGTCTAAGTTCATGAGAACAGGGCAAGACGGAATTACACTGGCCCCTCTCAGGGTCATTTTCCATTCTCCGGGCCATGAGAGTAAGAGAGACTCTTGCCTTGCTGGTATGGACCCAATTGAAGAGATGCAGAATGGAATAATATCCACCAAATCTTGTGGTCGGGTTGTCTAAGACATCTAAGGTCCTGGCCAGTTGGCTCAATGGTAGAGCACTGGCCTGGCATGTGGATGTTCCTGGTTTGATTCTCAGTCAGGGCACACAGGAGAAGTGACCATCTGTTTTTCTACCCCTCCCCAGCTCCCCCCCCTCCCGTCCCCCCCGTAAAGCCAGTAGCCACTGCCACCATCACAGCCACTTGTCCTATGCAGGTTCGCATTTGATTCGGACAGATAGTAATGAAACAATGGAGCCAAGAACTGGTGGGCCATTAGCTCTAATCCTAGCTTGCACCCAGTAGGCAAGAAATACACACAGTGGGAAAACACTTCCCTTTCCATTCAGGGCTCCCAAAGCCACTGACTCATCCGAGTTTCCTAGAATCAAAGGTTTGTACCTCACCAGCCTTATTCACCTCTGTTCCCCATCTCCTTTTCTCTGCACAAACTCTGTACAAACTGGCTTCTCCTTCAGCATTCCGCCATCTTGGCTGCTTCTCCTCTCCTCAATGTGGTCTTTCTCTGCTCTCCCCTCTAATGCTAATCTCAGGAACTAAGAGAGAGCAAGCTCCCGGTCTGCCTGGGAGCTTTTTATAGTGTAGAAATCAAAACCTTTAATCCAATATACAAATAAGGAAGTCTCTGATACAAAGTCTCTTATCTGAGGCATAATGGGATTCCTCATGAGAGTGCACCCCCCCATCATTCAACAGTCAAGGGTGTGGGGAAAAGCTTAGTCTTAAAACTAAGCCTTATGCTATAAGGACCCTGCCTGCTCACAGCCTGTCCCCCACACCCAATGCAAACTATAAGCGAGCAAACATATATATCATATTTACAAAGTTATTTGACCAACACTCCTCTTTTCATCTCTCTTCTCTCTCCCCTACCCCACAACAATGGCTTGATTGGCTCCTGGACCCTGAGGATGGCTCAGAGCACTAAAAATAGCTTGGTTGCTGAGCATGGCCCCATGTTGCAGGGTATTGCCTCATAGGGGGCTTGCCGGGGTGAATTCTGGTTGGGGCGCATGTGGGACTCTGTCTCTCTGCCTCCCCTCTCTCAATTAAAAAAAAAAAGAAGATGTCTACTTGTTTCAACCACATAATCTCAGAGGTAGAAACAGGCCAAGGAAAAATTAATTTCTCAGTGCCACTCGAATGAGGCATGGCCCCAGCTGCTAGGGACACACATGCTTGCACCTCTACCACTATGCTTTGTAGGTGACAGATGAGAGAGATCTATAGAGAAGAGTGTACAACATCCAAGTGATAAGACCCATTAAGATGAAATAGTTTATTATACTTCTTTTCAAGATAAAAACAAAAACAAAAACAGAGACTCAAAGAAAAATGATTGGCTCAAGGTTGATACAACTCATTGTTGCCAAGGTAGCAAGTAAAAGTCCTAGCTCTTGCTTGCCTAGAAAACTTCTGTTTTCTCTTCCATGGCCCAGTATTCCACATTTATTTCTTAGTGAGGGAAGGCCAAACGTGAAGGGGAATAATTGAATGACTGTCTGCAGCTCATTCAATCTTGAACAACCACTATTTTTCAGACTTCACTCCTGTGGAAGATTGCAAACATGGCCACAGTTCTTTACCCCTTCCTGTATACATATTATTTACTATGTAGCTTTGTAGCTCCTCCTAGCAAAAGGTAGAGTCCATTTCTACACCCTTTGAATTTGGTCTGGGCCCCAGACCGGCTTTCACTAATAGAGGTGGCTGAAGTCTTGGTGTGCCACGGTGTGCCAGTACCTAATTGAAGCCTCAAAAAATTTGTGTGCTTCTGCTTTCTCAGAAACATCCTGAGAACAGACCTGAGCCAGCCACTGAAGGTTGGAAACTACATGGCTCAGTCACCCCAGTCAACCCAGATGACAACTGTCAGACCTGTGATGGAGGCTATCTAAGCCTAGCCATTCCCCTAGCTTACCTGCCACCTGACCACAGACATGTGAGCAAGCCCCAAAGACATCAGCCATGTCTGCCCTAGCTCAGCTCAACTACCCAGTTGGACCATGATAAATACTCAGTTTTAAGCCAATGAGTTTGGGGCTGTTTGTTACTAAGCAGATACAACTATATTTGTGTCTAGTTATGTGATCCCGCCTTTGCTTTGGAATTCCAAGCTACGTGTTTCTCAGATTTCTGCAGCTTGAGTGGTAGAAAGTGTCTGGCACACTTTCATCCTGGCTCATCCAGTCAGGATTTATGCTGAGCTCAGGGCAAGCTCTCCAATGCACAAAGACTGTGGCACCAAGAGGGGTAATGCCCTAAGGTGGCTTCCTCATAAGGACGCTCATAGGTGCACACGGTTAGCAGCAATGAGGACTCTGAGGGATCTAGGGACCATGCCGTCTCTGGTGCCCTGACTCACTGAATCATTGCCTAGGGCATCCCCACAGACACCAAATGCTGGTCTTCTTACTGCCGGAGATGAAGCTTGCTATGGACTGAATTGTGTCCTCTGAAATTTACCTAATGTGATGGTATTTGGGGTTAGGACCTTTGGGAGGTAATCAGATTCAGATGAGGTTACGAGTGTGGTATCATCATTATGAAATCAATGCTCCTGTAAGAGGAGATACCGGAAAACTATCCCCCACTCCCACCTCTCATCTTTACCATATGAAGATGCACCCAGATGTGGCCATCTGCAAGCCAGGAGGACAGTCCTCACTGGAACTGGATCATGCTGGCACCATGACTGGGGACTTCCAGCCTCCATAACTATGAGAAAACAAATTTCTGTTGTTTAAGCTACCCCGCCTGTGGTATTTTGTTATGGCATCCCCAAACTAATACACAGCTGTTTCTAGTTAGACAGATGTTTGGCATTGCTTCAGGGGAAAATAATCGGAATGATTAAATGCATTTTTCGCTCCAGATGTTTTGGCAATGTGAATATGTAGCCAACATGTGCTTGTGGGATGGCCCCAGCACTGTCCTGGGGAGTAGCTTCTAGACAAAAGGGGAAATTCTGGGCCGGGTCAAAGGAAGCTCCTCTCTCTCCTTTGCCAGGGAAGCATATGTTCGCTCTGGAAAGAGGATACAAGAACTCCATATGTAAACTGTGGTCCTTGGAGATTTATGAAATACAGCCTCCTGCTTTTAGTTGCAAACAGATTCCATTAAACAAGCCCTCCTGCGGGGTATGTCATTGTCCTCCTCTGGTCAAGTGCTGGTAGCCACTAGTAAATGTGTGGTTGGAAATTGTAAGGAGCCAAGTCTGGGCAAGGTCAGATGAGGGAGGAACAGAATACAAAAAGATGAACGTCATGACTAGGACTTGAACTGGGAAGGCTTCCAACTATGCAATGGTAGAAGGCAGGTCTTACTGCTAAGGTATAGACCTGTGGTAGTCAACCTGGTCCCTACCGCCCACTAGTAGGCATTCCAGCTTTCATGGTGGGCGGTAGCAGAGCAACCAAAGTATAAATAAAAAGATAGATTTAACTAGAGTAAGTTGTTTTATAAAGATTTATTCTGCCAAACTTAGTGAAAATCTGACATAAAGTAGTTGGTAAGTAATTATTATTGTATGCTTTAACTTGCTGTAACTCTGCTTTATAAATTTTATAAAGTAAAGTTACTTCCCTACTTTATAAATCACCATTACTGTGGAACCGGTGGGCAGTTAGAAAATTTTACTACTAACAGAGATACAAAAGTGGGTGGTAGGTATAAAAAGGTTGACTACCCTGGTTTAGACAATTGTGCCATTCTTTATACTTCTTTCCCCTTCCCAAACCCAAGAAATCTGCTAATAATGATTCTACCTTTCTCACATATGACCTGAAGAGTCTGGTTTGCTGACCACATGGAGGGGAATTTTCTATTGAACGGTGGGGATTTTTTTTTTCTCTCTCTAAGCACCAGATAGTGTATATTTTGGTTTTGCTAGCCATATGCATTGCCACTACTCAACTTGGCTCTTGTCATGCCAAAGCAGCCATAGATAGCACTTAAATGAGGGTGGCTGCGTCCCTAAAACATGTTTGGTTTTTGTTTGTTTGTTTTAATCAAAAAATGTGGCAGACTGGATTTGGCTCATGGACCATAGTTTGCTAGTGTCTACTCTATTTTGTTCAATGCATGAATGTTTCTTAGGTGCTTTAAGCAGTGCCTGGAGTCTGGTAATATCTTTCCAACTACTGGCTATTAGTTTTCTTTGCCTGGTGTGGAGCAAGGCTGCAGGAGGTTCACATTGAGGAGAGGTGGGCTAGTATGCGGTGAATTCGAGACTCAGTGAAATGAAATAAAGACAGGGGGTCCATTGAGGGAAAGAACTCACAGCGCCAGTACTTGGCAGAGAATTGCATTAAGGATTGTATGTCTTAGTCCTGGCTGCTATACCAAAGTACCATAGACTGGGCAGCTGACAAACAACAAAAATTTACTTCTCACAGCTCTAGAAGCTGGAAGTCCAAGATCTAGTTACCAGCATGGTGGCAAAAAAGGGTTAGAAGGTCTCCCTGGGATGCCTTTTAAAGGGCACTAATCTCATTTATGAGGGCTCTGCCCTCATGATCTAATTACCTCCTACAGGCTGCGCTTCTAAATACCATCGCATTGGGGGTTAAGATGTCAACACCTGAATTTTGGGGACACACAATAGTGTACTGCTCTGGTGGTGCCAGGAAATCCACACGTCACGTTCCACCATGGAGCCGGCTGTCCCTTTCTCTGCCACATCAGCTTTGTGAACTAATAGTCTGTAGGTATTCTGCATGCATCACCTACCCTGGTATCCTGTACCCCACAGTCTCCAACAGAATAGGAGGCTATTGCTGTGACAAGAAAAAGCAAACAAAACTCGAAACCCAAGGCATGTAGTCATCGTGTATTCTCCAGACTAACTGTCCACACCAACCACATTCCTGCCTGAGGTACAAATCTTTTCACTCCCTCCTGGCCGCGTTGGCTTTTCCATCGCTGTATTAGCTCAGTGCAGGTGTGTGAAAACATTTGAGCATGATGAATTGTTTCTCCAAGAGCCAAAAGGTAAATGATGAAAGAATTGGATAGAAAACATGTTAACAAGATATTTTATATTAGCTCTGAGGAGCTAGATCAATTACTATGATGTGTTACATGTTCAGAAGTCAGGAAATTCTAAATTATGGTCCCCAGTATGAACGTAACTCAGCCCCTTTACACATGTAATATTTTATACGACTGTATATGGTGTTAACTTTAATGCTTTAACGTCTATGCTTAATGTGGCAACTATAAATTTGAATTTTTTGACTTCAGAGGTTATAACACTTAACCATACAGCTGCATTGACATACTTATTGCATTCAAATATGCCTTGGTGTAATATTTTGAAAAATATACCCCTATATGGATGGGTCTGGTCTTTTTTGTTGTCATGCAGAAATCTAGAGGGTAGCCCTGTCACTGTTTAGCTCTGTGGCCCTCTCTAGGTCCTTTGAACTAAGAGGAATGTGACGACTTTTAATTTCCTCATAGTTTCTACACCAAATCACATCTTGAGGGAGTAGGATTTTCTGAACATTGTTGTTGTCATTTATTTTGAGAGGTTTGGTCATCCTAGAGATGGTGTGGAAAATGTAAGGCAAGATCAGATTTTAATTCCAGGGTGTACCATTCACATTATAACAGAAAATGGGATCCTTTTAAGTTCAAAATCTAACTTGAGCACCAGAGGGGAAATTTATAGATAGGTGAGAAATTCACACGCCTGGGGGGGGGGTAGCTATCGTTTTGTGAAACTCCTATCAAGGCCACTTGTGTCTTCCAACTGTATTTCTTTGCTACGGTGTGCACATTGTTTTCAGCAGACAGGATTCTCTAGTTTCAAGGAAATTCACCTCCTCCCTGTAGCCCCCCATCTCCATACTACTCAAAGCTACTCTCTGATTTTTGCAAATAGGTTGAGAAACAGCTGTCCAGGCCACTGCTGGCAGGAAGCTGGAAGAACCGGGAGGGAGTCTGTGCCCTTAACTACTTTGCTATTATAATTAGTCCCACGTTCCCT
The DNA here is from genome assembly GCF_036850765.1 of Saccopteryx bilineata. Classification (NCBI taxonomy): domain Eukaryota; kingdom Metazoa; phylum Chordata; class Mammalia; order Chiroptera; family Emballonuridae; genus Saccopteryx; species Saccopteryx bilineata. Next base: position 16,741,847 of record NC_089494.1, on the reverse strand, counting down.
GTTCTTGGGCCAGGTACTCACCATACACACCTACATGGTAGGTACAGTGAGTGTGGATTTTATTTTTATAAGCTCAGGTGTACAGGAAATGTAGCTTTAAAATTGTTTTCTTTACGTTGACTTTAATTTTAACCCGTCCTACCAGGATGGTGCACTGCTCACAAGAGCCAAGCTTTCAACATGAGGACACAGAAAGGTTAAAAATAAAATCCATGGAAAAAAAATACAGTGTACATACCCTAACCGAACGTAAGCTGGTATATTTATACTAATATCAGACAAAATAGCTGTTAAAGTAAAAAGTATTACTAGAAATACATGGGGACATTTAATGATGTTTAAGGGATCAATTCAACAGAAATATAATAATAACCTACAATATAAACTCAAAAAATATAAAGGAAAACCTTGCTGAAGTAAAAGGAAATATGGGCAGATCTATAATCATAATTTGATTTGTTATAATAAGCAGCCAAAATTGTTAGAATAAGCAGTTATTATGATACAAGCTACTCTAACACAACTGTTAGAATCAACATACAAAAAAAAATATGTTGGCTATGTAGACAAGTTGATAGCTACCAAATTGACCTAACTGTAATTTATAAAACTACAGGCAACAACTGTACAATACAAATTCCAGTCGAGTGTACACAGAACATTTATTTACGGATAGATTCATATGCTGGGTTATAAAGCAAGTCTCAAAAATTTCAAAGGATTATGATAACCATGATATAACAGCAATCTAGGTGTTCATCAGTAAATTAATGAATGAAGATGTGGTATATATACAATGGAATATTACTCAGCTATAAAAAGAATGAAATCTTGCCATTTGCAATAACAGAGATGGGCCGAGAGTATAGTATGCTAAGTGAAATAAGTTGAGCCGAGAAAGACAAATACCATATGATATAACTTTTATGTGAAATCTATAATGAACATGTCTGAAAAGAGGAAAGCGTACGAAAGAAGGAAAACCAACGCTTACCAAGAGTTTGGTATGTGCTAGGTACTCTATTTTTCTGCAGTATACTGAGCTTGTAGTGATCAGACAGTGGAAACCCTGATCTGTTTTGGTTCTAAAAATTCTCTATAGATTGAGTGAATTTGACCCTGTGGCCATTTGTGCACCAATGGCTGATGGAGGAAGAACACAATGTGCAGATTAACATATGTCTGTGTGCCTTAGGCTAGGGGTGGGCCTTACCTAGACTAAGTAACATGAGATCAGGCAAGGGGAAGACTCCCAAAGGAAAATCAGGGCTATGTCACAATGAATGGGAAGTGGATGCTAGGGTTAAAAGTCATCAATATTCACTAGAGTTGCATAGAAATGATTATAGCTTCTTGTTCGAGAAGGTAGCCTTTTTTTCCTGATAAGATGCCAATGTAAAAGTTATTCTTTATGCTAATTCACAGAATTATAAGTCCACTTTTTTATGCATCTGGAGAGGCAGAATAAGGAACAAAGGACAAAGGAATAAAAAGCCAGCTGGAGGGATAGAAACTTCAAAGCTGTCTAAATAGAGAAATATGCAGCTTTCTTGGTAGAAAGCAGCTAACTGATGAATATACTGTACTTAAGTAAATTTGGGGTAACTGTATAAACTAGGGATGGGTTTTTATTTTGGAAAGTAGTATGACAGACCCAGATACACAAAGTTGACATATCTCTATAGCCAGCATGGGGCATGAATCGCACAGCTCTAAATTACTTAGGTAAAATTGGGAATTACTATTTGAAACTTATTATTACAGTAGTAGTCGTATTTCATTTAGTTTTTTCCTAAACTGTATACAGTTTGTAGGTAGAGTGCAGAGTGCATTCCTAGCAGCTGTGGCTGATGCAATGCTGTGAGAACACTCCAGCACCTGAAACCCTCCTAGGCACACCCAGGAGGGAGCTCGCCCGCTATAAGGAAGTGACTCAGCACCAACCACGCAGCTCCCTGATCTTTTTAGCCATTGTCTGTGAAGAACATGCTGTAACACCCTATAGGCTGAACCTGTGTATATAAGCTAGCTTGCTTCCTGAATAAAGTGGATCTGCATCACTGAACCTGGTCCCTGGAGTTGGGTCTCTGTGTCTCCATTGTCCTCACCCCCAGTGGGCCTTGTCCACCACTGGTGCCTTGAACAGGGTCCCAGCTGGCATTGAAAGGATGGGTGAGGGACCCTCTGCAATGGGAAACCTTCTCCCTCACTCTTGAGCCCTGCAGGCTGGAGCCCTGCACACCCTATTGCAGAGTAGGCAAGTTAAACTTAGTGAAAAGGATCTTTGTACCTACTAGGAAATCCTCTCTGGTTTCAACACTTGGCTCTGGGACGTGCCTCTTTGGGACCCCAATACTTGGGCCCGAGCTTTCCAGGGCATCTGTTCGACCAAAGTACATGGGGGACAAACCTTCCCTCTCGGCCTCATTCCTGCGCTGCTAGCAATTCATGCCTGCCTGACCAGTGCTCCTTCTGGGGACCCTACGCCAGTGCAAAAAAATATAACAGGCTACCCCTCTGTCTGGGGAGCCCCTACCTTCCTATTTGCCCCCCTCCACTGAGGAGGAAAGTAGTTTAGCCTCTGAGTTTGACAAAATTGTGGCTGAGTACGCAGAAACGAAACCAACCGAATTGCTAACTGCGCCATCAGCTCTTTCACCGGAAAAGTGGAAGTTGCTACTTCCACATTCCCTGCCAGGGCTCAATGCCCCACCCCAGCCTCTCAGGTGCCATTTTCTCCAACATGTGATCCTGCTACAGACCCATGGGCCAGCCTACATGCCCCCATGTGTCTTTTCTCTTTCTGTCTGTCTTGTCTATTTTTCTATATCTCTCACTCTCTCTCTCCCTTGCTCCTCTCTCTAAAATGATGCTGGAAGGACCCAGCCACAGCACAGTGGTGGGGACCACATCCTCTTCTAACACAAGGGAGAGGTTATGCTTGTGTTTTTCAGCCAGGATCCCAGGAAACCCCCAACCTGCTTGACAGGGTTTCTTGGGTACCCACTAAGTGGTTCAGTCTTCACCCATCCAAAACCATAGCCCTGGCCTCCTCCACACTGACTACACCTGAGGGGAGGAGGTCCTCAGTGCTCCAGAAGAAGACCTCACGGCTGGTGTGCATGCCCCATCACCTGGGGGGGATGTGGAGGCTTTGGTGGGGTGTGCCCAGAGCAGGGGTCCCCAAACTACGGCCCGCGGGCCACATGCAGCCCCCTGAGGCCATTATCCGGCCCCGCCGCACTTCCGAAAGGGGCACCTCTTTCATTGGTGGTCAGTGAGAAGAGCACATTGACCATCTCATTAGCCAAAAGCAGGTCCATTGTTCCCATTGAAATACTGGTCAGTTTGTTGATTTAAATTTACTTGTTCTTTATTTTAAATATTGTATTTGTTCCTTTTTTTTTTAACTTTAAAATAAGATATGTGCAGTATGCATAGGGATTTGTTCATAGTTTTTTTTCATAGTCCGGCCCTCCAACAGTCTGAAGGACAGTGAACTGGCCCCCTGTGTAAAAAGTTTGGGGACTCCTGGCCCAGAGAATTGCCCCTGACGGGCCCCCAGGTCCTGGTGCTCTGTTCTTGCTTGTGTGTGCTATAATAACCACTAACTCCCAGCCATGGGCAGATCCCCATGTCTGGGCTGCTTTTCGCCACCCTGGCATTATGCTTCTGTAGAGACAACAGCAGCAAGCTATCATTTATCAAGTCCAATTGGTCCTAATTAAAAGAGAAGGGGGAAATGTAGGTAGAGCACAGAGCGCATTCCTAGCAGCTGTGGCTGATGCAATGCTGTGAGAACACTCCAGCACCTGAAACCCTCCTAGGCACACCCAGGAGGGAGCTCGCCCGCTATAAGGAAGTGACTTAGCGCCAACTAGGCAGCTCCCTGATCTTTTTAGCCATTGGCTGTGAAGAACACGCTGTAACACCCTATAGGCTGAACCTGTGTATATAAGCTAGCCTAGTTCCTGAATAAAGTGGATCTGCATCACTGAACCTGGTCCCCAGAGTCGGGTCTCTGTGTCTCTGTCATCCTCACCCACAGTGGGCCTTGTCCACACACTATTCCAATAAGTAAATTAAATTAATTTTAAATTGCCTTTTTAAGGTGTATTTTTTGTTTTCTTTCAAAGTCCTGAGTTAGTTCCTTGGTGATGCTGTGAGTCAATACCTGAATTAGGTAGGGAAAAAAAATTTGATTCTTTCTATGAAGAGACAAAGTAGGCGGGGACTCTTACAGTCTCTTATGGGAACAAAACTCTAGATCAAGGGACCTTAACTTGGAGTACAGTGTGCAGATGATGCTTTATTGACTTGTATATTTGAAACCTGTACCCTAATAAATTTACTTAAAAAAAACATTATTCTGGATGAGGTTTATAGTCCACATTCACCACTGTTAGTTCACTGGGGTCATATGGTTTGCAAAAGTAAATAACAATAAAAGCTATGTACTCAGAAGGACAAATGTATGGCCATCATGGCGAGAGTCAGAGAATTTGAGAATAGAGTTCACTATGGGCTGGAGAAGACTTCATAACAGAGAGGGACCTGAGGGGAAGGTGCTTTAGTCCATTCATGGCAGTACAAGCTCTTTCTAGCATGCTCCTCAAAACTCTTCCAGCTTCTACCCATTACCCAGTTCCAAAGTCACTTCCACATTTCAAGGTGTTTGTTGCAGCAGTTCCCTATTTCTCAGTACCAGTTTCTGTTTTTGACAATTTGGACTGCTATAACAAAAATACCAGTGGCTTGTAAACAACAGAAATTTATTTCATATAGTCTGGAGGCTGGGAAGTCCAAGATCAAGGTGACTGCTGATTCAGTGTTTGGTGAGTTTCTGCTTCCTCATTCAGAGATGCCATCTTCTTTTTGTGTTCTCACATGGTAAAAGGGGGAAACTCAGGTGTCTCTAGCCCCCTAAAAGGGCACTAATCCAATTCATGAGGGCTTCACCCTCATGACCTAATCACCTCCCAAAAGACCTAACTCCAAACATTGTCACATTGGGGATTAGATCTCAACATGAATTTGGAGGGGGACATAAACATTTAGTCCTTAGTAGGAGATAAACCTTAGTTCTGAGGAGAGAGGGGAGGGCATGACCATTAGAGGTAGCTTTATGGAAAAAGATCCTGGGAAGAAGAATATAAAGGACCCAAATTTGATATTAGATATTTCTTGAGGGGACTGCTCAACTACTTTAATTCTGTCTTCTTTTAAAATTGCCTTTGAAACACATGGGTGTAATAGTGTCTGTAGTACATGACCTTGATCTCCTGTCCATGGCTGATTAACCCACTCTGGGTCTTAAGAACTTAGAAAACTGAGAATCATAGAAATAGGAAATCCTTAAGCTGAGTCTTCATAATGATAGACGTATTAGAGACTTTTAAGCAGGCTTTTTATACATATTTTTCTTAAGATTTCCGCCCTCATGAAATTTTAATACCTCAGATATATTGTATATCTGTGTACAGGGTGAGGCAAAAGTAGGTTTACAGTTATTTATATGGATTATAATAATTAACAAATAAGTATAAGAATGAACTCTGTTTTGTGTACTCACAACTGTAAACCTACTTTTTGCCCCATCATATATGTAATATATATATATATATAAAACTATATAACTATAGATGAAAAACTGTATAGAATTATAAACTGCACGTAAGAATTTTTTCCCTCTTGAGGGCAATATCATGCCCCTGGAAGATGTAATTTTTAGAGAAAATTCCTGAACTCTACATGGTTGCCACAATATTGCTATTTCCTGACTTTTCTTAGCCTATTTCTTCAACTCTTCCAAATTTTGTGAGATAGATTCATCTCTTAAAGACATTTACTTTCTGTTACTTGCAATGAAAATAAACTAAAAAGCAAAAAATATCAATGAATCTAGGTTTTAAAGAAATTTTATCATGTTTAAAACACCCAGAGGCTACTCTAGAGACTTTATATCATGATACCCCCAGTCAGATAAGTTTTTATATCAGCACCAGCTTTTTGTATGGAAAAAATAATCAGACATTGGTATTTAATTCAAATTGAAGACATTCTGAAAACCATATTTAAATCCGTATGTTATAGAAAAGGCAACAGGAAATTGCTTTCAATAATGGAAAATATATCTGTGTCTGAATAATTTAAAGATACTGAACCTATTTTCATTTGCATGTTACACATGTATACCAGCCATCCCACAAAATGCTGAACAAGTAGAGAATAAATACTTAAGTTTAGACCCTGGATGCTTAGCTCTGGAGTGCCATTCCAAAATGCCAAGGTTGCAGGTTCGATACCTAATCAGGGCTTATATGGGAAGCAAGCAATGAGTGAACAACTAAGTGGGAAAACAAATGAATGCTTCTCTCTCTCTCTTTTTTTTTATCTCCCCAAAATCAATCAAGAAGTATCAAAATTTTTTTAAAATAGCTAAATTTATTATTTTTTTTGCACAGAATTTTAATAGCTGGCCAATTGGCTCAGTGGTAAAGCCTCGGCTTGCCATGTGGATATTCCAGATTCGATTCCCAGTCAGGGCGCACAAGAGAGGCACCCATCTGCTTCTCCACCCCTCCCCCTCTCACTTCTCCCTCTTCTCCTCCCGCAGCCATGGCTCCATTGAGCAAGTTGGCCCCAGGCACTGAGGATGGCTCCAGGGCCTCTGTCTCAGGTACTAAGAAGAGCTTGGTTGCTGAGCAAGGGAACAGTACCCCAGATGGGCAGAGCATTGCTCCCTAGTGGTCTTGCCTGGTGGATCCCAGTTGGGGCGCATACAGGAGTCTGTCTCTGCCTCCCCTCCTCTCACTAAATGAAAAAAAAAAAGAATAAAAAAAGAAAGAAAGAGAATGGGAATGAGAAGAAGGATCTTATGCAGTATTATGCCATCAAATCAAATCTTGAATCAACGTGTGATTTGTTGTTTCTTTTAAGAAATTTACTTTAAAAAGAAATTTTTTTGGAAAATTTTAGTTTTCCTTTTTAGGGCTCAAGTTATGTCTTTTAGATTCGATTTTTACTTCTGACACTTGGTGTCTGTTTTTGTTTTTGCTAATGCTGGAAATGAAAGACCTATTTCTTTGAGTCTTTTTCTTTAATTTGGTTTTTGACGGCCCAGGTCTTGTTCTCCTTACGCCGTTGTTCTCCGAGAGTTGTTGAGTCTTTATTGCAGCTTTTCGTGCCGCTCCGCCTGTGTGTGTCCTTCTCTTCACTACCACCATCACCTCAGTTACAGCCTCTGGAAATTGTGAGATTATTTTCCAATTATGCCTTTTTCTAGGTTTCAAGTGCTTTTCTATGTTACACCACGTAATTAATTGTTAACAATGGTAAACTAGGAAGTAGAGTCCAGCAGCTCCTCTCTGCATTCCCAGTATAACACAGCTTCTCTGGGCTTACTGTCTTCTGCCTTCGGTAAAACAGGGGGGCACCTTTATTAAGCTACACATTTAAAGCAAGTGGGGCTGATCCTGAACTTTGGGGGAGGAGCCAATTTTAAAAATAATGTTTAATAACATAATAGATTAAAATCAAATTCTTCCTTTATTGAGTGCCTTTCCGAGTTTGAAGCATTGTATAGGCTTTTTACATCTGATCAAAATTAATCTCAGGACAATGCCAACGTAGAAAACTTAAAATCTGAATACCTCACAGGGTTGCTTAAAGAAACTGAACCTTAGAGAGATTGTCAGTGAATAAATGCCACAGGGTGGGAGAATGAAAGCAGAATTCCAATAGAGATAAAATATAGGTCCATATCATCCTGAGGCATCAGCTCTTTCTACTCAGGTAAACATTTTTGGAAAATTTAAAGTGATTAAGTTGAAGAATAACAGCTCCATGCAGATTTGTTAAAGAACTCGAGGTGGTTAGCAGCTACACGTGTGCCTGCGGCATACTAAGTCCTCACTCCTTATCTGCTTTTGAATGGATGACTAATGAACTAACTAATAAATCAATGATTAGAAGATAAACTATTTCTGAGGCAAAAAACAAACCAGTCAGGTGGCTTCTCTTTGGGAGGCATGTTGTAGGTCAGGCAGTGGGCAGTGCAGAGATGTTTGGGGGAGAGGAGGAGATTCATCAATTGTGTAGGTGACTGCGCCTTGACTCAACGCTCCGACCCCTCCCTCCATGTGCCTTGCTTTGGCTCACGCACCACCCGTGCTAAAGGCCAGGGCACCTGCAGTCTGCAGTCTCAGCGATTGCCGTGGGGCTGGCAGCAGCTGGCAGCTGAGGGCCCAGGGCTTTCTCGCCACCAGTGATCAGATGGTCTCATCACAAAGAGGGAATTGGAACTTTGTGCACTTCCTGGGCAAAGAAGAGCTCTTTTCTGTTTGGGGTGTAATCAGGAGCCCTCTTCTAATCAAATGGCACATGGGTCCTTTCAGTTCCATTGAGCAGATGACTCTTTGTACCATCAGCACATTGACAGGATGTAGGCCCATGGGGTAGGGGCCGGCATGGCTCATTGAAGACAGCTGAATTGGCTCCTAGGAGGCTAAGCAACAGTTTTTGTTTTTGTTTCACAGATCAGTTTACAAGATTCTGCAGCAGTGGGGAGACTAGCTCGACATGTCGACATGTCGGGAGGGAGACCTGTGAATGAGAAGGGCATCTGAGCAGGTGCTGTGGGCCACACAGGCGTGTTCTCGTTTACAGACGAGCAGACAGGAGCCATACGTGTGGATTATGGTCATCCAGCCAGACCCTGGCTCCCTTCCTGTATTGTCCTGCCTGTTCTGTATTCATTTTTTTTAAAAGATTTTATTTATTCATTAAAGAGAGGAGAGAGAAAAAGGCAGGAGGAATAGGAAGCATCAATTCATAGTAGTTGCTTCCCGTATGTACCTTGACCGGGCAGCCTGGGGTTTCGAAGCGTCGACCTCAGCATTCCAGGTTGACGTCTTATCCACTGCGCCACCACAGGTCCGGCCTGTATGCATTTGTATTCAGACTAATGATATTTATACAACACCTATAAAGAGCCAATCCCAGTGCTGGAGGATGTGGACAATATAAAAGAAGGACATTTCATGAACCTAGCAGAATGCACAAGCAGAAAACTTTTACCTGTGTAGAACATGACAATGTGAGATGGCATAAGCTGGAATGATTGTGTGCGACACAGGCAGCAGATGGCACCTGCAAGCTGCCACAGACCACGAGCTCCACCAGGGCAGCCACTCCGGAGCTTCGATGCCGGGTCCATAGCGCCTAGAACAGGGCAGGGCTCGGAGTGAGGGCTCATGAGTTTGTTGAATGAATGAGTGAATCAGAGCTTAGAGGAAAGAGGGGCAGTTGGAAGATGGGGCTCTGGCTTCTCCGTCATGGGTCTGGCCCTTGCTGTGAGACATTGGGCTGGCCCCTTCATCTCTCCAAGCCCGCGTGTCCTTATTTGTAAAACAGGGTGAACATCGACACCTAACAGTGTTGTTATGGGAATGGAAAGGGAGAGATCAGCTCAGGGCTGATGGTAAGGTCTCTGTGCACTTGAGCTGTATTTGGTATTAATGGCCACAGTGTCAATGGGGGTTAATTTTACTTGGAGATGATGGATTAAGGGAAGACCTGGAATCAACTCCCAGCTCCACCCCTGGCAAGATGTGTGATTTGAAACAAGTTGGCTCCCTCTCCGAATGTCTCATTCCCACTTCCAGAGGAGGCATTCAGAGAAGATGAACCCTGAGACTGTGTCCTGCTTCTCCAGTGTGCGATGGAGTTGCAGAATCAAATGCCCACCAGGGCGGTCGGACAGGTAACAGTAACAAGCCAATGAGCCAAATGGAAACAGAACTTAACCTCAGCATCCAGGACGATAGAAAGGGATGGAGACCCGCTAAATGGAGCGCTTGGGGAATGTGAGCTCAGAAGTACCACCTACTCTGAATTTTTCAGAGAAGCTACACCCTTTCTACGAATTCTCTCAGTTTTTGAAAACTAGTAACCAACTCAGTTATTTTTGTTAATTTGTTTTCCATATTGTCTGGACCACTAATCTGTGAGCCAAACAAAACATGTCTGCAGGCCGCTTCCGGGCTGCTTCTGGTTTGGGTCCAGGAAGATAAGAACAGGGTTTGAAGAATGAGAGTCTTCAGGCAGGTTTGAACAAAAGCAGCATCGCTCACAGGCAGAGTGGCTTTCCCTCTGCTCCACTCGCGAAAGGTTTCTAGGGATGGGTGACCTCATCATGCCCACTAGCCCAGAAAGTTACCCCCGGGGAGTAAGAGGACTGAAACTGAATTCTGTCCTCAACTGGGTTAGAAATACCAAGGTTCCCCCTATTCTCTGATATTTCCAGCCACTTTCAAGCTGGTTTTTAGCTGCTTCAGTGTGTCGAGAACGGCTTACGGCGCCTCAGAGGAAACTAACGCGCGCACTCCCACGTGACACTCTTCTTGAGCACCTTGAATCCAACTCTGAATGAGGGGTTCTCAATCTGGGATGGGGCTGGCCTCTTAGAATTTTGATGTTGGTGGCAGGCATAGTATGAAAACGTCCCTAGCCCCAGGCATCTTTAATGTACCTTTTGTAAAATGAGAGCGGGCGCCTGGATTGCCCCACCTGATGAGAAGCTCAGTTGTGGATGTGAGGTCACGGGAAAGACAGATAACCTCACTGAGTTCATCAGTCAAAACGGGGCCAGTCAAGGACTGTGTGAGAGCAAGGCTGCCCGGTCCAGTGAGAATGCCCTTCTGGATGGGTGGCAGGCAGTTTCTCCAGCTGGAAAATTCAACTGACTGGCTCTGTGTGGGCATCCGTGGGAGTCTAGCTGAGCATGACGTGGTCTTTAGATCATCCAACAGCTGACCAAATCGATTGATTTTTTTTTTTTTTTTTGTAATTGTAGCTTTTCATTTGGCATCATCAAGACACAACCTAAATAGGCCATTAGCCTCTAGAATGTGTTTAAATTGAATTTCTGGATACTCTGGCCTGTGTCCAGTTTTAAATAAGTTCTGATCTAACTGTATCTAATCTCTAATCAAACGATCCCAGGATATGGAACGTTCCCGTTAATAATGATGCCTAGGACATCCATTAAGCCTGGACATTAATTTTATGGAAATTCTCCAATACATCTCCATTAAAACTTTTTTTTCTGGGCAAAATTAGTAATAAAAGCTTTTAATAAATGTCATAAATATCTATGGTCAATCAGACGATTATCCAAATTAAAGCAAGACCAAAACAGAAAAGAGTTACTTCTGCTAAAAGTCATGACCTTCAGAAGACGCTTGGAAGAAAGAAATCATGTTCTCTGTTATTACTCAGAATGTGTTTTGTTACAAAGAATAATTAGTAGGGGCAGCAAATTACTAGGTATTTGACCGTCATGTGAATTCCCTAGTTTTATAGACCTAGCGGCTGATGCAATAAACTCTATGGTCTGTCCAGATGGTGACAAGAGCCTTTGCTGCCAGGACTGTCAAGATTTGCGTCCTGTGCTCTTCTCTGACTAGTTCTGAGACACTGAGATAGTTAGTTACATTGCTTGAGTTTTGCTCAGAATCTTTCAAATGGATCAATAATCCCTGGTAGGAGTATGCTGAGAATCAGATGAGATGATGCCCGGGGAGCATGCAGTGCTGCACTCGGCCCATAGGGGGCAGGGAGTACCTGGCAGCCATTCCTGCCCATTGAAGTGGAGTCAAGTGTGCAGGTTTTCAGAGGGCAGGGACCAAGGGTGATAAGGAGCAAGTGCTGGCTCTTATTCCCATCTGCTCATCTCAGCAAACACAGACCCTTTTCTGCCCTCTTTCGGCTTTTTCTTTTGCATACTCTTGGTAATTAACTCAACTAGAAGTGACAATGAGATAGAGGTAAATACGAAATGTGTTTCCAGTCTTTTTCTCTCCATCTGGGCTTTGGGTGTGCAGTATCATTAGAATACAATACTTGCCCCATTTGACCTGGCCTGTAGAACCACAGTGGAGCAAATGCAGCACTTAGGAACTGTGGGTGGTTGGGGTTTACCTGGAAAAAGTGGAAAGACAGGATGTAGAGCCAGATTCACTGGCTTCCTGCCTGCCTGATGGCTGTTCTTGCATTTGGCCTGTGTGATATGGCCACCACCTTTGTCCCCAACCTTCAGGCAGCTGGCCTGTGAATCCTTTCTCTCTTGATCTTTCAGCCCCTATCTGAAGTCCTCCCAGGTAGATGGTTATATTTCGTAAATACATTAGACGTCATCTAGTCAAGGGGGTTTCAAATAAAGACAGGGGAGCTCTTTCTTTAAACAAAATACTATGAGGAAATGTAAGTGACTAAAGGAGATAAAAATAATAATTGCTCTGGTTTTAAGCAAGAGTAGAAGGGGTGTCCCCCCCCCCCACACCCATGCATTCCTACCTCCATTCCCCTGCTGTTTCCAAAGATAATAGTTAGAAACCTGTTCATTCTAGTTTGATCTCCTCTGGAAATAAATTCTGAGAGGATAGTTGATCTGCTCAAGGTCACATAGGTAATTAATGAATAGCAAGTCTCGGGCACAGGTGTATTTACTCGGGGTGCCGCAAGAGGATCGCATCATTTGTAGTTCTCCGGTTGGGCTATCACATCAGAAAAGTCTTTCCCCTGTGTCCCCTGGGCCCCTGCTTACTGCGACCCTGAGATAATCTCAGGTCGATACTTTTGAATGCAGCAGAAGGTCCGGTTTACACAGGATAACGCAGGCGTGGAGATAGAATGCTAATATCAACAATGCCACGACACAGGACACGTAGTCACGGCTTTTATTCAGAGACCCCTCTAGTTTGAATATCTTGATCTAACCACTCAGGTTCTATCTGCATTCAGCTCAGGATATAAATTTTTTTTTTTTAGCCCTTTTCTATTATCCAGAACCTGTGATTATCTGCACCTTTCTCTGGCAACCTGCTTGCTTTTATGTCTGGCTTTGTTCTTGGAGTCCTGAAAACCAGGGAGGCTCTATGCTCTTGCCCAACTCGTTGGGTTCTAGAACCACTGGCTCATCTGTGGGGCAGGCCTGTGCAGGCAGAGTCCTAACCAAACTCGCCCATTCTGTGTTGCAGTGTAAAACCAACAGACTCTACAGAGAAGCAGACAACATTGGATTTGGTCTCTTACAAAGTAGAGAACTGTAGAAAATTTAGAACGTAAAGCTAAGCAGGTGGGGAAAAAAAGTTACCCACAATTAACCGTAATTCAACACTTGTAACATTTTGGTATCTTTCACCTCTCTTTTCTGTTTCTTCCCTAGGCTTAATTTATTAAAGGAGCTTCCTACTCTACAACAATGTGCCTTTCACACTTTTTTCCTTTTCTAAACCATGCTGTTCCAAACACCACGTAGCTGACCTCGCCCATATCCCTTGGCTATACTTCCGGGTGTCTGCTACCTCGTTCACTGGAAATGTGCAATTTTAAGGCTTTTTATATCTATGTTCTAGTCCACCATTTTGATTTTCCCTTTGAGCTAATGTAAGGCTCATTTAATCTTTTACATTAAGCACTCTTTTTAACCTGTTACTAATGCTCTGAGTAATCCTTCTGTTTTATGACATCAACTCCTGTTCTGTTTATAGCTTAAAAAAAAAAATCAAGTGACATATTGTTTCAATGTGATCCTGAAGATGTCTTTCAAGCACAGGCAATGGAAAAATGCAAACCATTTGAATTCTAAAACCCTCAGGCCACTTGTATCATTCTTTTTTGTTGTTGTTTAGTTTTTGTTCTGAGGATTACTATAAGTTGCAATCATTGAACACTTGCTCTGTCAGCCGGGGCCTGTGCCGTGAACTCTATTATTTAATACAATCCTCGTAAACTAAATGTTCCCATTTGACAGGTAAGGGAACTGAGGTCCATCAAGATTACACTTTGCCAAATGACAAACAGCTAATGTGGTTGGCAGGACGGGGTTCCTCAAAGACACCCGAGTCCTAATCCCTGGAACATGCGAATATGTGGCAAAAGAGGTTCGGCAGAGCCGCTGAAGTCGGGGCCTGGGGATGGGGAGATGCTTGTGGATTACCTGGGTGGGGCTAAGGCAGTCACAAAGGTCCTTGTCATAAAGAGGGAGGCAGGCAGATCAGAGTAAGAGAAAAAGTGTGGTAACGGAAGCCGAGGTCAGAGCGATGTGGTTGCTGAAAGGGGCCACGAGCCGAGGCACACAGGTGACAGGGGTACAAGCTGGAAAAGGCAAGGAACCAGATTCTCCCGTGGAAACTCCAGAAGGAGAGGTTAAGTAACTTTCTCAAGATCAGATAACCAGCGTAACTGTCACCCTGATGGCCTCGAAGCCTGGGTTCTTTTTATTTTCAGCATGCCACCTTCCCAGAACATTCCAACAAGATTCTGTGGAGAACCAAGAAAGATTTCAGCCTGCGCTGCTGCTTGAAACCAAGCTCTGAGCTCTTTGGGTGGAACAGGTTTGGATACAAAGGCTCTGCTTCCCACACCTGTCGAAGCTGATCGACTCCTTAGAAACGCGTCAGCGAGAGTGGGCGCACAACTGTCAAGCTAGCGTGCTGAGGTGACAGGTGGATGTGATTGGCACTCTGTGTCTTCCTGGCTGATTCTAATTGTGCTTTTGGTTGGCGTGAACACAACTTTTGTTCTCAAGATGATAATGATAGCCTTTTATTGCCCCTTTTAGTTCCATGAGAGATATATCTACATTTTTAAAAATTCCATTACATACACATCTGTGGTTACTCTCTTATTTTTCTAAATGTAATTATCCGGCTCAGCTAAATGATGGAAAAGAATTTATAAAAATCTTTCCCTGCCAGCCATCTGAATCTGGCCAGCATGTTCTTGGCGGTGGGCATGTTGGATATAGTTTCTCTTGATTCTTTCTTTTCCCCCTGCCTCTGCCCCCGGAACCCTTTTAAACTCCAAATCTGCTTTTCAGTGGGACTGACATTTCTTACGTTGGTTCTTTGAGCAGAGTACTATTGCCGGCTAGCATAGTTATACATACTTTGTCGGTATAGAACTTCAGGTTAATTTGAATTGTTGTCACGTAGAAAACAAAAACATATATGATAGCTTTATACTTTATGAGCTCTACACAGAATGAAGTCATAAAATCATAACTGGGATTCGAAATGTGGAGTTGACATGGTATTAATTAATCTATTTTTAGTGGGGATAAAAATAATTGCAACAATTCTTAAGAAAGTTGGCTTAAGCTGAAAGGGGTTTAGGTAGAACCCTGGCCATGAAAGAGTCAGAGACTACAAGTGGTTCTGTTACTCATTTGTGCTCGGTCACGGACCCTGTCCAGCACCTTCTTGCTCATGCACCATTAGCCTGAATTGGTCTAAGGGTTCCCGGAGAGAAAACTGACAACGATTAGTCAACTTAACTGCGCAATTACTTTATACCTCAGAAGTTCCACTCCTCATTAGACACGGCAGAAACTCTTGCAAAAGTTCACCAGATATAAATGCAAGGATGCATCCTGTTTGCTGTTTGTTGTGGCAAGAGCTGGAGGCAATCTGGCCACCCGTCACTGGAGGAATGGCTTTGTGAATTCTGTTCTGTGCGGTGGTCAGAGGCAATGAGCTATATATTTCCATACAGCAATGTGGGGGCTTTGGAAATGATTTTGGGTGGATAAAAGCAACACCTGAGAAAGTATGTGGTCTACAGGAAGACACACTCAATAGCAAAGAAACAGCTTCATCGTTTTACTTATTCTTCACAAAGAAGAAGATGCTGGAGCCAGCTGGCCTGGGGTGGCATTCGGCTTTTCCAGGCTGGTATTTCTTTCCAGCTCTGTAATGCTGCTGATCAAATGAGTGAACCTCTCTGTGCCCCAGTGTCCTGCAGTGGAGAATGAACCTACTAATATCAATAGTACTGACTTCATAAGGCTTGATAAAGCTTATGTGAGTTAATGTGTGTGAAATGCTTAGAACAAAGCCTGGCCCATAATAAACACCATATTATTAAGAGCTATTGCTATTCATCTATTCAACATGTTTATTAAATATTAAATCTAAAATGCTCTGAGCAATACACAGTGTTTATATCATCCAAACAAGAAGGGAGAAACCAGAAAAACAGAAAAGTAGAGAAGGAGCTAGGAACCAGGGTCATCAAGTTTAAGATTCCTCAGACTTTGGGACTGTCACTAAATAGCAAGGTATTTAAGCAAACTTGCCACTAACTTCCCTTTGATCGTGTGGATCAGCTTAGCTGTGAGCAGAACGCACAATTCTGGATTGAATCTCACTAGCTGGCTGAAGTGTCCGGCAATATATATTTTTTTCTGGGTTTCATAGAAAAACAGTAGCTGCCCTTTTCTGCATGCTGGCTGCATCCTCACACTTGGTTCTCTGACATCAAAGCTTGTCTGTCGGGAGGACTTTGCTCCCAGGTGCCTGGTGCCCAAGGAAAACAGACAGAGGCAGCAAAGGCCTCTGGGAGGGTGTGGGAGGACCTAGATAAACTGAAATGAGTCCTGTTCTTGGACTCGGTCTCATATCCCAAAGGGAGCTTTCTAGACCTTGATCAGCTATGGCCTAAGGAGATGGAAATACTTTCTAATCAGGTGGAGAGGTCCACAGAGGGGTCCCTGCACACCTTCTCTCGGTGTGTGTGAATTTTTTAGGCTTGGCAAGAATGATTTACCCAACCCTGCTCACGTGGCGAATGACAACATCCTGTATGCACACATGTTTGGTAACTGGGCCTCTATTCAAAGTGCAGAAGGTCCTTTTATCTCCTTCCTAATTCCTGGGAGTGGCTGGCTCTACAATGTCATTGGGAATTAATTTGGCTCCATTCTAACCCAGCCACAGTAATGAAATATTTACTGGCCTTAAGTTTTTTCTTTTTTAGATTTTTATTCATTTTAGATAGGAGAGAAAAGGAGAGAGAGAGAGAGAGAGAGAGAGAGAGAGAGAGAGAGAGAGAGAGAAGGAGGGGGGGGAGCAGGAAGTATCAACTCCCATATGTGCCTTGACCAGGCAAGCCCAGGGTTTTGAACCGGCGACTTCAGAGGTTGATGCTTTATCTGCTGCGCCACCACAGGTCAGACACCGGCCTTAACTTTTTTATTTTCCCTTTACCCTAAACCAATGGTTCTCACCTGACCAGGCGGTGGCGCAGTGGATAGAGCGTCGGACTGGGATGCGGAGGACCTAGGTTCGAGACCCTGAGGTCGCCCGCTTGAGCACTGGTTCATCTGGTTTGAACAAAGCTCACCAGCTTGGACCCAAGGTCGCTGGCTCAAGCAAAGGGTTACTTGGTCTGCTGTAGTCCCCTGGTCAAGGCACATATGAGAAAGCAATCAATGAAAAACTAAGGTGTTGCAACGAAAAACTGATGATTGATGCTTCTCATCTCTCTCCGTTCCTGTCTGTCTGTCCCTATCTATCCCTCTCTCTGACTCTCTCTCTGTCTCTGTAAATAAATAAATAAACCGGTGGTTCTCAAATTTGTTGGCACATTAGAATTATTTGGGAGCTTTAAAAAGTACTGATGCACGAGTCCTCTACTAGAGATTCGGATTGAAATGGTCTGGGTAGGGCCTTGTCTCAGGGTCCTTTTTAGCAGTCATCTGGTGATTTTAATATGCAGCACAGTGTGAGAAGAATTCCAACAGCGACTCATGTGAGCTGCTCAGGGGAGGCGCTTGTGCCCTCATTTACACCCTCGTGTAAAGGGGCGTCTGTCCACGGACACGGGTTACTGAGTGTGAGCCAACCCAGGGAGAACCATCTTCGAGGAGTCCCGCATGAACCCACCCAGAGCTGCCGTGAGCTTAGGTAATTTTTACAAAGGTCACTGTTCCCAATGTCAACATAAGAAACATCTCAACCTGTACAGAATTTTTATAAGTTTATTTGAGCCAAACTGACAACAATCACCAGGAAGCAAAATCTCAATGGATTGAGAAAATAAATGTGTCAGTTTTGTAGCTTATTTTTATGCATTAAAATAAAAGAAGGAGATGTAAGGGGAGTTACACAAAATCCATTGGCGATGGATTCGGGGATGGGAGAAGGCAGAGCGAGGGGATCTAGGGGCTGGATTCGGGGGGTGGGAGAAGGCAGAGCGGGGGGATCTCTGGTGATGGATTCGGGGGGTGGGAGAAGGCAGAGCGGAGGGGATCTAGGGGCTGGATTCGGGGGGTGGGAGAAGGCAGAGCGGGGGGATCTCTGGCGATGGATTCGGGGATGGGAGAAGGCAGAGCGGGGGATCTAGGGGCTGGATTCGGGGGGTGGGAGAAGGCAGAGCGGGGGGATCTCTGGCGATGGATTCGGGGATGGGAGAAGGCAGAGCGGGGGAATCTAGGGGCTGGATTCGGGGATGGGAGAAGGCAGAGCGGGGGGATCTAGGGGCTGGATTCGGGGGGTGGGAGAAGGCAGAGCAGGGGGATCTCTGGCGATGGATTCAGGGTGGGAGAGGGCAGAGTGGGGGGATCTCTGGGGCTGGATTCAGGGGGTGGGAGAGGGCAGAGTGGGGGATCTCTGGCGATGGATTCAGGGGGTGGGAGAAGGCAGAGTGGGGGATCTCTGGTGATGGATTTGGGGGGTGGGAGAAGGCAGAGTGGGGGATCTCTGGTGATGGATTTGGGGTGGGAGAGGGCAGAGTGGGGGGATCTCTGGCGATGGATTCGGGGGGTGGGAGAAGGCAGAGTGGGGGATCTCTGGCGATGGATTCGGGGTGGGAGAGGGCAGAGCAGGGGGATCTCTGGCGATGGATTCGGGGGGTGGTAGAGGGCAGAGTGGGGGGATCTCTGGTGATGGATTTGGGGTGGGAGAGGGCAGAGTGGGGGATCTCTAGTGATGGATTCGGGGGGTGGGAGAGGGCAGAGTGGGGGGATCTCTGGCGATGGATTCGGGGGGTGGGAGAAGGCAGAGTGGGGGATCTCTGGGGCTGGATTTGGGGGGTGGGAGAAGGCAGAGTGGGGGGATCTCTGGCAATGGATTCGGGGTAAAAGAGGGCAGAGCGGGGGGATCTCTGGCGATGGATTCGGGGGGTGGGAGAAGGCAGAGTGGGGGGATCTCTGGCGATGGATTTGGGGGGTGGGAGAAGGTAGAGTGGGGGGACCTCTGGCGATGGATTCGGGGGTGGGAGAAGGCAGAGTGGGGGGATCTCTGGCGATGGATTCGGGGTGGGAGAGGGCAGAGCGGGGGGATCTCTGGCAATGGATTCAGGGGGTAGGAGAAGGCAGAGCGGGGGGATCTCTGGGGCTGGATTCAGGGTGGGAGAGGGCAGAGTGGGGGGATCTCTGGCGATGGATTCGGGGTGGGAGAAGGCAGAGTGGGGGGATCTCTGGCAATGGATTCAGGGTAGGAGAAGGCAGAGTGGGGGGATCTCTGGCGATGGATTCGGGGTGGGAGAAGGCAGAGTGGGGGGATCTCTGGCAATGGATTCAGGGTAGGAGAAGGCAGAGTGGGGGGATCTCTGGCGATGGATTCGGGGTGGGAGAGGGCAGAGTGGGGGGATCTCTGGCAATGGATTCGGGGTGGGAGAGGGCAGAGTGGGGGGATCTCTGGGGCTGGATTCGGGGTGGGAGAGGGCAGAGTGGGGGGATCTCTGGGGCTGGAGGAGAAGGCGATGTTGGGAGACAGCACTTCCACTGCACGGTGGGCACAGACGGCTCCCAGTTAGCATCCTCAGCACAGGGGCCTGGGGTGCGGGGAACCAGATGACAACGAGCGCTTTTGTGATCATGTGCCCTGAGGGGTCTGAAAAAGATCACTTTGACATCTCAAAAGCATGTTATCTTAGACGCAAAATGACAAGGGACAAGTTCACTTAAGGCAAAGATTGACCTTTGTCAAGGAGGCTGCTAGCCTAGGACATGACTGCCCGTCATGACTTGCTTTCAATTAGGAATTTTTATGCTCAGACCATCCTATGTGGTCACTTCTGGTCTCTGAGTGTGTGCAGCCGCCAGGCAAACCTCCCCTGAGCGTGCCAGGTTCGGTATGTGACACCTTTTTCTGTCCACACCATCCCTGGGGACTGAGAAGACCCGGTGAGTCACTGCACCTCGGAGTTCCTTTTGAAGTTCAAATCGCGGTGAAGGAGCTGCATGCTGAGGAAGTCTAGCTAGTCCATAACAGTCTGATTTGTTCCTTCCGCTAAAACTCTGTGCAGGAAAGGTCTTCTGGAAGTTTTCCCCAAGAGGGAAAATATTATTTTTTGCTTTTTGTCAAAAAATAAAAATTACAATGGGTATAAAGTTATATGTATGTTAAATTTATACAGATACACACACACACACACACACACACACACACACACACAAAGCAAAGACCAAGAAAAAAGGCCAGAAAGGGGTGGGGACCAAGTACATTTCAATTTATTCCTGTTAATTTTTTTTTCCCAAGAAGACTGTTAAAAAAAGAAAAAGCAGTAACAGACTGTATTTTCAGAATCTGATGGCGTGGTAGAAACAGTAAAACCTTCTGGGTGATCTTCATAGGTCTGATGAACTGTTGCAGACAATTCAGTTCACATAGATTTTATTTAGCAAATTGCCTTTCCTTTGTTGTTTTTATTTTCTTGATTTGGCATATTCAAATACTGCTCTAGATGCCAGAGATCAGGGGTCCCCCCGGTACCACAAGACTTCCGCTTGAGGAACCAGGTTATTGACGTCCTCTGTAGGAGGCGGCTGCTTCGGACGCTGCACGGTCAGTTCCAGGCACCAACGCCGCAATCGCTGTTTTGTCATTCTGCAGCCCGAGGATACCGCTGCAACTTTCAACAGTTATAGCGGGCCCCCTTGGGTCCTGGTGGCCCTGTGTGATATCTAGTACCCATTACCCATCCTGTCTAAGTGTGCACCCCAGGAAATCCAGAGGTGCAGGATGAAGGGGCTTGGTGCCTCCGCACTGCTGTTCAAACCATTCTCAGTATCATTCAGCTTCCTGTTTTACAGATGCTTCCTGGAATGACTAACCAATTAGCCAGTATGGACTGTGGATTTCAGCATCACTAAATAGGCCAGCATAGGCAAGACAAGTGATTTTTTTTTAATATATAGGAACATTAAAAATAAATCAGAGTACATACTCTGGAATAAGCAAATACACTACTTGAGAGATGGGACTTACACTCTCTGAAACCAGAAAGATTCTTTATCATCTGAAATGCATGTCCTTCCCATCTCGCTAAACTGATTTCCTCCTAAATATATTTCTATACTCTCAAAACATAAATGGTAGTCCCCAGATCCATGCATAGACTAATGAGAGATTGAACAGTTCATGTCATCTTGTGACTTAATTCCATTTTCAACAGCAGAAACTATTAAAATAGACCAACAGCTGTTATTTCCAACACAAATCAGTTTTGTGTTTAAAATAAAATAGCATTTGGAGTGAGGTTTCACAATGGTATAGAGCTGGGAAATACTTGAAGTTTAACTGCGTCTTCCATGAGCTTAATCTCTTCCAAAATCCGCCCCAGGACGAACGTGACAGGTCCCTGAGTTCATGGAACACCCTGGCAGAGGCTCTGCATTCCGGGAGTTAGTGCCACAGCTATCTTGCTTGCATCCTATGCTCAGACCTCTCCTTCTTCTTTTTCCCTAAGTCAATACTTTTTTACTTGTTGTTCTGGCTCATTTTCCTAGAGCTTTAGATTTATGGATTGACTCTCTACCGTTCAATAGCTTTCCAGCCTGGAGCTTCTTTTTCTAGCTTCTGAGCTAATTACTGATCCCTGGAGTTAATTATTTTCATCATGGCGAAAAGGTAAAGTGCGGCCCCTGACTGCTGTCAGCTTGGAGCTGTCTGGCTCTCACAGCTGGACCGGGGAGTTCTGTGAGACATAAACAATTTCACAGAGTATCCGTAGCAGACGTTGCCGCTCTCTGATCATGGGTGGAGCAGGACAAAGACAAACGCATGTCTGCCCACAGTAAGAAACAAGAACACGGTCCAAACCCAAATGGCCAAACATTCCCCTTCTGGGTCCACATGAGCGACTGCTGCTGCTTCCCAATGTCACAGCCTTAGTCCAACCCTGTTTCTCCTGTCCAGTGGGAAAAAAAAGTATTAAGATACTTAATGTTCGAATTGTCCCTGCTTTCTGGGAGCACCTGGTTCAGTACAAAACCATGCTTCTTCGAGCCTTGCTTAAAATGACGCGCCATCTCCGATCTTATTACAAGCTCGTCCTAAAACCCTCTCATGGAGACTCTGCTCCTTTCATTCTCCAGAACGTGGTTCTCACTCATCAGAAAGGGCCAATCAACCTACCCTGTTGAATGTAAGTGTATTTCTGCTGGTTTGTGGCTGGACGGCATTGGCCATGGAGACTCCATCTCCATGAAATATTCATTTGCTGACAATACCTTTCTTGACACGATCTGCAGACCTCCCAACACCAAACACCAGCCTCCTAGACAGAACCACTAAAGTTGGCTCTGCACTATGAGCAGACCTGAACAATCTGAGTTTCTTCAATTTTCAGATTAAAAAAAAAAAACACATGAAAAGTACAAATAAAGTTCTGATTTATTTATTTTTCTCTCTACGGGCATCAAGTAGTTAGTGGCAGAACCATGTCTGACATCCAGTCTGCTCATGTCTGGTTTCGTGCCTTTTCGGCTCTACCACGCTATTCAAAGGAGTGCGATTCCCACGTACAGTGCACCTTCGGACACTGGGTTCAACTTCCTGTCCATATCAATTGCATTGAGTCTGGGTTCCATTCTCTCCTTAGAAAGCGCTTTCACCTTCAGATGCTGGGCTCCGTCCAATATTTGGACTACCCATAGGTCACTTTTAGCTTTGATTTTAACGCTCCTGTGGGCACTTTGGATGGGGGCAGTTATTTCTGAGGTGTGAGGAATCTTATTTAGTTGCAAACTCTTGTCAAAGCTGCTGTTTTCTTTTCTGCTCAGATCTGGCAGTTAGCTCTGTAGAGCCATAACCCAAAAAAGAGGTATGCAATGTTTTTTAACCACTTACCTCCCATAGTTAAAAGAGAGAAACCTTCAGAAAGGAAAATTTGAAACAAATTTTAAAAAATTCCCTCAGCTGGATTCCTGGTGCCATTCTTTGTTGAAGAAATGGTTATGATGAGGCAGGAGTCTTCCAGACACAATTCCTCACTCTTGCCTTTTTTTTTTTTTTTTTAATTTTATTTATTTATTTATTTATTTATTTATTTATTTATTCATTTTAGAAAGGAGAGAGAGAGGGAGAGAAGAGAGAGACAGAGAGAGAGAAGGGGGAGGAGCAGGAAGCATCAACTCCCATATGTGCCTTGACCAGGCAAGCCCAGGGTTTTGAACCGGCGACCTCAGCATTTCTAGGTCGACACTTTATCCACTGCGCCACCACAGGTCAGGCCCTCACTCTTGCCTTTTAACTCCAGAGGGGAGGTACTAATTGATAGCCTGTCTTCCCATTTAACGTTATATAATAAAAGTAGTGTCATGTTTTCAGATGTTTTGCATTCTACATAATTGCAAGGAAGCAGAGTATTATGTTAACGCCTAGTAAACCTATTCTGGACATTTTGTTCTTTCCAGTTTTTGAGGGGATTTTTTTGGTATAGACCAGGCTGCAGGAAAAATACCTTTGTGCATATAGCTGTTGGCTTCTGAATTCCTTTTTTAGGTTAATTCTCAGAACGTGAATGATGGTGTTGCCTTTCAGAGACCGGGAGCATCTATGTGGCCTGGGTTAGAAATCACCGCCTAAAGATAAATGAATGGGACTACATCAGAATAAAAAGTTTTTGCTCAGCAAGAGAAACTGATATAAAAATAAACAGACAGCCAACTAAATGGGAAATGATATTTTCAAACAACAGCTCAGATAAGGGCCTAATATCCAAAATTTACAAAGAACTCATAAAACTCAACAACAAACAAACAAACAATCCCATAAAAAAATGGGAAGAGGACATGAACAGACACTTCTCCCAGGAAGAGATACAAATGGCCAACAGATATATGAAAAGATGCTCAGCTTCATTAGTTATTAGAGAAATGCAAATCAAAACTACAATGAGATACCACCTCACCCCTGTTAGATTAGCTATTATCAACAAGACGGGTAATAGCACATGTTGGAGAGGCTGTGGAGAAAAAGGAACCCTCATTCACTGTTGGTGGGACTGTAAAGTAGTACAACCATTATGGAGGAAAGTATGGTGGTTCCTCAAAAAACTGCAAATAGAACTACCTTATGACCCAGCAATCCCTCTACTGGGTATATACCCCAAAACCTCAGAAACATTGATACGTGAAGACACATGTAGCCCCATGTTCATTGCAGCACTGTTCACAGTGGCCAAGACATGGAAACAACCAAAAAGCCCTTCAATAGAAGACTGGATAAAGAAGATGTGGCACATATACACTATGGAATACTACTCAGCCATAAGAAATGATGACATCAGATCATTTACAGCAAAATGGTGGGATCTTGATAACATTATAAGGAGTGAAATAAGTAAATCAGAAAAAAACAAGAACTACATGATTCCATACATTGGTGGAACATAAAAATGAGACTAAGAGACATGGACAAGAGTGTGGTGGTTACCAGGGGTGGGGGGAGGGAGGACATGGGAGGGAGGGAGGGAGAGAGTTAGGGGGAGGGGGAGGGGCACAGAGAACTAGATAGAGGGTGGCGGAGGACAATCTGACTTTGGGCGAGGGGTACGCAACATAATTTAATGACAAAATAACCTAGACATGTTTTCTTTGAATATATGTACCCTGATTTATTAATGTCATCCCATTACCATTAATAAAAATTTATTAAAAAAAAAAAAAAAAAAAAGAAATCACCGCCTAACTTTTTCCAAAAGTGCTTGGGGACCACGGGCATTGAGCATCGCTGCAACCTCATCCGAATTGCAGATTAGGATAAAATATGTTTGCCCCTCGATTTTTGAACTGTAAACCAACACCTCTGTTTTACTTTATCTCGTCTTTCTCCATTGTAAGGGGAAATTGGTTATTTATTTATTTTTTTTATCGCAGTAGCTACCTTTTGCAATGGTGATTTCAGGTTTTCTGCTGACCTAAGTTAAGTAAGTTATTGATTTTTAGCTCCATTTCTAGAGTTGTGCAACATAGTAATGTAGACATTCTCAGACTGGAAGAAAAACCAGACTTCTCTGGGACTTGGAGGAAAATTGAGGAATAAGAAGCAGAGATGGTGTAGTCTTGGTCTAGTAAAGAAAGGGGGTCCTCTAATATGCTTCTTTGTGTCCAGAATTATCATTTTAAGACCTATTCTCCCCTCCTCGCCTTCATGGGCATTTTAACTTTTGATCTTCCCAAAATTTTCCATTTGATTTTCTTTGGCTATGTTTATATTGGGTGCTTGCCACCTCTTTGTAAATTGGGACTAGTGTGTATGTAGCATAGAAGATTTTCTTTTTATTTGAATGGAGGCCAGAAGAAAAATTTCCTTTCACCAAAGCAAGTGGGAGTAAGCTTTTGTTGGAAGAGAAGTTTCACTTACTATTAGAAGCCTACTTTGTATTTTCTACATATTTAACAATGTTTCCTTTTGTTTGGAAAGAGCACTATGATTCTTTTCTTAGGAAAATTAACCATTTCTGAAATGACAATAGTCTTTGGAGAATACACTTTGTTTTCTAAATGAAAATCAAGATTGTGTAGACCAGGGGTCTCAAACTCAACTCAGCATGTGGGCCGCAGAGCAAGATCACAGCCGTTTGGCAGGCCGCACTAGGTCTACAAAAGGCAACTGTTACGCAACACTTTTCAGTGTCACAAAACGACCAGAAACTGTAGTTCGCATCACAACTGCTGTTAACTAAGCTAATATCTAGCTAGGATGCTAGAGAAATGAAAAATACAAGTAGGCCCCTAGGCTTACTTAATTTTATCCAAAATATTTTGAACTTCGTGGATTAGTCTGCGGGCCGCACAAAATTGTTCGGCGGGCCGCGAGTTTGAGACCCCTGGTGTAGACAGTGGAATAGATAATTCATTAAGTTTATTGGCATGACATTGGTTCAATAACATATATAAGTTTCAGGTGTACAATTCTATAATACATCATCTGTATATTGTGTGCTGTGCTCACCACTCAAAGTCTAGTCTTCCATCACTGTATATTTGACCCCCTTTACCCTCTTCATCCTCCTCCCAGCCTTCTTCCCCTCTGGTAACCATCATACTGTTATCAATGTCTGTGGATTTGTTTTATAAGTTATACAGGCTGTCTCTAGGTACCCCGTCACTATAACTTTGGCTACGTACATATGGTCTTTCAACTAGATATGTAAAAATATTTACATATTATTTGATCTTTTATAGTTAGTCTCACCCTCAGATTTTTTGATGGTGAAATGGTGAACTTTGATTTCATTGATTAAAGATGACTCAATATGGCATTTCTAATCATTTCTTTCAAATAGCTATTTGAAAGTTCAAACTCCCAATCAGAGCCATTTTTTTTTTTCTTTTAAGAGATCTCTCCTGTATGACCAGGTGGTGGAGCAGTGGATAGACTGTTGGTCTGGGATGCAGAAGATCCAACTTCAAAACCCCAAGGTCACCGGCTTGAGCACGAGCTCATCTGGCTTGAGCGGGGCTCACCAGCTTGAGCACAGGGTCACCGGCTTGAGCATGGGATCATAGACATGACCCCATGGTCTCTGGCTTGTGCCCAAAGGTCACTAACTTGAAGCCCAAGGTTGCTGGCTTGAGCTGAAGGTTGCTGGCTTGAGCAAAGGGTCACTGGCTAAGCTATAGCCCCCAGTCAAGGCACATGAGAAAGCAATCAATGAACAACTAAGGTACTGCAACAAAGAATTGATGCTTCTCATTTCTTTCTCTCCTGTCTGTCTGTCTGTCCATATGTACCCCTCTCCTGTCTCTCTCTCTCTCTCTCTGTGTCTCACTAAAGAGAAAAAAAAAGAGATCTCCCCTCCCCTTCCTCCTTCCTGATGACACACAGGGGAGAAGTTTGTGGGGGGAGAGGAAACAGTGGTGCTGCTGCTGGGTCCTTGCTGGGTTCCTCCGATGGGTCCTTGTCCCCTCTGGCCACTGGCACCCTGTCTCAGTGCCTGCTGAGTGGAGCTGGACTCACAGGGTTTGGGCACCACATTGGCCCATGTTGCTGAAGACCACCATCCATGTCATGGCTTGCATACAGTCTCAGCAATCCCATGTTGGTCCATCAGTCTTCCTAGCACCCTCCCCAAATGAGATTTCTCCCCCACCAAAGAAAAAGCCACAGAAAACTGCCCGGATGCCCACCTCACCCGTTTGGCTTCATGCCCACATTGTATGTTCTCAGGTAAGGTGGTGTTTCTATAGTGTGTGCCCAGAGCATCGAAGAGCAGGCCCCACCCCTTTGGTGGTCGCTGAAGCAGTCTTACAGCTTCCATCACTTCCTCCCCACTCCAAGTTTACCCTCAAGGTAAAATACCCTGCCTGGTTTTGACTTTGAGCTTTTTTCTCTCTCTCTGTCCCTCTCCTTCTCTTTCTCCCTCTCCACCCCCGTCCTCTCATGACTTCTCCCCAGTGTAGGGAAGCTTCTGTCCAGTGCTTTGTCCAGGGCTCAGCGCAGAGCAGAGGCACCCAGCAGAAGTCTGTTGAAACGAGATAAAATGAAGGCGTACTGATCTGCTGCTTTGGCTGGACTTCAGAGAAATCATCCAGTGTAGAAAGAGAGAAATAAACAAAGGGCTCAAGGGTTCTATTCCCCAAGAGCGATAAACCGAGCAGTGAAGCACAATTCTGCACTACATTTCAGAGCAAACGGGCAGGGCGTGTGGGCCACCGCCCATTTCTCAAGGTCTGTGATTCCTCGGTGACATTTTCCACGGCTGCCGTAGCCTAGAGCGGGCCTTTCCTTTCCTGATCTCCTGTGTCTCATGTTAACTTCTGTGGTTCGGCATTGGTTTCCTGTCCTATGCTATTAACAGTCTCTTCAAATGTTTATGTTTCATCCTTCCAGTTTGATCAGGAGCTGTTTAAAGGAGATTATATTGTGGGCTTTCTTACGTCTTCTTTTCACGCAGGTCCGGGACCCGGCTGGGACTGCAGGTGCTTCACAGGGAGCTCAGGGAGAGTCTGCGCCCTGTCCCCAGCACCCTGTCCCCAGCACCCTGTCCCTGCCACCCTCTCACTACCGTTGTGCTGGGGGCCTCTGGCTCCTATCTTGTTACTCTCTGGTCTCTCTCTGCCCTTTCTGTTCTTTAGGCTGAAGCGTTGGTTCCACAGCCTGCTGATTTCTAGTGTCCAGCTTCTCTCTGGATGAAATCCTTTGGGTTCCTCTCTCCTAAAACTCGAGTCACAGGCCGGTCCTGCTTTCCCCTCCTTTCTGATGGCTTTTTCCAGCTCCATGGCCATGAGCCCTGGCTTGTCTCGAAGGAGATTTTGCACAAAGCACTGAGTCAATATTTGTTAACTGATGACGTATTCTCTCCATAGCTCTTTCTTTCATTAAAGCAGCTGTTATTATTATTTTGTTTTAATCAGAGAAATAGCATCATTATCCTTAAAAAGGTATAAATATTTATTAGGTTATTTGAGTCAGCCTGAGTGCGAAGGAGAACATGGATGCCTAATGTTTATAGATGGGGCAATGTTTTGTTGCCTTTTTGTTAAGCACAGCCTGAAAGAAGAAATGTATAAAGTCAGTTGGATGACCCTGTTATCTTAGGCAAATTGTTTTATGTCTTGAGGTTGATTCTTTTCTATAAAAATGAGAATAAAATCAGAGGCTGTAGGTGTGGCATTGAAATTTTGAGAGGCTGAATTAACTTAACATTTGTGAAAAAGATTGAGAAACCATAAAGTGTTTGCACATATAAAGCATTATTATTATATTGTACTATGTGATTTAAACTGTAGCCAAGTGCTCTAAAGGGAAACTTTTCCACTTGCGCAAGAGATACCAAAACTGAATAGAGTGCTTTATGACAACTACTTAAAACAGTTAAAGAACCATGAACCTGAGTGACTCTCTTATGCTGGTTCTGACGGAATGTAACTGAAAGATCCAAAAAACAGTAGGACGTGTTTGAAAATCCTGTACACGACACAGATCTATCAATCACTCCACACTGCCCGTGGAGCTAGTTTAATGTAACCGCTATTGACGTCTTTGCTAGAAGTTAAAACCTCCTGACTTTGACCTCTCTGCTAATTTGGTACATTTCTTCACTGGTGTGTGTTCTCTTGCCTGCAACTACATAGACTCATGTTTTTTGTTTGTTTTTTGAAAGTTATATTTACTATGATTGAACTCCAGTGGACTTAGATTCTTTGACACCGATCCCTAGCCCCTCCCAGCCTCACGTCTTGGTGAATTAGACGTGGGTTTCATCTTGCATTTATACCCTCACCATCTAGTTAAGTGCTCTGAACATTCTAGTCTCGTCTCAAGTCCCACGTTCTCCATAATTCCTCCCTGATGCGTGCTCAGGGATTTCCCCCTCCCCTGACGCCCTCCCGCAGGAATTGTTGGTAAAGAGCATTTGCCATCCTCCGGCAGCCTTTGTGCGTTCTTCCATGCTGAGAGCGCCGCAGTGCCTTCTGGGAGATGGCTCTCTGGGTAAAGTGACGGAGGAGTAATAAATCAGGGCTCTCTGCCCTCCCAGGTGAGGGGCTGAGAGGTCTTCAGGGGTTTCTTCCACCAGATCCTTCCTATGCCGTCTCCAATACAGCCAAGGTCATGGTATTGTTCTAAACTTAGCCAATTGTATTCTCTCTACTGGGACTTTGAATTTTGAACAGAGTTATGGAAAGGCAGAAAGAAATGGTTGGCAGTGCTTATCCACATAGTTAAAAAAAAAAAGAAAGAACGAAATCTTACTATTTGTGACAATATGGAGGGACCTAGAGGGAATTATGCTAAGTGGAGTAAAACCAAGCAGCGAAAGACAAATGCCATATGATTTCACTTATATGTGGGATCTAAGACACAAAATAAATGAACAAAAACAACAGAAACAGACTCATAGATGCAGAGAACAGACTGATGGTTGCCAGGTGGGAGGGGGTTGGGAAGGTGGGTGAAAAAGGATTAAGAAGTACAAGTTGGTAGTTACAGAATAGTCACGGGGATGTAAAGTACAACATAGACAATAGAGTCAATAATATTACAAAACAATTTTTAAACAGGGCAGAGATGATTGACAGTTGTTCATTCATTCCAGGGTGATGGCTCGGCTAAACTCTCAAGAAGCTCTTTGGAGTTTCCTGCTTGTGCAACCTTCTTCCCTACCTTCTGGCTTTTCTCATGCCTTCATTATATTTCTTCTCTGCTTCAGTCACTGTTACATGCAACAAAAGTACCCTAAGTGATACATTATTTCTTCCACTCAATTACACCTGCCATTTAATGCTTTGAGTTGGGATTTAAGTGTTCTCTGGGTGTTTGTCTTATATCCTCAATTCGATTCTTCCACAAGGACAGGGACTATATCACATTTCCCTTTGCATATCTGTCACTGGCAAGTCCTCCATGGGGCTCGAACTCCATGGACTTCTGTTCATTGATGGATTATAGACAGCTGGAGCTTCCTCATGCCAGACGTGCTCGTCTAAAGCTTTTGAGCAACGTGCTCTCGGAGGTGTGGGAGGAGCCTGAGTTCACCGCTGCGCCTTCGCGGTCTCTGTGGACCTCTGGGGAAACCGGTACACAGTTTTCTTTAATTTGCCTTTGCTTCCTCCAAGGGGAAAATGAGGGGAATAAATGGCTTCCATCAACTACACGGGGGTAATTTGATGCAAAATTTAATATCCTGACTTTAGTTTTATGCTTCGAGCTTCTTAGAGGTATACACCATGTAAGTACTATATGGATGTAATCAGGAACATTTAAAAATCTTCTGAGGATTTATTTTTGAAAAAAATATGCTCATCTTCCTCACGAATCTTCATTAAAGCATGTGCCGATGAATGCTCCCCAGGGCAATGTTTCAGTGAGAACAGCGAAGCTGCAGTGTGGCCTGGCCCTGTTTCTCCTTTCTTTTTTCCTCTCTGGGTTTCACATACTGCACATGCCTTCACCACACACAGACACGTGGCCGGATAAGCTCTATCAGCCACTTGGAATATCCTTACTGAGTACCTACTCTGTGTGAGGCACTGTACCAGGCTCGGAGGGAACAACGAGTGAAAGAGTATCCCTAGTCTTTTGGGGGAGATATTTATCTATTCACTCATTCATTCATTCATTCATTCATTTATTCATTCAACAAATATTTATAGAGTCGACTATGTGACAGGCAGTCTTCTAGATTCCGAGATACAGTGGTGAATAAATAATGTAATCAAGTGCTTTAATTCCCTGTGAGAGATGCTGAAATTCAGGCGTGTGCGGGGTTCAGTGAGAACAGTTTCCCAGGGGAGTCGTGCGGGGGCTGTGTCTCGAAGGGCATACATGGCAGGAAACCACAGCAGTGGAGGAAACTATAGATGAACTTGGGTGAGTTGTGGGGCATGAGTTCCACAGAATTCTAGAAGAGAAGAGAGATGGGGAAAGTACCAGATCAAGGACCAGGAGCCTGCAGGATGGACTGAAGATTTTATGACTATAAAACACATACCTGCTAATCTGAAAAGAAAAAGAAAACAGACCCACATTTATCTAATTGAAACTTCCTACTCAAAGATTCAGCCCATTGTTGGGTGTGAGAAAGTTTTTCCTGCTCTGTTTACAGAGCAGGTAAAGAGGCATTTGATGTTTATACTCCAGTCTTTCTGTGGGAGCTGCCATTGCTGGGTTGGAAACTTTGCATTAAAATCAGCAACTGCATGGCATGGTTTTCCTGCGTTTCTCTCACAGGCAGAGGGAGCTTTATTATTTCAAGATGCACGCCAAGTATTATCAGAAGGCATAGAAGCTTGGGAGTTACCAAAATTTCAGCTGATTCACAAGCAGGCTGTTATAAACTGTGACATCTTGATTTAACACTCCCCTGGCTAAGAAACAAACCCTACAATTTAAGAACACTGTATCCATGACTATTTTCGGATGACTTTTGAACCATTTGTATGTAATTTAGGATTTATTGGATTTCTTTGAACATACATATGTAATTCCAGGCTTAACAGTTGTTCTGTGAATAATCAAATATTTATATAATTTTTTCCAAATGTATTTATTTACTGTAGAGTCTATGAAATATTTATACCGATTTTTAAAGAAAATATATACATTATGCACATTGCCTTGAATTTTCTCGTGATGCAGGTACAATGACAACTTAGAAGGTTGAAAGACTTCCAAGGATGTCTCTCAGACTTTTCAGTAACCACGTGAGGCTCCGTCCCTCAGGAAAACACCTGGCAATGGAGTTATGTAATTAAAGCCTATGTTGGGGACCACCCCAATCTCCTTGGATCCCCAACTTCCTCTTTGTTTTTGGGTCTCAAATGGCAGGAGGAAAAGTTGGAACAGTTTCTCCTGGCTTCCCCCTTCAGCCTCTCAGGTTCCCAGGTGCCTTACTCTACAGGACAGACAGCACCTTGATTTTTCTCTCCTGGGACACAGAACCTCCCCAGCTGCAAAAGGAAAGATTTTTTTTTTCTAGGAAAATAAAATTGAGGTGCCCAGACCCAATTTCTAGTTATTAAAGTGTTACCCTGCATAGTCATCAAAAAATATGTGAAGATATATCTAAAATATCTAAAATTAATATTTAGATTTGTTTCCAGGCAGACCCTAAATGTAACTGATGGCAAATTTCAAGAACCAGGTATGGCAGAGCTGTGACCGCAGCTGGAAATAAGGCTGAGGTAGGCCCTGTGACACAGAGAAGTACAGGCTTAAATCTTGTCAGGAAATAAGGTTCAAGTTTTAAGACTGTTCAGACATCATATTGTGACACTGATTAGTCATAAGAGCATCAGCTCAAGAGTATGACTCTGCTTATTTTTCTAGTGATATTTCTAATGCCATTCAGACCCTACAAAATAAGTTATGTTTGGCCTAAAGAGAACATGACTGTCCCAGAGAAAATTGCATGGCAGTTGAGAAAGTAGAGCAGTTTGTATAACCCAGAGAACAGGGCACTTTGTTTTGCTGAATTTTGTCCTAATGGTGGACCTGGAAATATATTCTCAGCCTCCACCTTATCCCAGGAGCTTCTAAATAAGTTTGTCTGAGATGCCTACTGGTAATCTGTATTCTTAAAAATGTCTCTGTTGATTCTGATTATCAGTGAAGTACAGGAATTTTTGGAGGAGAACCTTATTTATGTGTTTCTTCATTTGAAACACACTTTGATGATTTTCAGTCAAGTACAAGATGCTTACTATGTATCCAGGGGTATAATCAGTGTATGGGGTAAACAGAAGGGTCAGACTTTAGTGCTTCTCTTCGTAGAGTTTACATTCTAGTCAAGAAGACAAAACCAACATATGCATTCTAGTCAGGATAGCTGTAGTAACAAACAAGCCTCCTTATCAACCTCAGAAATGTAAAACAAAATTTATTTCCTATTAAAGTACAGACACAGCATGTATATCAGGGGATTCTACTCATTATAGTCACTCATATCTAGGCTGATAGAGACCTTGTCTCAACAAATACTTCTAGGACCAATGAGTGGGGGTGGGGAAAAGAACTCTAGAGGGTCTTCCACTAGCAATAAATGCTGTGACTGGAAACTAATATGTCACCCACTTTTATACACAACTCATTTGGTCAGATGACTCATGTGGGCTCTTCCTGTCTGCAAGAGCAAGGGGGAGGGATGTATAATCTAAAAAAAGAACTGATTATTAGCATGTACTATAATATGAAGTATATTATATCTGTATCTATATCTATCTGTGCTAAGTGCTAAGACCATATATATACATATATATTTCCATAAGTAAACACACTATGGTATATGTCTATATGTTATATATAATATGTATAATTTTAAGTGTTGTTCGTATGATATATAATCATGTACCATAACATAAAGAGCATTAAATTTATATAATCAAGTAAAGAGTGAATTCCATACAATAGAGAGAATCATGAAGAGAGAAGCTATCTAGAAAGAATTTAGGGTGGACAGGGCCTCTATTGGTGGATAGGACAGGCAGAATAACAAGAATAATAACAAATACCTATTTGTCATGAAGTATATGCCATGTAAAGCCAGAAACTGGGCAAAAATTAAATCATTGCCTAACTTAATTATTAGAGCAACCCGCTGAAATAGATTTTTATAGATGAAGCAATTGAGGTTTAGGGAAAGTGAAATCCATTTTCCAAGATCTCAGAGCTAATGAACAGTGGAGCCAGGATTTGAACCAAGAAAGTAGTAGGTTCTTATAGGGAATGAGGAAAATGTGAGTCGATGCAAGGAGATGGACACGAGCGCGGCCTGTTTGTGGTGCGCGGGGGAGACCGCCCCTGACTCGAGCACCGGGGTGGTCTGCAATTAGCAGAGCGCTGAAGTTAACTCCATTTCCAGTTCTGCTTACAGTACAAGCAAATCTCCGAAGCCTTTAAGGAAATAAATATTTTTGTGATCTTAAAAGAAATAAAATAAAATTGCTGCCCTTGGAAAATAACTTTTGACTTCTGGGAATTTGACCTTTACTTTTTAACATGCTTTAAGCAGGCCTTGCTGACCTAGGGGATTGTGCAGAATTTACTCTTGTTGCCAATTCGTCAACCTCCTCCTCTCTCGCCAACTTCGATGGGAGTGAGACTGACTCACACTGATATGCATAGAAATTTAGATTCACTGCTCCTCTTTTTCAAGAAGAACATCACGAAGCTTATTTGTGAATGGAAACAGGTTTGAGTGATGGACGCATATGGTAATTTGGAATAGTGAAAACAGCCATGCCAATCAATTTTTGAAATATTTACAGAGAATGATGTCTGCTGATGTGGTTCTAAATTGGAGTCCCTGCTGACTTGACATGTGTGTGAGTTACCCAGCCCTGAATTATGGGGCACCTGAACTACTGGCTACTTCTTCTCACGCAGTGCTTCAGGGAAACACACACATTGAAGGCATGATCAGCATAATTCAGATGAAAGAGTCTCCTTCAGAAGGAGACCAGAACAATTCCCCGAGAACAAATACACCAGTCCTGAAACTCTACCTCTTGAACAATATGGATATTAGAAGTCAAAGGATTAGGATTGACTTCACTTTAATTATTTGATTAATAATAAATGTTAATAACATTTATTTAATTCTTACTATATGTTAAGAACTTGGCTAAGCAACTTGGTAGGCATTGTCTTATTTAATGACCATACCAAGTCTATGTGGTAGGTGACATGCTCATTGTGAAAGTGAGAAAATGAGGACTTTGATGGAAAAGTAACTTGCTCAAGGGAATGGAGAAAAGAAATAATGAGTTTTACTTTATGTATCAGTTCTTCCATTTAAGGATAAGTCTTTCAAAATAATTCACCTATTTAACCCATCTTTATTACGTTCCTAGTATGTACCAGAAATGATGAAGGACTTCAGGATAGGTAGACGAATAAGTCACAGTCCTATCTTTTGAGGACTTCACTGTGCATCAG
This sequence comes from Saccopteryx bilineata, assembly GCF_036850765.1. Lineage (NCBI taxonomy): Eukaryota > Metazoa > Chordata > Mammalia > Chiroptera > Emballonuridae > Saccopteryx > Saccopteryx bilineata. The sequence goes on along the minus strand of NC_089494.1, from coordinate 16,706,394 downwards.
GGAAAGATGCAGATAAACAGGGGATGATAATAAATTAACCTATCTAGAATGAGAGACCCAAAGGCAAGGCATTGTGGGAGCAGAGAAGGAGAGGACGTCTAGGAGGACAAGTGTTAGAGGATTTGATGTCAGCCAGGGAAAGGCAGGGAAGGGGACTCTAGGCAGATGGAAGAACCCAAGCAAAGACCCAGAAGTGAAAACCACTTGGTGTGGTGTGTAGGGTCCTTTAAGAGCAAACTCTAGTGCACGAATTGTCAAGGAAGTGACAAGAAACACAGAGGATCCCCGCTCCCAGATGCCCTGAGTGCTATGTTAAGGCCCTGGACATTTGTCCTGGGGATGAGATAACCTCTGAGGGGCTTTAAACGGGGCTAACCTTAGTGTTCAAGGTCAAGGGCTGCAGACTGGAGTTGATGAGGTGCAACGCTTGGAATCTCCTGACTGCTATCTTCAACAGTCCGTCCTTTCTCCTGCTCTACGGTATTTGCATGTCAGTACTGACACTCCTTCTCTTCCTCATTCAAAAACAGGGTGTGGGTCATCTTCCTTTTGTTCTTTCTTGCCCATGAGAACATGCCTGTGGGAAAACACTGCATTTGCTTATAATGCAACAGCCTGGTGTAGGAGAGAGAGTTGAACCATTGTGGGGCAGGACAAGGAAGGAGGAAGCTTGGCAGTGGTTATGCCATCCTAACGAGCACTCCTGCCCTTGCGTGATAGCAAGGCACCCATTGTCTGTTGGCACAGTGAAGTTCAACAAAGGATCGACAATAGGCTGGATGTGAAGGGGCCACTTCTAAAATCAAAATCTATTTTGCAAAGTCACACATCTGTGTTATAAAGGAAAGTAAACGTAACAACACTGTCTATCAGGATTCAAGGAATACAGAGTACACACAGCATGTCCAAGAAAGAGGGAAGCCATTGATATGTTTAATAGAATTATCTAAAGCAGGACCCAGCATCTTCTTCATGAGAGAACACCATTTTTAATCCCTACACGAGCTTTTAATTTCTTTTTTCATACAAGTATAATAAAAGGCTTAGGGAGTCTGCAAAAAAAAAAAAAAAAGAAAGAAAGAAAATCATTGTCCCATATGCGCTTCCACGAGGTCACACAGACTGTCTTTGGAAACTGGTCCTAAAGGGGCTGAGGATGATCAACTGCAAATTTGCTAGAATGTAGACGAAGCACACATAATAAAAATCTATCACTACATCAAATCTGTCCAGAAAAAAATAAATTCAGCAAACCGGAAAGAATGTCAGACCCGTAATTCTGAGAATTGTGGGTACTTCAAATTTTAGCTGAGAAGAAATTCCAGTGTAAATACTGTGGTATTGAGGTGAAATGTTATTTTTCAAACTCACATATTTGCAACTGCCAAAAGTCACCCTATAGTCAAACCCTGGATACAGGTCTTGTTAATGATCATAAGATGAGTAGTTTCCTGTTTTATGCATGAAAAGCACACTCATGTAGACATGCGCTCACATGCAAGCGAGGGCTTCTTCCTTTCTCTTTCTAGAAAGTCAGTTCTAATAATCATGCTGCCTGCTATTTACAGAGCAAATGCCTGTCCTATTGTCCTTGCATGCTGAGTTGGTCCAAACTCTCCTGAGTGCAGTGGTCATGGGAAGAGAAGTGCAGATGCTGCATGCTGAAAAGCTAGCTGGCTCCGGACACGAAGGACAGTGCCTGGCTGACCCAACATTTGCATTATAAGTCCCAGAATCTATTGCTCTGGATCAGGGGTCACAAAATTGTTGATAGCAAATCACCACCATGGCCACGTAACTCCTGAGGAGGCCTAAACTCGCGCTGCTTGGCCCCGGCGCCATTATGTTTCTTCCTGCTCTGTTGCCTTGGAATACAGGAAGAGTTCAAGGGCAATTGTTTTATTTAATCAAATAGCAGCAGTGATAACTTATTAGAGACAAAATGAAACCCACAGAGATGAAAATACACACACACACACACACAATTTTAAAGTGAAAATACATCACAGAAATGAAAAACTATGTAAATTACTTAGTATGAATCTGACAGACAAAGGCGCACAAAACCTCCCCTGGACTGTGAGTAGGCATTGCTGTTTGTTAGATTGCTTACTTTTAGTTTGAATTAGTTATAAAACTGGGCTCCTGCTCTCACTTCTTCCAGCTCCCTCTTCTTCCTTCCTCCTTTGCTGTTATCTGGTTTGCTATATAAATCATTACAATGATATTTCTTGGCAAACTCACTAAACCTTTTATTATACTTGTATGAAAAAAAAAAGGCCCATTTAGGGATTAAAAACTATGTTCTCTCGTGAAAATGATATGGGGTCCAACTTTAGATAATGCTATTAATTTCCATTCATATTTTTATAGGGAACTAGCGTGTGTCTGTGGGATGCATTATCTGACCTAGCAAATGTATATTTCTGACTAATTTTGTTGTGTTGTTTTTGCAACTATTGTCACCTTGTTGCATGGATTATGAGGTTACAGAGAATTTAAATCATGCCTGAATTTTGGGACATATGAGGATGCATATTTCTGGCCTTACTAAGTTTTATGAAAACTTGGCCAAGTACAAAATTATTAGATCATACTTCTCTCAGAACTTTGTAGACAGCTCACCATTGTCTTTTAGCAGTGAGTGTGACTGTAGGAAAACCTAAAGTCAGCCTGATAATTTTTAACTTTCATTGTTGATTTGATGTTCTTGACATGATGCTCACAGGAGTCTGGTAGCTTAACCAGGGCAAGTCTGCATTGATCTTTCAGAAACATTCCTCCTTGGACATCATGTGATCTTTTAGTCTATAGATTTCAGCTCTGTTATATTTTAGCAATGTCTTTTGCCTTTCAGACCTTCGAAACAAAAATATTTTCATTTCAGATTTCCTAATTATTTTATGCACCAATTATGTGTATGTTGGATCTTTTCTTGTGTTCCAAATTTGTCATTTTCTATTTTTATTTTAATAATCCCCGTTTTCTTTTCCGTTCCATTTTGCTTTCTATTTCTAATTCTTTTCATTGATAGTTCTCCATGTTGCTACTCTTTTTTAACAAGATTTCTTGAAAGTTTGAAGGGATTTGCTTGAAAAACTTCTTGATCTCTATTTTGTTTTTAATAGTCATGGCATTTTGATGTGTTTTTTTTTTTTGAGTACCATATGAATCTATAAAAGGGAACACACCTGAAATACTTGACTCTGCTACTTCCTTCATTCAGAGTTATTCTTTTCCAAATGCCTCTAATTTCCATGTAAATAAAGCATCTGTTAAATTTTAGTAAAAGTCTTTTCCTTTGTTAATTAGTTTATTTTGTTCATTAGATTCTACATATAAGTAAAAGTCATATGCTATTTTTTTCTGACTTGCTTATTTCACTTCGCTTAATACTACCCAGGTCCATCTATGCTGTCACAAAAAGTAAAATTCCTTTTTTACAACTGAGTAGTATTCCATTGTATAAATGTACCATTGCTTATTTATCCATTCATCTTAGACACTTGGGCTACTTCCAAATCTTGGCTATTATAAATGACACTGCAAGGAACATAAGGCTGCATATATTCTTCCAAATTAATGTTTCAAGTTTCTTCATATATATTCCCAGAAGTGGAATCACTGAGTCATAAGGCAGTTCCATTTTTAATTTTTTGAGATAAATTTATACTGCTTTCCACAGTGACTGTGCCAATCTGCATTCCCACCAACAGTGCATGAGGGTTCCCTGTCCTCCACATACATCCTTTCCAGTACTAGTTGTTTGTTGATTTATATATTTATGATATCCATTCTGAGAGGTATGAGATGGTATCTCATTATGGTTTAATTTGCATTTCTCTGATGATTAGTGACACTGTGAATCTTTTCTTATGTCTGTTGGCCATCTGTATGTCTTCTTTAGAGAGGTGTCTATTCAGGTCCTTTACCCATTTTTTAATTGGATTGTTTGTGTTTTAGTGCTGTGTTTTATAAGTTCTTGATAAATTTAGGATATTAACCCCATTCTCAGATGTATGACTGCCAAATACGTTCTCCTATTTAGTGAGTTGTTTTCTAATTTTTTTGTGGTTTTCTTTGCTGTGCAAAAACTTTTAGTTTGATGTAGTCCCATGTGTTTATTTTTTTCTTTTTTTTCCCCCTTGCCCTAGAAGATATAGTAGAAAAAACATTTCTATAAAATGTGCCTGAGCTTTTACTGCCTATGTTATCTTTTAGGATTCTTTTGATTTTTAGTCTGACATTTAAGTCTTTAAGTTATGTGTTTATTCATGTGTATGATATAAAGAGGTGGTCTAGTTTTATTTTGTTTTGCATATATTTGTTCAATTTTCTCAATACCATTTATTGAATAGCCTAGCTTTATGCCATTGTATGTTCTTGCCCTCTTTGTAAAATATTCATTGATAAAAGTCTTAAATATCTATTTTATTAAATCTGATAAAGTGATGCCAGTGATTTCTTTCTTCATACCCCAAGATATAGAAAATTTATGTTCATTTAATATTAATGAAAAGAGAAGTACATTTTATTCCTGTATCCTAAATGATTAAACATTGATGAACAATGACCAATTTAGCAGGGCAGGTTCTCATTTAATGTTCAACAGATAACATGAGGGAAGTAACTCTCTTCTTGTCACTGCTTTTACATGTCATTTAATAGAACTTATAAAGCTCAACCCTTTGAAAGTAGTTACACTTAAGTGTTTTTTGTCCTTGTATCTATTATTAGCTGGAAGAAAACCTGTGAACTTCCATTGGAAATGATTGGTTGTTTCTTTCTTTGGATTCTTAAAAAATGAACATTCTTGAAGAATGCTTAAGCTCATTTAAGAGGCAGATTTCATATGATGGTTTTGATATAAAAAGTAGTAATTGGACTATTTATTAGCCTAATTTTTGTCATTATTAGGGTAACTAAACTAATTATTACTGAATAATGACCTTGTTGAATATATTGTCATGCAGCATAACTAAAACTTGTTTTCCAGAACATATCACTTTTAGCCAAGAAAGGGGTCACCAACTTATTTTTAAACAATTGATTGGCTGTGTGGTTAACCTGATTTAGTCAATGAGACAACTGAAAAGTCAAACAATGATATCGAATGAATCTGACATACAAAGACACACAAAAACCTCCCACCAGACTGTAGCTAGGTTTTACTATTTCTTGGGTTGTTTAATTTTAGTTAGAATTAATTTTAGAACTAGTTTCCTGCCATTACTTCTTCCATTTCTCCCTCTTTCTTCCTTTCTTGTTTTTATCTGGTTTGCTGCAACAATTCTAGGTTGTGTTATGATGTTTTTAGATCAGTAAAAGACATAAATACAGGGGGTCCTTGGGTTATGACAATCTCAACATAGGATGTTTCAAGTTTACAGCACTCATTCCTTTAAAAACTTAAAAAAATAGAGAGTGGTTTGGCTATGCCATTAGCATTGTACTTATGGACTATGTGGTCAAACTAGTTTGGCTGCACTCAGTGGAAGAATACACAGTGTTCCTTTTATATAGCTTAGTTGTGTTTTTATGTTCTAGATTTTGATTTTACCACTGTGTTAGGATAGGTAAGTAACTTAGGCTAGGGTGTATTTCTACTTACACCAAAATTTGGGTTATGTCACTATCGTGGAAATGGAACTGTGTCATAACCCGAGGACCCCCTGTAAATACTACTATACTGACTGATGAGTTAATCCTGCTAACTGAAAAATTATAATGTGGATATATTTCTTTATTGAATGGGGTTATAATCTATAGTTGGCCTTTTGCTATTGGACTTCATGCCCATCAGCGGTAGCTTATCTTTATTTGGAGGCAGCAGTCAAGTGGCCACATACCTCATTGAACTATTGAATACATTCTGGCTTGAATTTGGCTGAAATATCTGATGTGGATTGATAATGTCAAATTTTGGAGACATCTGTGTCTGATATAGCACTGTGGTCAGTTTTAAGTTCTTCTTGAGACTACAGTTTTGGCCCAATGTTCCCAGGCTTATAGTAGGTTGCCAGTGAAGTCACACCCTTGGGAACACTAAATGGCTTGTTTGTATTTAGCACCATAAATGTCTTGGAATATGTAGAAAACTTCAAGCTTGGCTGCCAATGGAAATATTCTTTTTGGGACTCAGGATGGAACCTATCTTAATAAAACCAAAAATTGGAGCATGACCAATTCACATATACAGGCTCCCCACATTGAGTCTACATTTGCATTCCTTGTAAACCATTTTGAAGAAGGTACTTACATAAATACAAATGAAATCTGACATAAATAGACATAGAAGTGAAATTAAAACCAAGCAATAATATAAAGTAATAGAAGCTGCTCTTTTATTCACTGTCTTTGGCTTTCTCTATTCTTTGCTATCCTGTTCTCTTTCTTCCATAAGTTACCTTTTTTAAAGTAAATCTATTTTCAATAAGCTGATGAATGAGTAAAAGTTATTTATGAGACTACGAAATCAAACGTATTATTGTTCTTTTTTACTGTAATAAAAATTTTGACATCAGAAAGTAAAATTTACTTGTTAATAGGAAAAGGGTTTCCTTCATGTCACCAAAAATCACTCTCCTTTAACAGGTCTGCCTCTGCCCACAAGTGCAGTAGTTTCTGTGAAGACAGTATCCTCCCCTACCACTAGAGGTATAATACACATATCAGCAAATATTTGTTGCATGTTCACTCTGTAGCAGGGACTGTAACAAGTGGTTTGTATAGATTAGTTTATTTAATCTTAGCAACTGTTTGAGATACAGGTACAGGGGGTCCTTGGGTTATGACAGTCTCGACATATGATGTTTCCAGTTTATGATGCTCACTACCAGAGAAAGTTAAAAACAATTGAGACGTAAGTGTTTTGGCTTACACTGTTAGTGTTGTACTTATGGACTACGTGGGCAAATTCATTTGGTTGCACATGGTGGAAGAATATGCAGTAACGTGGCATATGAGTGAGGGAGTTGGTGTCCCCCAGTGCGCTTACCTACGCCATTTTGGACTGTTAAAAGTGCAAGTGTTCTGTTTGTGTTAGGCTAGGGTGTGTTTCAACTTATACCAAAATTCTGGTTATGTCCCTATCATAGGACTAGAACTATGTCACTGTTGTAGGAATAAAACTGTTGTAACCCAAGGACCCCCTGTATTATTATATTATTATTATCCCCATTTTACTAATGAAGAAACTGAGACACAAAGAACTCCAGTAACTTGCCCAAAGTCACACAGCTAGTAAGTGGCAGAGGTGAGATTGGACCCAGGCAGTCTAATGGGAGAGCCCATACTTTCAACTATGACCATTCCTCTTTTAAAAAACCCACCACATATTAACAATGGCCCCTACCCACTTCCTAGGGAGGAAGATGGAAATTTGAGAAGAGAGTCTAAAGGTCAGAGTAAAAATGGCCTCAATTATAATCTAACCCACCCCCCCTTATGTTAACATGAAGCAGCAGAGGATCAGAAATGCTCATTTATCTGTTTAAGCCCATCCAGCCTTCATGGGTGACTAGAATCCATTTCTGTAAGTTTCTCTCTACTGTAAGAGTTATAGGAACGAAGGCTCATTAAAGATTCATGCTCTATAGATAAATTTCCCTGCAGTCCTTTATTTAATTTGGCCTAGTGCATCTGGGAATTGACTAATGCCACTGTAAACATAGAAGGCTCAGAACTCCAATTATGGGAAAAAGGAAATCATTATTGATGAGAAGCTGGAAGAACTGAGTCCTGAGTTGGACAGTAACACCCAATGTCTCCAACTTCGATATTTTAGCAGAATTTGTGATATATATATTTTTAAAGCGAAGCATCCTTAATGATGATGCAGAATTCCTGGGTTGAGTTATAAGAAGCAGTTCATATCCTGAATGCTGGACTATAGGCACCAATGTAAACACTGCCATTCAGTGGAGTCCCGAGTCCTGCCTTTCAGCTGAGATCTCTTGTATTGCAGAGATGTAGGCTTCCTTCTTTTTTTTTTTTCCTCCCCAAAGGCTTTTATGATGGGCATTTTTAATTAGGACACTTCTGATGCACAAATAGGATCTATTCCTGACAGCTTTCTTCTCAACACATATTTTTCCTCTCATTCATCCATCTTACTTGTCAGCCTCCTTTTTCCTCTGTGACTATGTTTGAAATGCTGTCCCACACATCCTTCCATTACAGAAAGAAAATCTGACACCTGGGGAGGCAATATTTCCTCTTACTCTGTGTGGAGGGCATGATGGCTATTTCTCAAAATAGCACAGTCAGCAGTATGGAGAACATTAGTGCTTTGTAGAGGAAACCAAGGAATTTTTTTTTTCTGATGAGATGCAAATTGTACATTCTATATCTCCCATCATTTTGTCTTGAATAGGTACTCAAGCACCTTCAAATCAATTAAGGGGCTGTGATGGCACTGCCATTAGCCCTTGACTTTAGTTATGTGTCTATTAGAAGCAGAAATAAAAGTAATTTTGCTAGTCAGAGGTAGAATTTCAGATATTTTGGTGTTCCAAGTCAGATAAAGAAATGTGAATTTAGGTGGTTTTGTTTGCTCCATGGCTGTCCTAACATCTAATATTGACTTACATTTTGAGTTCTTAAAGGGCAAGGATCATATTTTAGTTATTACTATGACACCGTGGTGCCTAGGGAAATATCTGCCTCATAGTAGAATCAGAGATTGTCACTGTTCAAATGTTTATTCATGTGTGCATCAAATATTTAATGAGTGGTGTGACATGTGGACCCCATGCTCTGTATGCTTCTAATGGGGAAAGACTTTGGGAATTATCTAACATAATTTTTTTCCACAGTCATTTGTTCAACAGGAAATTACAGAGTGCTTACTATATGCCAAAGATGATGGTGAGCAGAGATTAAAAAGGCATGATTTTTGGTTTCAAGGGATTCTTGCCCAGTGGAAGAAACTGAGCTCCAGAAATGTCCAGTGTCATGCCTAAAGTTACACACATCATTACTACAAAGAGAGTTACCAGACTTGGGTCTCCTTACTCAAATACTTAATGTTCATTTGAAGCTTACCCATTACAGAAACACAGGCCTAGAGAGTGATCCCACTCTCATCTGAGATTCAAACTCTTTAACAAGTGCTCTAATACATATTTGTCAAATTGAATATTCATGGTGTACTGGACAATCACTAAAGTGGTTCAATTTATGCTTATAAACATTTATCGTATGAATTGCTCTTAATTTTCTGCTTACTAAAGAAAATTGGACCTATATTAGTGTGGTTTAAGTATAGTAGAGATGTTAAATAGTGGAAGAATCATGTGGGTGGAGCACAGAGTGCATTCCTAGCAGCTGTGGCTGATGCAATGCTATGAGAATACTCCAGCTCCCAGAACCCTCCTGGGCACACCCAGGAAGGTAGCTCGCCCACAATAAGGAAGTGACTTAGCGCCAACCACGCAGCTCCCTGATCTTTTCAGCCATTGGCTATGAAGGACACGCTGTAACACCCTATAGGCTGAACCTGTGTATATAAGCTAGCTTACTTCCTGAATGAATAGGATCTGTGTCACTGAACTTGGTCCCTGGAGTTGGGTCTTTGCGTCTCCATCGTCCTCATCCCTGGAAGAACTTGTCCACAGAATCAGATGGTTTATGCAATGGAATTTGAAAGGTCTTCGGAGTCTAAAAATAATCTCTTTACCATTATCCGGGTACACCTAAAATACTACCACTACTGGATGGATTGCTTTGGTTGTCAGCCTGAGGAGGACAGGGCTGGAGGTAAATCTTAATGTAGGGACAGGAGGCAGGGAAAAGATAGTAGAAGTCAGGCATTTATAGAAGTCACTCAATAATTGTTGCCCAAGTGGTTGAGCATTTTAAATGTAAGTCAAGGTACAAAGTGCTACCAAAATGCAAAAAAAAAAAAAAAGAAAGGAATTCTTACTAGAGATGGAGAAAGGTCACAAAAATGTGACTTTGTCCATTGATGGATAGATTCAGTTTTAATAGTAAAAAAATTGAAGAGGAATAACATTCTAAAGAGAAGAACTCTTACAAGCAGTGGTTCACAAAGTGTGGGACAGGGACTTTCTTGGGCGTTCCCATAATCTTTTCAAGGGGTCCATGTAGTCAAAACTCTTTACATGACAATGCTAATATTATTTTTCCTAAAGAAGGCAAAATAAAGATTTAAGGCATTCATGAACTTGTTGGCTGCTTGAATATCAGGTTGAAGCAGGGATCAAAGATGACTCTAAATTTTCTTGCTGTATTATCAAACACATTATTTGAGGTCTTAAGTGCAAAGTTCTGGGCAAGGTGCTATTGTTAAAATGCCAGGCTGCTGATTTAATATTCTGGCTTTAATGGTCTCTGGCTGTGTTGGGCAAGTCACCTTGCGTGGTTTCCTCTCCTCACCTGTAACTCAGTGATGCTGTTAGTATCTGCTTAGAAAGTTGTCTGGTGTACAGTAAGCCCTTTATAAATGTTTGCTAAGGCAGTGGTCCCCAACCCCCGGGCCGTGGACTGGTACCGGTCTGTGGGCCATTTGGTACCGGCCCACAGAGAAAGAATAAATAACTTACATTATTTCTGTTTTATTTATATTTAAGTCTGAATGATGTCTTATATTTTAAAAATGACCAGATTCCTTCTGTTACATCCGTCTAAGACTCTTGACGCTTGTCTCGGTCACGTGATACATTTATCTGTCCCACCCTAAAGGCTGGTCTGTGAAAATATTTTCTGACATTAAACCAGTCCAAAAAAAGTTGGGGACCACTGTGCTAAGGGAAATATGGGGTGAAAGAGGAGGAAGCAGGCACTGAGCATGAAAGCACAGGCAGGTCAAGGACATTTACTGAGTTGTCTCATGAATTATGGGTGGGGTCCCCTAAATTCAACCTACATTTCCAATTCTGACGACATATATCTGATGGAGGGCAGCGTTGGAGAGACTGGCTATTAGACATCTTAGGTAGATTTTTCAGAAGTTTGCTTTTGTTCATTAAAATTTGCTGGCAAGTTAGCCAGGTGTTTGAATTAATCGAGGATTTCAAAGAGCAGAGAAAAGCGATCATCTGTAGGATGGGGGTGGGTAGTTGGTGAAGGGGACTACAGAGCGTACTCACTGGTGACTTGCCTTATGTTCTTGCTTTAAATTTGTGTAAAATTTTGTTTTATTCTGTAATATATGTGAGTTCACTTTGTTCTATAAAGATATTTTAGATGGCCTACCATTAAGGAAAAACAATGCTTCAGAAAGAGGTCCCGTGTTTATTGAGTACCCCCAGCATACTACCCTCACCCCCACAGAGGTACTCTGACTTGAGGGGTGCTGATTTAACCCAATTACACAGCCCCAGTAAGGAAAATAATTCAACCCTGTGTATGCTTTAGTTCGTTGCAGGAGAAACAATGAATCATGAAGATTAATTGTGTCTTTTCTTAATAAATAATATCAGTTTACAGGAAGGATGAAATGTTGATATATGTAATTAATGCTGAGTGAAAGAAGCTATAAAATACATGGTGGGGGGTGCTTTTATTTTAAAATTCACAAAGTCTCGAGTTGAAGGTCACACCATTTTCCACACAGGTAATTGAAGGACCCCTGGTGCAGTCATTCCCCAATCCTTCTGACAAAAGACAAGGAGTAAAGGAGTTCTACAAATAAACTAAACCTTCTGACTAATGTAGTGGTAAGTTCTAGGGAAAGAAATTTAACTTGGATTTCAATTATAAATACGTTTTCAAACATGTGCTTGAGAAAGATCCTGCCCATACAAAGGAGGAATGCAGCAATAGGTAACAGACAGGTCAGGTGGCCACTGTTTTGCTCTTACGGTTAACCTTGGCACCCCGAGTGGTGGGCAGGCTGGCAGGCGTGTCTCCCCATAGGACGCAATGTGAAGTAGAAACAGCCTGTCAGTCATTCTCAGGAAACACGCTTACCTGCATCTAATCGAGCCTCTAGGCCTGCCTTCTAGTTTCCAGGATATGCAGGAGCCGGAAGAACAAGTTAAATGACCTCATAAGAAAACAAGCAGACAAATCCAGACGCGGAACCTTTAATATGACAATTAGTTCTTTAAGACTTCAGTGCATGTTGCAATATGACAGTATGTTACAAAGAGAAACCAGGGTAGTGTCATGAGAGAGAGTGACAGCGGGGACATCAATTAGATGAGGGTGGAGTGACTGGAGAAGTGACTGGAGAAGCCTTTCTGGAGAAGTGTTTGTTTTTCTTTTTCTCCTAAAGAGTCCCTGAGAAGACTTTGGCCCTTAGCAGCCTCTCTGACCTGCAGGTTCCTGTGTCTTTAGTACTTCCGGGGCATCCTGGTAACTTTCCTCTCCCCTTGCATTTAATCTTGGAGTCTCAGTTAGATGATAAGTAATGTGAAGGTAGTCCTTTTGTTTTATTCATCTTCACATTCCTCAAAGCCTCATGAAACACAATGGTTATTAAAATGCTACTATCTGTGCAACTCTTCATATCCTTGAAATTCCTTTCCTGTGTGTGACCTCATCTGATGTGAACTTTAAAATACTTCTGTGATGGTTAATTTTCTGTGTCAACCTGACTACGTTATGGTTCGCAGTAGCTCGATCAAACACTAGTCTAGATGTTGCTGTGAAGGTATTTGTAGATATGACTAATTTATAATTAATTGAACTTTTAGTAAAACAGATTGCTCTCCATAGTCTGGGGACCTCGTCCAATCAGTTGAAGAGCAGTGGCTTAGGTTTCTTGAAGGAGAAGTAATTCTGCCTAGAACTCCTGCTTGAATTTCCAGTCTGTTCCCCTGTGGACTCCGGCCTCAAGCGTGTAACATCATCAGCTCTTCCCTGAATTTCCAGCCTGCCGGCTTGTCCCACAGATTTTAGACTTACCAGCCTCCACAACTTTGTGAGCCAATTCTTTTCTTTTCTTTTCTTTTCTTTTTTTTTCATTTTAGAGAGAAGAGGGAGAGACAGAGAGAGAGAAGTGGGGAGGAGCTGGAAGCATCAACTCCCATATGTGCCTTGACCAGGCAAGCCCAGGGTTTCGAACCGGTGACCTCAGCATTTCCAGGTCGACGCTTTATCCACTGCGCCACCACAGGTCAGGCCTGTGAGCCAATTCTTAATGAATCACTCTCTCTCTTTCTCTCTTTCTTTATTTATATATTCTTATCCAACTCGTTCTATTTTCTGGAGAACCCTGACAAGTATAAACCCTAAGACATAAGAAGGACCATTACTCTTCCCACTGAATGGAGAGACAAGGTCATTCATGCCAGACTCCATGCTGGGTTTATAGAACTAGAAGGAAACAAAGTCCCTGGCTTTCTAACTCAGAGCTTTTAAACTGGAACGGATCTGATGACATATCCATCTGGTGGTCAAGAGCTAGGACACCGAAAGTGACAGTTCACAACGTCTCCTCTCTCAGGCACCGCGTTGGGTCTGGACTCTCAGCGAGGTGATGCCAGAGGGCCTTGGGGATGCACACACACTTAACACCCACTGTTCCGATGGCCTTGCTTCAGAGGACGCAGAAGCCTTCACCCGAACAAGACAGTAACTTCACTGTAAATGTGCACGGGGACACCAAGCCATCAGCAAGCTGAAAGATATTTATCCTTTGCAGTCAGTAATAAAAGCATGGAAAGGATTTCTCCTGAGAGATTCTGTTTTTTTTTTTTTGATGGGTTTTCTTTGTTTACAGTGAACTCGGGACTTGCATATTGCAGCCTATCCTTGCTCGACTGAAATAACCGAGCCACAATATCTGGAACAATAACTTCAGTGTTATCTGAAGTACCTGGCCTGATCCTTACTCTGTTCACAGTAGGTGGAAAATTAAACGAGCAGCAGTTACAGCCTGCTGACTCCCTTTATGGGGGGCTTTGGAATCTCACAGGTAGAAGAGGGCATTTCCATTAAGTCCTTGGGTGGCAAAGCCCACTACAGGCGGTTTGGTAAAAGACTTGCTCTTCTTACCAGGATTAAGTTTCTCTTTGATGCCAGGCAAGGCTGGACTGTTCCTGCCTGCCAACGGTAGAGTTAGACCCCCAATGCAAGGGTGGATTTAGGCATAAGTATATCGCCTCTCTGATCAAATATCAGACAATCATGGGAGCCTAAAATTCTTTACAGAGGCTGCTATCTACAAGGGAGATGGCAGCCTCCATGAATAGCAAACTTAGGTCATCTTCTGCAAGCTCCTTTAGGCCTGTGCCTCATTTTGCTCATCTGTGAAGTGGGAATAAAACTTTGCTTCACAGGATTGTTAAGAGGATTTAAAGGACTCATTATTAATTGGTGACATTTACTGAATGGCAAGCTTAGGCTAGCTTTGTGTCCATGATTTGACATTCCTTATCTTATTTTTTTTTTCTTTTTTTTCTTTTTTTTTTGGTAGTCTATAATTTTATTTTTTTAATGGGGTGACATCAATAAATCAGGATACATATATTCAAAGATAACAAGTCCAGGTTATCTTGTCGTTCAATTATGTTGCATACCCACCACCCAAAGTCAGATTGTCCTCCGTCACCCTCTATCTTGTTCTCTCTGTGCCCCTCCCCCTCCCCCTTTCCCTCCCCCATTCCCCCCTCCCCCCCGTAACCACCACACTCTTATCAATGTCTCTTAGTTTCACTATTATGTCCCACCTACGTATGGAATAATACAGTTCCTGTTTTTTTCTGATTTACTTATTTCGCTTCGTATCATGTTATCAAGATCCCACCATTTTGCTGTAAATGTTCCGATGTCATCATTTCTTATGGCTGAGTAGTATTCCATAGTGTATATGTGCCACATCTTCTTTATCCAGTCATCTATTGATGGGCTTTTTGGTTGTTTCCATGTCCTGGCCACTGTGAACAATGCTGCAATAAACATGGGGCTGCATGTGTCTTTACGTATCAATGTTTCTGAGTTTTGGGGATATATACCCAGTAGAGGAATTGCTGGGTCCCTTATCTTATTTAAATGTCACAATTCCATGCATAGTGGCGCAGTTTTGGCCCTCTTTTAAAGACCAGGAAGTGTTTTTTTTGATGGGTTTTCTTTGTTTACAAGAAAGAAAGTGCTTGGTGCTTGGCAGGGTAAGTCCCTTTCGTGTGGTCTGCTAGTGAGTTATCAGCAGATAGTACCTTCCACCCAGTCAGTGCCTCAGAAGAAGCCTGCCAGCACTTGTGTGCTCAGGACAGGTTGGTGTTGGTCCCTGTAAAGCCAGTAGCCAGGGCCACCATCACAGCCACCTGGCCCATGCAGGTTCACATTGGATTCGGACAGATGGTAATGAAACAACAGAGCCATAAACTGGTGGGCCATCATCTTTAATTCTAGCTTGCACCCTGTGAGTAAGTAAAAACACACACTGGGCTCCAAAACCCACTTATTCAGTGCTCACAAAGCTACTGACTTATCCGAGTTTCCTAGAATCAAAGGTTTCTAGCTCACCAGCCTCATTCTCCTCTGTTCCCCATCTCCTTCTCTCTGCACAAACTCTGCACTAACTGGCTTCTCCTTTAGCCCTCCGCCATCTTGGCTGCCTCTCTCCTCTCCTCCACATGACTTTTTCTCTGCTCTGTGCTCTAATGATCATCTCAAGAACCAAGAGAGCAAGCTCCCGGTCTGCCCCCATTTTATAGTGTAGAAATCAAAACCTTCAATCCAATATACAAATAAGGAAGTCTCTGATACAAAGGCACTTATCTGAGGCATAATGGGATTCCTCATGAGAATGTACCACCCCACATCAAAAAGAGTGGGGAAGGCTTAGTCCTAAAACCAAGCCCCAGGCTACAAGGATCCTGCCTGCCCACAGCCCGCCCCCAACACACATTATTATCACCTGGGCAACGGGTTTCCACTTGGGCAGTGCCATCTTTAACAAAGTGAGCATAATATATTTTATCTGCCCAACAGTCCATACCCTTCTTGTTTTGAGCCTCTTTGGGTCTCTGAAGTGGAATTCCAACCAGAAGTAGCAGGAGGGGTTAAGTGTTTCTGCGGTAGCTCGTGGGCTTCCCTGAGGTTGGCATGTAAGAGGCAGCAGACCCTTCCGCGCCAGAAGTGGGGGAGGGTATGTCGATGGCAAGGAGAAATAAAATCATTTAGTTCTGCAAATGCCACGCGTGTCCTGTGTTCCTAAGGAATTATAATCTTCTGGAGGTAAGGGAGCATGTCTGTTAGCTTGCAGCAAACTCCTGGGTTTTATGTTAAACCGGTGATTTTTCATGAGGAAGTTGCCGTTTCCTCCAATGATAATCTGCCCTGTTCATTGCTTATGTCATTGTCAAACTCAGCTTGGAGGGCTTTGTGAGTTCTCATGAAAAGCTTTTTTTTTTTTTTTTTCCAAGCAGTGAGAAAGTTTAAGGTCAGGAGAAGGGCACTGTGCTGCTGAGAATGTAAAATCTCACGGGATTTGTTGAGTGATGAGACCCTCTCTAGCCCATAGAAAAACAGAAAGCCCTTTCTTGCTGTCAAACTTAAAATGTATCAAGACAAGTGGAAAACAAACACAGGAAAAATTATTCCAAAAGCATTCGGCTTTCAGGCTTCCCATTGCATTGAAAAAAATATTGTCCATCAGCAAGGGGTAGGAGAAGATGAATTCGGCAGTGAGGGACCCAGGAAGAAAGGAGCTACCCAGGGTACACAGAAGGTTGGACCAGACTGGAAGCTGAAGGGATGAGGTATTGTTATCATCCCTGTTAAACCCTCTGTGATGAAGAGGTTGTGCTGAAGCTTTCAGCCAATGAGGGTCTAACAACCAGCAGTAAGCCCCCCTCTGACTCTCCACATCGCATATGGGGAGGAGGGACAGTGTCAAGGGCGTGACTGGCCAATTGGAGCCTGGATGAAGAGAGAGGGGATTCTATGACATGCTCCAGATATTGCATTCAGCTGAGTCCTCATTCAGGGCCAATATTTTTGATCAGTGATGCTCTTTGCCCAAGATGGCTTCCTGGCTG
Organism: Saccopteryx bilineata; assembly: GCF_036850765.1. Lineage (NCBI taxonomy): Eukaryota > Metazoa > Chordata > Mammalia > Chiroptera > Emballonuridae > Saccopteryx > Saccopteryx bilineata. Next base: position 16,689,442 of record NC_089494.1, on the reverse strand, counting down.
AGTTTATCTCCCTAAGGAGATACAGTGATCACTTTAAGAAGCAGTCCATAGACTATTCATGAAAACACTAGAGCATTTTTCCTGTCCCAGGATGGGGATATCTTCTAGGAAAAGAGGCACTGGACAGAGAGTCATTTAGGCTGCACTCTAGAACTGGCACTGCCATGAAGCAGGTGTTTGACTCAGGGCAAATCGGATACATTTGCACAAATGGCATTTCCTAATCTATCAACTGGGAGAAAATGAAGGCTGTCTTCAAATCATAGCCAACCAGAAAACCCAATATGCATAGCAAATAAATTCAGAGCAGCTCTGGTTGAGTAACAGCCAAGGGACCAAGGACTCCTCACTTACCTTAGCCTCTGCTTCTTCCCCCTATCCCTTCAAGCGGCTTTACCAAATCTTTAGGCAGCCAGAGTTCTCAAAATTTGCCTCTCATGCAAATCCTAGAGATCACACAGCAGAAACCTCAGGCTTTCATTACTGTGGTTTTAGACTTGTGTGTGTTCTCCTAAAATTACAGAAAGAGAATGACCCTTAAGGTGATGTTACAAAGAGGAAAGAAACATACAAGAAGATATCTGTGTCCTGTGATGTCCAGGCTCTTAAAAAAATTTCAGTCCCTCTCTATTAGGTGAAGATCTGTATTGATTATTGTTCAAATTCAACTACATTGATATTGTTGCATGGGTCATGGTTTTATTTATAAATATATTGTCGGTTAAAAAAAAATTTTCACCGTGTTGGTCAGTTTCAAAAGGAATAGTGCATGATGACGAAGGCTTATCTCGTCAATGTGTTGTCCTGACTGACAGAGGGAAGGAGCAGTGGGAAAAGAATAAAAAAGCAGAGGTTTGTGGAAAGAGCTGTGTATCTGGTTCGTGAGTGAAAGCTCTTACTAGGCCAACATGTCAGGTGAAGAAACAGGAAGCAGAGAGATGGATACATTTGAACTATTGCTTTTTTTTCCCTTTGCTTAAAAATGTGCCTAAGTTATGAATATATTTTATAGAACCATAAAGTATTGAAAGTTTAAAGACAGAAGGGATCAAAATGATTTTTTCCCAAGAGTGGCTTTAGTTTTTGGGAAAGGAGCTTTTCTTTTTTCTTTTAATGAATGTTCACATATAAGCAAAGGATTTTGATCTTTTGAAAAGCCACTCGGGGAATGTTCTTTGCATTGTGTGCATGAGGTTTTGGGATAATGGTCAAGCCTTTCGGGGGAAAAAAATGTTATAGTGCATTGAGGTAAATGGAGAAATCGACATAATTACCCTAAGTTTATCAGGATAATATTATTAATACTAGTCATTATCAAAAATTGTTTTGAGGTCACTAAAACATTTCTCAATTGAATTGCAATTGTTTATGTACTTTAGTGATGGTATTTTGTTTTATTAACTTTTAATTTAAAAAACAGAATGCAATCAATTAAGCCACATGTCTGGGAAAAGGGTTACATTTTAGCAATTATTTTAACATAAAAAGTTAAATATAAAGTCACTGTCAATTATTAGGAATAATTACATATTTTCTTGGTTAATTTCTTGGTAATTAAAGTGTCACTGAAGCATAAGATTTTTTGTAATGAAAAGGTTTTGGGAAACCTTAGATGAGTTTGTCATATTTTGTTGAAATGTGATTCGGTGTTTATTATCATAATTTCTGATTGTTATTGCATAACCTTGAATGGTATTAATGCACAAATCATGAGTGTTAACCAAATAATAGTTCACTAGACAAAATTTACATCGCATGAGGTGGTTAATAGCAATTAAAATTATGATAATAAACACTGAATCACATTTCAACAAAGAAAGAAAAAAAACACTCCTAAAATATTTTTCTTTTGATTTTGAAAGAACTCATGACACTAATTCCAAAAGAATTATTGAAGAGAGAACCCCCCCAAATATTGTACTATTTGTTTTCAGCTATTCCATATTGAATATCATGAATAACAAAACTGTAAACAGAAGCTTTATGAATAAAAGGATTTACAAAAAGAGACTCATTGAGTCTCAAATTTTTCACATCTTATCTTGTGTTTTACGGAAAAGATAGCACACTGTTTTGGACCTAATAATATTAACCCATCCTTAGTTAAGCAACGGTTTTTACTTGGTATTTTAGAAGAAGATGGATTTAAATTGGTTCATCTTTCATTTACCATCCTTCTTGTGACCAGTGAAAGGAGAGCATGAGTGGGTTAATGTGCCCTTCTTGTTTCCAGAGTTATAGATGTTGCCTGGGAAGTCAGGGAGAAACTCAGACTGTCTCAGAGGAACACGGGCAAGTTCATTAGGATGCTCGAAGAGTCTGAACCTAGAAAGATAGGATATAAAATAGATCCATTTTAACGATGGGAAAAGTAGGAAGTACAGTGGTGTGCTAGTGCTGCCTCTTAGGGTAGATTTAGCAAGAGTAGATTTTGTGCATCTGTTCCCAACTCTATTTTCAGTGACATCCCCTCATCTTGGAAGCTTGAAATCAGCCATGGCAGGAGTATTTACACTATGGAAATTGGCAGACACTACCAATCGGAGCGTTTTTCTTTTTTTCCCCCAGGAGCCAATCTTTCAATTTTGTAGATTTGAAAGTTATATTAATCAAAATACTTACCCCTATAGAGGTCAATTAGATCGTGTCAAGTAGAAGCAGGGATTTGCCTTTATTTATCTTGTTAAAAATGCCCCTTGGTCTAATCCATTAGCCTGAATAAATTTGGAGAATCGGGTCCAGTGCTTTTGATTTGACACTTTACTGTCCACATAAAGCTTCCTATGGCTTTAGTCTCTCCTCCCTCAGCACACTCTAATCTTTTCTAGAAAAAGCCAATAGAAATGAATGTTTTTCCAGGGCATTTTTGTAGGACAAGATCTGTACTCATTGCGATCTTGTACTCAACCACTTGCTTTTCTAAGAAGTCATCACCATTCAGTGAAAGCTCATCACTGTGTGATGTATAGGACATCCTACAGTCTGGCTACCCTGGGCTTTTTGCCTTCTTATTCCCAATTCTCCATCACACTAGAGCCTTGCTCTGGCCAGACTCCCCTCACTCTCTTGTGCATGTTGCTTGCATGCATATCTAACTGCTTTTTCTTCTTTCCTTCCTCTTTACCACCCATCTAATTCTCCAGTACTTAACTAAAATCACATCTCCTTAGAAACACCTTTCCCCACAATAGCTCATCTTGTCAACAATACTCATCAATTTACATGTCATACTACCAAGCAGAGGGGCCCTTGATTTAGTGGTTGTTCAGTAAATATTTTTAATAACCTGAAAAGTATAGTTCCAAGTGTCCCTACATCCTGTAACCAGGGGCTCCCATTGACCTTGGAACCATTACAGGGTATCATTGTTTTCTTAAATAAAAGGGTGAGGAAAAAGTGAAGAAGAAATGCAACCAATTCAGAATCAGTATCAGGCTTAAAGTTCTTACAACTCATAATTGGGAATTCATATTTGGGCTTAAATGAGTTGTTATTGCTTTCTGCTCTAGAGAGGCTGGTCTAAGATCATTAAAGGTTTTCTGGTTTATAGCCAAGAACTGAGTCTTGGAGAGACAGACTGACTTTTTTGTTTGGTTGTCAAGGGGCAGAAGTCTAACTGGAAGTGGGAGAAAGAATTAAGAGCCTTTTAGTATATTTGCAATTTTAGTTATTTATTTTTCAAACCTTCCTGTTTTACATCTTCAAATGACCTCATTGTGATTTATTAATAAATATTTACATTTTCAAAATAGGGTACTTAAATAGTATTCCATCATTGAGATGTGATTTTTATAAAATTGGCTTATTTTGTTAAATTTTTTTTTTCTTGAGACAGTCACTGATTTTTTGTTTTGTTTTTTTGCTATGGTTAATTTAAGTTTCTGAAATTAAATGACCTAATTCCAGACAGAGGGTTTTAGAGAGATTTACTTAAGGTTCTGGTGTTGCTAGGCCCACATATGAGCATCTAATCGCTTCCTTCTCATCTCCTCGTGTTGTCAAACTTTTCTGAAAGCCGATTTGTGTCCCTGGATAAAAGTCTTGTTTTCCTTCTGCTGGGGGACAGCATTGTTTTAAACATTTCTGTCTCCTCACTTTGCTCAAATGTGTTTCTCTTGGCAGACGTCCTCACTTGTCTGGATTCACTTAGGTGTGGGTGTGACCTCAGCTTTCCTTCAGCCAATATTTCGCACGGCCGTGCCAGTCTGGAGAGTCCAACTCTCCCCTGACTGCAGATCACAACACAGCACAGACAAGTGCTCAAGGCGCTTTCCTGAGATGATGATTTAAATTATCATGCTCTCCTGGGGTCCTTGAGAAATAGGCCACTCTCTGATCATTTCGGAGCACTTGCCAGCATGCCTGAAATATGAGGAGAGGGAGAAGATGTGTCTGCTTTCCTAATTAGTTTTTTCCTCTAGTAAGTCATATCCCCTTCCTTTCAAGTGACGGAAAACATTAGAGTTCTTGAGAGATGTCTTCTTTCCACTGGGGTTTACATCATCGTTTTATCTAATTATTTCCCAATTACGAATAATAATTAAACCAAATGGTGATGCAAACTGGAGCAGTAACAATAGATCTTTTTAGGAGTGTTTCCCAAGGGAGTCATGGAACACCAGAGTTGAAAATTCTGTTTCGTCTCAATGGTCAGTCTTCAAGAATCAAGAAGTTACAAGTTTCATTTTTTTTTTTAACTCACATCTGATGCCCTTTTTCCCTGACCCGAGAGAGGAGACAGATAAGTTCCATCTTCAACTGCTTTTTGACACCTCAATACTGTTTTAGTAGTTGCAATAAACATACATAGGCAGGACTCCGAAAGTAGAGTCCTGTTAACTGAGTCATTATTAATGGAAAATATCCAGAGATGATTCTTAACCAGGAGTGAAGAGAACTGAATCTAGACTATATGACTGTATGTCTGAATTCTCCAAAAACAGTCCTGGTTTACGCCTCTTGTCTTGGCATGGTTAGGCATGGCACCCCTTTTCACTGTCAACAGTGTCCTACCTCAAATTCTTCTACTGAACTGGATAAGTAGACGAACTAAATGAGGTTAGACTTAAATGCACTCTATTAATATCTAGTTGCCATATGTCTTATGTCATTCAGGTGCCATTTGTCAACCTCAAACATTTCATTTAAGATCAAATAAAGAACTAACAAATGAAAATATGCACTTTTCAGGACAGCCCTAAATGTGAAAGCTAAAGCTGTAAAGCTTCTAGAGGAAAGGATATCTAAAAGAATCTGTATAGGCAAGGATTTTTAAAATGAGACTTTATAAAAGTCAAAAACCTCCTATTCTTCAAAGACACCAATAAAAAATTAAAAAGTCCTGGACAGGAAGAAAATATTCACCATCCAGCTACCTAACAAAGTGTGCTTATTTGGACTATATTAAAAACCCTTATAAAACCAGTGATAAAAAGGCAAATTACCTAATTTTGAAAAAAAAAAGGGGGGAGGGACCCAAAACTTGGACAAACATTCCAAGAAAAGATATTAGAATGATGAATATGCATATCAAAAATGTTTAACATCAAGGAAGCGAGTGCAGATTAAAACCACAGTGTGATCCTTTGAACTTGTTAATATGGTTACAATGAAAAATACTGACACCATCAAATGCCAATGAACAACTGACACTCTCCTGCTTAGCTGGTTGGCAATAGAAAATGGTGCAACCAGTTGGGGAAAGTGACAGTTTCTTGTCAAGTTAAGCATGCACTTACACTAGAACTTAACAAGTCCACTTACCAGTATTTATCCAAAACAAATGAAAGCCAATGGCCACAAAGAGGCATGAAGATAAATATTGATAACCACTTCATTTGTAGTAGCTCCAAACTGGAAACAGCTTCAAAGATATTCAATGTGTGAATGGGTAAGCAACCTGTGGTATATTCATGGGATGGAAAACTTTGCAGCAATAATGACCTTAACTTCAATTTCATAGAATAACAAGGATGAGTCTCATAGGTATTATGCTGAGAGAAAGAAGCCAGATACAAAAGAGTACATACTATGTGATTCCATGTATATGAAGGTCTAGAACAGGCACAAAAAAATCTACAGTGCTAGAAATCAAAACATTGGTTACCAAGAGCAAGTTTTTGTGTGTGGGGAAGAGGGCTATTTAGTGAAGAGTAGAAGGCAGGAACTTTCTGAATAAAGGAAATATTACTATCATTACTTGGGTGGTATATATACACATATATAAAAAGAGTCATTGACTATACACTTTATGCAAATTATGCCTCAATACAATAGTGTAAAAATAGGTTACAATTTTTTGTTTAGCAAGCACATTCTCACACAATAATGTTTTTAATATATTTCTAAGCACCATAATTCTTTATTTAAACAGAATTTGATGTGGAGTTCCAATATATAAAATAGATCAAAGCAGAGCTGATGGAGTGGAAATGAGGAGGGGGTCCTGCAGTCCCATAATGCCACCTGCCCTCTGCCTGCCTCCTCTCCACCCTGGTTCTATACCCTATTCTTTTAACAACTCTGTGACAAAAGCAGTAAAGCCCTGGCCAGTTTGCTCAGTGGTACAGCATTAGCCCAGTGTGTGGATATCCTGGGTTTGATTCCTGGTCAGGGCGCACAGGAGAAGTGACCATCTGTTTCTCTACTCCTTCCCCTCCCTCCCCTTTTCTCTCTCTTTCTTTCTCTCTCTCTGCCTTTCCTGCAGCCGTGGCTTGAATGGTTCAAGTAAGTTGGCCTTGGGCACTGAGGATGGCTCCATGGCCTTCCCTCAGGTGCTAAAAATGGTTTGGTGGCTGAGCAATGGAGCAGCAACCACAGTCAGATGGAGCATGCCTTCTAGTGGGCTTGCTGGGTGGATCCTGGTTGGGGTGCATGTGGGAGTCTGTCTCTCTGCCTCTCTTCCTCTCACTAAAAACAAAACAAAACAAAAAACCCCACTATCCAAATGAAGAGAATGAGGCTCAGAGAAGTTGTGACTTGCTTAAGGTTATATGATTAATAAATAATATGACAAAGAACTGGAAGTCATGACCTGTGACTCATGATCTGTTCCTTGTCCCCATTGAATGTGAAGTCTAAAACAATGTTCCAAACATTGTGAGGAATATGAAGTGATCTAAAAATTGCTCCTCGTTACCATAGTGTATACAGTTCATGTGAGAGCTGAAATATGCAGGTAGACCTTGAGTGAACAGAGAGGCATGAGGGACAGGCACTCAGTTATTCTCAGACCTCACCTGGCTGGAGGCATCATGTTTGGTCGGTGAGAAGTACATCCAGGTGAGAAGCTACCGTTCATCAGGACACAGGTGACCCTTTCCGGTCATGTCAGTAACTCCCTCAACCAGTTTAGTGCTGCCTGTTGTATTCCTGGTGGTTAATTTTTATGGATTTTTTTTTTGTAGGAAATGGAAATGGGAGAATTGTTCAAGTTTACCTTGCATTTCTTTTCACTGTCTGGTTTTGGTGAATCATGTAAACAAGGCTTTAAGGTTTGTTTTGATGTGATTATCACTCACTGTGGCTAAAGATAAGAACACCTCCTATTTTCCCATTTATATTAGGGCCATGTCAAAATCACTGACTGAGATGTTTTCAGATCCGTTGATGCTGAAGTTTCCTTTCTCAAAATGTTCTCCTGACACGTCGCTGCATTTCCCATCCCGTAGCAGCTGGTTTCATCCATTTATTTATTTTAAAGTTCAATTTGTGATGCAGTTAGAGGAGACTGTCAGCAAGGGAGAGTCAAATGGAAAGTTTATTTTTTTTCCCCCAGCGGGTAAAATCTAGACAAGAAGGGGGTACTGCTGGCAGGGGGCTTATTGGATTTATTTGGTTTATTTATTTATTTTTCTAAAAGCTCTTCCCTCTGAGAGGACAAAGTTCTTTTCTCTTTAAGTGCAAAGCCCAAAGTGGGAAAAATTTTAAATTTGATTTAAATATTTTTTGATGTGAAAAAGACTAAAGAAAACAGAGATGCTGACTGTGAATTTTCTTTAATTTAAAAGAGAGAGAGATCGGAATTCCCACGAGGAGACTGACTGTTTAGATTAATATTTATTTTTTTTAAATATATCACTGGGACTGGGTTAATTTTGATTGATAAAACATGGAATCAGGAGCTCACCAAGGAGTTAGGCTGTGCAAAGGACGAGTTGCTGAAACTCGTGTCCGCCACGTGAATAGAGCACGGTTGCCTCAGGAGAATGTCCCCTGCCCTGACTACTGCCCTTCCTGGCCTTCTGTTGGGCTTTAAATTTACTTCATTAGAAAATTTTCATGATCTGTGTAACAGTTATATATAAAGAAAAATAAATAATAAAACCCGAAACCAAAAAATAATTACAAAAAAGGGTTCATGGTTGAAGAATTTTGGAAAAACTGGAATGAACAAAGAAAACTGAAGTCTTCTTTTTTCTTCTTTTTCTAAGTGAGAGGAGGGGTAATAGACAGACTCCCACATGCACCCTAGAGAGATTTACCCAGTGACCCACATCTGTGGCCAATAGGCTTGCAACAGAGCTATTTCTAGTGCTTGAGGTAGAGGCCATGGAGCCATCCTCAGTGCCCCTGGGCCAACTTGCTCCAATTGAGCCATGGCTGTGGTCATTTCTCCTGTGTGCCCTGACCAGGAATCGAATCGGGACATCCACACACTAAGCTGAGGCTCTACTATTGAGCCAACTGGCCAGGGCCCAAAACTGAAATCTTTATTGCAGGATTTCCTAGGACCCTGTGATAGTCTCCTGTACGTTGAGAATTGTCAAGAAGAGGAGCTATACGTAGAGCCACATGAGAAGGCCTCCATGTAGCTGAGAGGGTGATTTTACCTATTTACTGTACCCCTCTCCCCAGCATCTCTTGAGGCGGATCCTCACTGAAACAGAATTGAGGGAATGCTCGAAATGTAAAAGCAATGATGGAAACAAAGCATTGATTGAGGGATGCTGGGTCACATGCAAATCAGAACAGGGAGGTGATGCTATTTGAAGCCGTTATTAACCACCCGAAGTCCTCAGTTCAAATTAGTTTATCAAATTAACTTCAAGTGCCTCTCAAAATTCCTGTGGGAAGGAGGTTGGACTGAAATAAATATGACAGGGGTCAGAGAGTATCAATTGAGTTAACCAGGAGGAGATGGTGGATTGATAAAAGAGAGAACATTTCTGAATTTTAAATATTTGCTCTACCAGCTCTGCTCCATGTAGCAAATAACAACCTTAAACCCAAATAGGAGAAAAGAGATGCTCAATCGATTTCCTTAAACATTAGAAGACTCGCACAAATCAAATGATAACCTTTCTATATTCATTTAAAGCATCAAATCAAATAAATGACTGTCAGCGATAGGTGGAGGTGGTTAAAGCTTTCCCAGACTGGAAATGTGTTTGTTGGTGTGTGGAGAACTGACACTGAAATTCAAGGTTCAGCTGGTTCATATTGACATGGACAGTGGCACCAAATCTGTTTCCTGTCATTTCTTTGAACAGAGTGAAGTGATATTCCCCAGTCTGTCCTCCAGCTAAGTGAATCTACATTTTGGGTCCTGGCCATTGCAATGTGGGCAGAGTGATACATGCCACCTGCCATCTTGGCTTATACAGAAAGTTCATTTTCTCAACCCTCCCCTCTGCCACGTGTTTGGCCCCGGGGCCACAAGGTGACAGAGTCATGTGATTTAAGTAGCCTGGGTTTCTGAGTCACTCTTTGGAAGAGAGTCACACCAGCATTCGTCCTGGACTTTGTATAGGTTATTTCATTAAGCCAGTAAGATTTTGGTGTTGTTATCACAGTTCATATCAATCACCCTGGCCAACACACATTTAAAGAATAAGAGTACGGTTGATTGTTGATACTAAATCTAGAGAAAATTGCTGGCCGCAACACATTCTTTTCCTATTGACTGTCACAGGGTGTACCTAGCTTTACTCCTGCTTTGTCCCATGGACGTGACTTTAAAATCAGATGACCTATGATGAGCTCTAGAGTGTCCCCGCTTTCTAATATCCCACCCTGGTCTCCTGCCGGTCTCTTTCCTCTGCTGCAGGGAAAGCGAACACCTACCCTCAAGTGCTCAAATTCCTCTGTGGCGTGTTTTGGGTGGTCCGCAGTCTGCGAGGCTGTGGGAGTCGGGTTCCTTGGCGACGGAGGGAGAACTGCCCCGCAGGGGATGCAGTCTGAGCAGAACCCCGCCGGGGTCTGCTGACCCGGGGACCTTGCACGTCTTCGCGCGCTGGCCCTTAGCCCAGCCTTGCACAGCTGGCCACCACACTCCTCAGTGCTTTCAGAACTTCTCCCAAGAGAATTCCATGAAAGTAGGAGCTGGTAGGAAAACAAAGATGAAATTAATGTCAACCTTACTTAGGCATTAGATGAATTTTCAGGAACAGGAACTTCGCCAGACGTGCTATGATTCCCTCTCTTAACAATCACAATGGAAGAGGGAAGAGATTATTTGTGTGCGTGTTTCCATCTGGTGAATGTCTCATTTGATAAGAATATGTGTATCTAGTTGATTCTAAGTGTGAACGGCTTCTTTTGGGGAGTAAATACTGTAGTTGCTACCCAGCGGAACTCATAAACTGACACGTCTCTTTTCTTATAGCCAATAATAAATTTCATTTGACAGGTCAGGTATTATGAACTATGTAAAATGTAGCCTATAAAGAGGGGAAAAAAAATCTAGGTTTGTGAGCCCAGAAACTTAAACAATTTTGACAGCCTTTAAAAAAAATTGAATACAAAATTACATATAAAAGTAAATATTTATTTAGAATGAGAAATGAAATCACAGTGAGTTATGCATTTAAAAGTTGATGGCCATAAAAATCGCACAACCCAGAAACATTATAGATATATTAGTTGATTGACTAGCATACCTCTATAATACTTCTTCATACATTTTCGGTTCTATGCTCATTTTCACACATCTCGTTATGTGATAATAACTTTGTAACATTGTCTGTATAGACAATAAAAAGATAGTTTCTTCTTTTCCTTAGCATGTTTAAAATTAATGGTTTAGAAGTTTCTTTGGTCTCATACCTTATTATTGGTAATTTTGTGTAAATAACTAAGATTACTAAATTTGGGAATACTTCTATCATATTCCTTTAATATGTGAGATGTTGTGACTGAAAAAGATCTCCACAGACCAGCTTCTGGCTGCCTGCTTTCAAACTTTTTCTCTTGTGACTGCCCACTAGCCATGTTCTTCTGGTGCAAGTGTCTTATCATGATGTGGGCTCTGGCCCTGCCCCTTTGTAACAAAATGCTGGCTGGTAGGAGTATTCTTAGAGAGGCCATTTCTGCATTGGGATGGCTGGGAATAATTTAATTACATATGGAAACAATGGGAAACCAAATAAATATATTTCATAAAACTCTAAATATATCCTCTAAGTCAACGCCCCCTGAACTTCATATTAAAAATGCCTGTGGCTAGCATTAATTACCCTTAAACTCCAGTAAGCAAGGCCCCCATCCTAGATGCTACTATACCTTAGGGGCTTATGCACTTTGGGGTGCCTTCCTCAAAGTTGCCTAAGTTTCTCTCTGGTTCCTGAGATGGGCCGGGACAGGCAGCATCATCTGGATAAAGCACCTGATGCTGGACCCAGGCCTGCAAGGGCTCGCGTCCTCATTTCCACCTTTGGGATGCTCTCTGATCCTCTATCTTGATGTATGGGGTTGACCACGTGCCCTAGGAGCCAGTGTAGCTGTTCTTCCAATGGCATCTTATTATATTGGACCACATGTAGTGCTAAGAGGCTGATTTGGGGTGACTCTTAGTCATATCTGATACAGAATGAGTTTGGAGCTCTGAGCTACTGATGGTTCACTGTTAATTCTTAAGCTTGAGTTGTGGGTGTGAGCATATATATTGGGTCTCACCAGTCCTTATTCTAACTGTTCTAACTATTGGCTCTCACCGGTCCTTGTTCTAACTTTTTGTAAGATGTTTTATAAATAAAATTGTTTATCATAGACAAAGACATAACAAAAACACTTGCCCGGGGCCCTGCATGTCCTATGGGTGGCCCCGCCCATGGTTACTCTAGCACAACCTGACAAAAGAGAAATGGAAAAGAGGGGAAGTTTGTTAGAAAGAGATGTCTGTCTAAACTGAGGTTAAAAAAAATATATTTCTTTTTGTCAATTTTACAGAAGTTGAATACCTTGTTGAGTCCCCTCCCAGAGCCTTGGGTGGGACCCATGCTAGTGAGGGGCCCTGAAGCTTCACTGTAAATCTCTCTTTGCTAATTAACTTGATTCTGCAAAATAGTAATGTTCTTATAGACTATTAATGATGCTTCATCAGGACAATGGGTTTAGGGTGTATTTAGAACTAAAATAATTTTAAGAACTTTTGTTTTTGCATAATCTTCTCTGCTGCTTCTACTCCAAACCCTGCAGAGAATAGCTTTTTCCCCCACGTAATTGACAGTAATAGCAAATACAGCAGAATTTGATTAATTCATCTTATATGTCCATAATTAATGTAAAAGAGCCAACACTCTCAACTCTCTTCTCGGAAGATAGCTAATAATAAAGTTCAAGTGCAGTTTAATATGGCCTAATTGTAAGAAATATAATAGCTGGAGACTTACTTTGAAAAGTTAGAAGTGCTATGCAAATGTAAAGTCCTCATTATTATTGCTATTATTAGGGGAGTATCTATAAGTTGACATTCGGCTATTTCCTGTATTAAAAACGTAAAAAATAAAATCATCTCTTGACCTCTATCTCTTTGTGTTCCTTGAGGAATCATATTGGTTTTGTTAATTATAGTGCCCTTGCACCCAGCCCTGTACCTGGTACTTAGTGGGCACTCATAAATATTTGTTGAAGAAATGAATAAATAATTTCCAATTATATATTACAGTTACTTCATTTTTTCAAATTTTATGCTATGAACAAACAGTTCTTTAAATACTATTTTTTACTTAAATCTAAGTATTTTCTAAGGATAGATTTCCAGAGGTTAAATTTCTAGGCCAGAGGCTTTACACATATTTTAAAACTTTTGGTATTCATTGTCAAACCATTTTCCAGAAATTTTTTTTTATTTAACAAGTATTAATTGTTTATTAAAGGTCAGCCCTTGTTCTAAGTGCTGGGGATACAGTGATAATAAGACATTCAGTCCTCATCTATTATATTATTATCAGGATAATAGATGATAAAAGAGAACTAAATAACCAAATAAACATATGGTGTAATTTGAGGTAATGAGTATTATAAAAAAAAATAAAGGAGACCAGAGAGTTTGGTTAGTTTGTATTATTGCTTTCAAATACACACCTCACTTTCCCATTTACAAGTGTGACTATGGGAAAGAGGATGGGAGGAGAAAAATATTGGAGAAAGGAAAATACTCAGTAAATGGGGGATTAACAGACATTGTCTCCGAATTGATGTGAATATCTAAGGACCCAGAACAATTCTGTGGTTCTACAGTCAATCGGGGACTTGTGATCTCAAGCAATAAATAAAATTTTTGTTCAAGTCTTTCTCACAATAGGGCCAAGTGGGTCAAAGAACCCTACTGTAGTAATTTCTCCAGTTGCCAAGGGTATAATTGAAATAGAGATATTCATCCACCTGAGCCCTGTCACCTGTGGAGTAAGGTCCTTTATGGCAGGGGCTTGAGGAAATTAGCTCTAAGTAGCATCAAAGATTTATTACTTACTCTACCACTCAGAAGAATCTGGTCTGCTAGAATGACCAAATAAAGATTGAGTTAATTTTCCATTGAGGAGAAAACACACCAGGGTTCTACCTTAGAAGGTAGGCTCAGCGATCAATTTGTGGTGCTGTTTCTCCTGCTGCCAAAATACACGGGCCCCGGAATCAAGGTCAGATCAGGTATCACAGTGTCACTATTATTCTCTTTCTTTTTTAATTAAAAAATATTTATTGATTTTAGAGAGTGAGGAAGGGGGGGGGGTTGAGAGAGAAACATAGATTTGTTGTTCCACTTATTTATGCATTTATTTGTTGTTTCTTGTATGTTCCCTGACTGAAGATTGAGCCTGCAACCCTGCCATATTGGGACAAAGCTCTAACCCAGGGGTCCCCAAACATTCTACACAGGGGGCCAGTTCACTGTCCCTCAGACCATTGGAGGGCCGGACTATAAAAAAAAAACTATGAACAAATCCCTATGCACACTGCACATATCTTATTTTAAAGTAAAAAAACAAAACGGGAACAAATACAATATTTAAAATAAAGAACAAGTAAATTTAAATCAACAAACTGACCAATATTTCAATGGGAACTATGGGCCTGCTTTTGGCTAATGAGATGGTCAATGTCCAGTTCCATATTTGTCACTGCTAGCCGTAACAAGTGATATGTCACGCTTCCGGAGCCGTGACGTGTGCATTCCGCATCACCGGAAGTAGTTCTGTATGTGAGCTACGCCGCGCAGACACATCTGTGCTCCTCTCACTGACCACCAATGAAAGAGGTGCCCCTTCTGGAAGTGCAGCAGGGGCCGGATAAATGGCCTCAGGGGGCTGCATGCGGCCCCACAGGCCGTAGTTTGGGGACCCCCTGCAGTCTAACCAATTGAGCTATCTGGCCAGGGACTCTTCTAATTATTATTTTTGATAGTCTTTTTGCACAATTTTACCTCCTGTCCCTGGAATGTTGAGATGTACAAGATTTTTGTTTGTTTGTTTTTGAGCAGGCAAGCAAGAGGGAGAGACAGGGACAGAGAGACAGGAAAGGAGAGAGATGAGAAGCATCAACTCATAGAGTAGCATCTTAGTTGTTTGGAGATGTGCAGTTTTAATGGCTGTGTCTTCTATCGTATTTGTCTTTCATCTTCTGTCTTTTATGGTATTTCTTTTATCATCTCACGTGACCAGCCTTCACATGCTTGAGAATGGCAGTGATACCTTCTTAAATCGCTTGACTTCAGCCTAAATAATTCCATGTAGTTAAATTAGTTAGATTGTCTTGTGTTTCACATGGTTTTTAAAGAGAACATTTTAGACTTTAATTCTGATAGTTGGTTATTCTTATACTAACTATATCAGTGGCTCCAAAGATAAGAATATCTAGAATGTGAGGGGTACCATGTATACTGATGAGGGTATATCCTTTGTGTATGTCTGTTTCATTTACTGAATTCTTCTGAAGCTATAACTTCAGGTATGGGTATTTGTAAGTGGGTATTTAACTGACCCAATATGGTTTTTCTCTATAATGAACAAAAGGGGAGAAGTAAATTATAAGACAAAGAGGGCTGCCCTTGAAAGCAGTGATGGCTACCCAAACTTTAATGTGCATAAAAACCACTTGAGGATCTTGTTAAATTTCAGATTCTGAATCAGCAGTTCTGGAGTAGGACCCCAGGCACTGGCTTTCAGTAGATGCTGCTGGTCTGTGAATTACTATTTTGAGTAGTAAGTTCTAAAAAATTCAGTAGAGGCCTGACCAGGTGGTGGCGCAGTGGGTAGAGTATCGGACTGGGATGCCGAGGACCCAGGTTCAAGACCCCGAGGTCGCCAGCTTGAGCGCAGGCTCATCTGGTTTGAGCAAAAAGCTCACCAGCTTGGACCCAAGGTCGCTGGCTCGAGCAAAGGGTTACTCAGTCTGCTGAAGGCCTGCAGTCAAGGCACATATGAGAAAGCAATCAATGAACAACTAAGGTGTTGCAATGTGCAACAAAAAACTAATGATTGATGCTTCTCATCTCTCTGTTCCTATCTGCCCCTGTCTATCCCTCTCTCTGACTCTCTCTCTGTCTCTGTAAAAAAAAAAAAAAAAAAAAAAAAATCAGTAGAGAATTACTCTCACTACCAAGGCAGAAGTATTCTTATCGACCCATTGAACACTTAGTCCAAGTGGATCCCTTCAATCATTTTAGGGTGTTCCCAGATGCTTGCAGAGCCTTAAAGGATACCTCAGAAAAATTGCCTTTCAGCCATTTCTAAGTTCAATACATGGAAACTTTACAGAAAATGAATGATTCTCAAACTGCTCTTGTTCAATTTCCTGTGTAACTGCATGAGTGTCTCTATGGGACAGTGGTATGACTGATAGTAAGAGGCCAATAGACACAGTTATACAGTTATAGAATGCACTGATTCCTTAATAGAAAAAATGTGGAAACTGAAGATCATTACAAGAGCAGGAGACAATCAGGTATGCTTCCAGATGAAGTCCTCCCAGATCCCTAGGTTGCTCTGAGAACATCCAGCAGCTTTTGATAACACCTGCATGGAGTTGGTGTTCTTGCACTGGTGACATGTAGTTCTTTTTCCTTATTGGCATACACTTGTATTCTTGTGTCCTTTGCTGATGATCTGAGGACTCAGCCTGCCCGTGTGCCAGCTCGTGGTAAAGAAAGACAACCTGGGGACCTTCCGGAGTGTTGTCTGCATGACCAACTGAATCAAAGATCAATTTCTTTTCTTTTCTTTCTTTTTTTTTTTTTTGTAGGAGAGACAGAGAGAGTCAGAGAGAAGGACAGATAGGGACAGACAGACAGGAAGGTAGAGAGATGAGAAACATCAATTCTTTGTTGCGGTTCCTTAGTTATTCATTGACTGATTTCTCATATGTGCCTTGACCCAGGGGCTATAGCAGACTGAATGACCCTTTGCTTGAACCAGCAATGTTGGGCTCAAGCTGGTGAGCCTTGCTCAAACCCGATGAGCCTGCGTTCAAGCTGGCGACCTCAGGGTCTCGAACCTGGGTCCTCCACATCCCAGTCCAACACTCTATCCACTGCACCACCATCTGGTCAGGCCAAAGATCAGCGTCTTAAGTTTAGCATCTCTTAGAAGGCACACACATCACATCTGCCTGAGGTCCATGTCTGCACTTATCATGTGGACAGAAATGGGCAGATAACAAAGAATGATGGAAAATACCTGCCCCTGAGATACCAAAAGAGAGCCGAGTCAGTGAGTGTGTGCCTCCCTCCGTTCCGTCATGTTTGCCCCTCTCATTCATCAATATGGCAAATGATGCAAGCTTAATTGTGCTTTATTAGAAAAATGATGCTGTACACAATATCTCTCTAGGAATATCTTTTTTTATCCTCTGAGAAATGTTAACAAAAATAAAATAAATGCATAAGATCAGAGAAAGGTAGAACTTTAGATTAACCTAGAAGTGTTCTTATTCATAAAGTTTATGATAAAGGCATTATGACACAATCATTCTGAAGACAGGGTATAAAACTTGGTCTCTTTGTAAGCCTACAGCCATTTCTAAACCAAAATACTATCACGGACAAGCTGTTAGACTCTCAAATATTGTTCTATCCTGGATAACTCATCTGACTGTCAATTTATGTCACTGTCGTGGTGACTGTTTTGGTCTAAGGTTGGGTATGTGTCCTAAATAGGCTCAGTTAGGCCAGAATGGAAGCTTTTATTCCAATAAATTTCAAAGGTCAAGTTTTCTCTCTTTTCTCCAAATGCTAACAGAGATCATCTATAGACACAAAGGGAAGCTGCCTGAGGATGAAACCAACAATACACATGACAGATCAGAGCAGCTTAGGTCCTTTGTGTTAAAAATGTCGATCACTGATTAAACCACCCTTGGCACTTATCACACCTCTGAAATTGCCATGCTTTTCTTCATTGTTTAAACCAATTGGAGTTAGATTTTTAACAACATAGTGATTAGAGTATGGATTTTGGAACTAGACTGCCAGGGTCCAAAATCCTGGCTCTGCTACTTATTAGTTATATGGTCTTGGGCAAGTTACTTAACATCCTATGTCTCAGTTGTTGTTTTTTTTTTTTTAATTTGTAAAATGAAGATAAAAATAGCACCCCAGATCCTTGAGTTACTCTGAGATTAAATGAGTTCATGCCTATAAAATGCTTGGAACTTGGAACAGTGCCTGGTTAATGTATACTGTACTACTATTAATATTACTGGTAATAATCTGAAATTTTTCATCCATTTACTCAAATATCGGTTAAATATATATTGAGTGAGCACAGAATACATTGTCTGTCTGAATGAGATTTGAATACATGTTTATACCGACCATAAAACAATTAAACTCCTTTTTCTTCCTTCTCCCTTCCTTCCTTTTTGTACACCTTCCCTTACTTTGAGATCATGACGTTGAAATGGTCATTTTTTGGCAATCAAGATAGGAAAACGTTGTAGAAAGCTTATGATTGAATTTTGCTGTTTATTAATTTTCTAGAAGCTGAGTATTTGTGGGCCAAGTGAAAAGTTTTCTCTAGTTCAGATCAATCAAGACTTAGCCAGTATGATTCACTCCCAAAATAGCCATATGAAAATACATTCTTTACCATCTAGAGCACTTTGGATATGAAATTATTAGGTAAAGGCTCAAGAATAAAAAAGCAGACTGTCTGACTCTAGAGGACTTTAAAAGGAACAGCACAGGAAATTTTGGTTAATGAAATACTTTTTGTGCTGATGTAATGTGTTACAAGTGAAGGTAAGTTCACTGCCTTCTCTTCCTGGTCTGTTGGAGGCATTCTTACCCCCAAATCTATTTTCTAGTAGAGAGTCCCATAAAACATGGTGGTACATTGATCTGTGGCATCATCAAAGTGTTTGCTCTCCGGTGGCCTGGTGATGGGCCATCTTGGAAGACATAGTTGAACTCCACAAAGTGGGGCTCCTAGCATCATGGACATACAACTCATTCCATCACGGAATTAAAGCATTTAACATATGTGGTGCTAGGTAGTTTACCTGCAATCCCTATCAGATGACATGCCAAGTTTCCCTGGATTTAGAGAAAATAATATGAGTTTTGTGAAGAAACTTCCTCTCGTTTCCCACAGGAAATGTGGAAAACCCTTGTTGGACTGAGATCTCTTGACTGTAGGCATGTTTCTGTTTTCGGGCTGAGGCGAGCCCATCTGAGTCCAGCCTGCATGGTTTACACACCCTCGGCCTTTGTGAATAAGCTGTTTGAAATAAAATTTCTCAGGCCATACTCAGTAAGAGAATGTGATTTTGTGGGTGAAAAAGTACTGAGTTTGAACCTGGAAATGATGACCTCCTAAGCCCTGAATCCCATTATTCCTAGATGTCTGTTCACAGGTACTAAAATACTGTGGCAAAAGTGGGTGCTACCCTGTCGGAATTCCTTCTTTATTTCTTGTGGCGCGGGAACAGCAGGAACACCACTGACGGAACTAAATGAGATACCATATGTGGCTAGTGCTGTGCAGTTGGGACTCAATAAGAACCAAGAAATCCTCACTTTTTAATTTCTGTTTATCGTGGCATTTTCTATCTTGGAATATAAAAATCTCCGATGTAATTTTCTCATATTATAATAGATATGCCAGAAAAATCATTTGTATGGAAATTTCTTTTTGTCTTTTTCTATGGGGGATAAACCATACAAAACTTTTCCATTTCACACCTTTTATAAAAACAGTTGAAGTTGACCCCTGAGAAAACATGTAACTGTTGCAGTCCTTTCCCCCTAAAATTCCCTGGAAGCACAGCAAATGTTTAATATTAATCATAATATTTAGTGGTGGTATTTTTTTATTTTTTGGAATAACTCATTGGAATAACTTGTTGAAAAGCTTTAAAATGGCTTGAAAGAATCAGAGAACCATGCTGCAATTGATAAAATAATTTAATTGTTAGGAGCCCAAGTTTAGTTCATCACCTATCTACATTCTGGAGAAAAAAACCTTAAAATAAATATTTGTGACTATTTAGTGCTTACCATTTCTCCTTTATTGTGCTAAACTTATATATTTTATCCATGCCTCGAATGACTATATGAGTTGTACTATTATAAACTATTCATGACTACTACCATTATTAACATTTTAGAGATGAGGAGACGGAGATGTTGTGAGACTACATGACTCACACAGCACTCACAGCTAAACGCTGGAGCCAGCATATCCAGAGCGTGGGATAGCCTTCACCAGCATCAACACTGCTCCCCGGTACAGAAACAATCGGTCGTTTCTCTACCCAACGTAAACCACAAAGGGAATGAGCAGGCGGCCCATTTTCCATGAGTTAGTTTCTTCTTCATTCTGCTTGAAGTCTGTTTCTGTTTTAGAGGGACTTGACCAAGGAAAAGAAATCATTAGCACACATCTCCAGATAGAGATGTCACAAATTAATAATTTTCCATTACTGAGTTAATCAGCTTTGAAATTTTCAATCTTGCCCAATGAGTGTTTTAAAGATAAATATTGTGTCATTGGGTTAAAATAAGTTCTAAGTAAGTCAGGGAAGGTTCCAGTCACATACTCAGCATATTTTACATGCAGACGTGACAGATGTTGGAGACAGAGCAGAGAACCACTGAAATGGAGGCAAGGAGGCTCACTGCAGCTGTTATAGGAGTGTGTCCAATGTAAGAAAGCACTGAGTGATGGTGGAGGAGCGAGGGATTTACATCAGAGCTGGGTACCAGTCATGACTAATACTGACCAGCTACAGACCTAGATATGAGTTTTTTAGCTTTCCTAAGTCTAATGTCATCACCTTTAAGACTTTAATTGCAATTACTTGATAGGGTTATTATGAGTGCTAAATGAGATGTCATATGGCACGGTGGCTTGTACTGAGCAATTGGGGCTCAATAAATAAAAATGGAATCTGTACTGTTATACTTTTATAAAGTCCTGAAATGACTGGTAACAATTCTTCCTGAAAGGCTATTTCTAGCCATTGCATTAAATTTGCATATTCTGTCCTCAGACATAGATGAGACTTGAAAAGAAAGATAAAAGATTATTTTGTAGAGTAGTTGTATTAAATGCATATTCCAGAAAATGGTTCTTGGTCAGGTGCAATGCTAAACAATACCAATAACAGAAATGCTAATATTAAGACTCAGAATGACAGGTTTTAGCAGCCTGACGGTCTGTTTTTATAAATTGTGATTGAAGACAATTTTCTCAGGGTAATAAGCTGTTTGAATAGGCACCAGCAGAATCCTCTGAATATCTGTAGTCAGAGGGAGCTCATTTTGCTGATTTTCAATAAGAAGGTGAGGAATACCGGGAACTGCGTCTGAAACTCTCTTCTTAACCATCCCTTGCATTAGACCAGGGTTCAGGAAACTTTTTGGCTGAGAGAGCCATAAACGCCACATATTTTAAAATGTAATTCCGTGAGAGCCATACAACGACCCTAGTATGTTAGGTATTATCCAATAAAAATTTGGTGTTGTCCTGGAGGACTGCTATGATTGGCTCCAGCCACCTGCAACCATGAACGCGAGTGGTAGGAAATGAATGGATTGTAATACATGAGAATGTTTTATATTTTTAACGTTATTATTTTTTTAATTAAAGATTTGTCTGCGAGCCAGATGCAGCCATCAAAAGAGCCACATCTGGCTCGCAAGCCATAGGTTCCCACCCCTGCATTAGACGTCCAATGGATGTTGATGATGATGGTAAACAAGTTGTCCCTTTGCATGTGTGATGTCAGGTGGTGAGAGAGAAGCCCCACCTGCTCCTTTCAAAGTGCACCATGTTTCCTGGTGGATCAGGACTGGTCTGTTTCCTTTTCAAACAAACAAAAATAAAAGGTGCTACTAGTTTTTTTAAAAATTTGTTTCTTTGAAAATTAAACTGGAAGGTTGCACTTAAGGAAATTCAGTTTGATTTCTTCCAGAATAAAAGAATTAAAAAAAAAAACCCACAAATTCTGCTGGGCTAAAAAGATTTCATTAATTCAACAACAGATGAATTCCCTTCACTCAGGGCTTCAGTTTATTTTCCAGTGTTATGAGGCCAGGTTCGTTGCCAGCAGGCTCTTACGATCCTTCACTCATGACCCAGTGGATTACTCTGGAGTTCATAAATGGAAACTTCAAATTTCCTTAATTAAATGAGATGCCTGTGGAAGTGCTCAGAAAGGCCTTGGAATAGAACAGAGAGAATGGAGTGTTAGTCTCCCTTCCTATTTTCATTATTTCTTCCTTTCTTTTTTCAACCCATATGTGAAACTTTTATGTTAATATGAAACTGATTTCTAAGATGAGTTTTAAAACAATACTTTGAGCAAACATGAAAGCAAAAGACGCAGACAGTTTTTTTTTCATTCCATGAGCTATTTTTGTAAGCCCAGAAGATGCATTGGGCCATTTAGGGCTTCCTGGGGGGTTCTTCTTAATTGGATCTCAATGAGGTTCCATTTTGTTCAATCAACACCTTAGAGAGAAAATTATTTGTATCAATTTGTGGCCTATTTTTGCGGTTTGTTTTGATCATCTTAAGTTATTTACAATTTGAAAATGTGCCATTGAGTGATGTAGAACATTCATAAAAAGCTAAAATTTAATTATAAAACACAATAAAACATATTTACTTTTATTGCTATTGTCCTGGGAAGAATTTTATGAAATATTCTTTCTTCTTTTATTTCCAGATTGGCAGAATATTTAAAAATGATGCGATAGGAAATACTGCCTGCAAATTGATACATTTATTCAACTTCAACTTTGTTTTCCTTCTTTCCTTCCCTTATCATGTGCTTAGAACCTGGTATGAAAAAGTAAAAATTAAAAGAAAAATTACATTGGCCCTGGCCAGTTGGCTCAGTGCTAAAGCATCAGCCTTGTATGTGAATGTCCCAGGTTCGATTCCTGGCCAGGGCACACAGGAGAAGTGCCCCTCTGCTTCTCCCCCCTCCTCCTCTCACTTTTCTTTTCTCTCTCTCTCTCCTGTCCTCTCCTCCTGCAGCCATGGCTTGATTAGAGCAAGTTGTCCCCAGGCGCTGTGGATGGCTCCAAGACCTCTGCCTCAGGCACTAAAAAATGGCTCTGGTTACAACAGAGCAAGGGCCCCAGATGGGCAGACATCACCCCCTAGTGAGCTTGCTGGGTGGATCCCGGTTGGGACATTTGCAGGAGTCTGTCTCTGCCTCCCCTCCTCTCACTAAATAAAAAAATAAATAAAAATAAAATAAAATATAAAAAGAAATAAAATGACATTAGTTATCCACAATATACATATATTGCCAATAATAAGGCAAATTCCTACATTGCAATGACTAAAGAATCAATGTGTTACAGGTTACAGTAAAGGAATAGAGGGAATAATTGTTAAAGATTTAGGGAGTGTCTACTATGTGCCAAACACACTGTCTTGGACATGAAATATATAAAAAATTGTAATTTAGTTGTTATAACATCCCATGATGTAAGTGTTTCCCCCTACATTTTATAGATAAGATAACTGAAGTGTAAAGAAGTTAAAACAAAAACCACGTCCAGCAGCACAATGTTACTGACAGTACTGGTATAAAAATCCAGGTGTGTTTACCCCAAATTTATACTCTCTCCACCACACTACATTGCATCCTATATTAGTTTCTTATTGGTGCTATAACAAATTATCACATAGTTAATGGCTTAAAACAATGTAAATTTATTATTTTACATTTCTGGAAGTGAAAAGTCCAAAATGGATATCATAAGACTAAATCAAGGTCTAAGCAAAGCAATGTTCTTTTTTGTAGTTTGAAAGGAGAATCAATTTTCTTGTCTTTTTAGCTTTCAAAGGCTTCCTGCAGTGTTTGGCTAGTGGCCCCATCCAGCTTCATAGCCAACAATGGCTGATCATATTTTTTTTCTAAGTGATGTTAAATGCTAGACTAAGAGGTCTGGGCATTATTTCACAGTGAGTGTGTACCCTCTGAAAGATTTTAAGTGCAGACCAGCATGATCAGGTTACAATGGGAACAAGGTGGAGGAAGCTGAAAAGGAAGAGATGGGATATAAAGAGATCGGTTGGGTCATTTTTGCAATAGTATTAGCCAGAGAGGAGGGAAGCCATTCATCAGGTTGATGACAGATGACAGTAGGTATGACAAAGAAAGCAGGACCAAAAGATATTTTGGAGAAAAAGACACAGGATTTTGCATATGACCATGTGAATTTTAAGCGTACACTGTTGAAGCAGTTGTTGGGGGCATTGAGAAATAGGAAGTCAGGAGTTAAACTCAGTTTTCTGAAGTTTGAGTTTGAAATAACAGCCAGGTGGATATTAATAAGCAAAAGCACAAATTTTTTATTATCATCCTGAGGTTTAAGTGAAGGTAGATAGGTCTTTGGGGAGTGAAGGGCTACCTCTAAGAACCAACATGTGACATCTATACACCGCCAGTGGCACTGTAGATGACCCAGGCTTTCAGGAGGGTAGTTCAGCAACGTGTTAAACCTTTGAACTTCTACGAGCTCCACAATCCTCTAATTCTACATCACTATTTATAACAATATAAATTTTGTAAACAACCTGCTTATCTTATATAGGGAATTGTTAAGGAACTTGTAATAAGTGCAAATGATGGACTATTGTACAGATAATTAAAAGTTATATTTAAGGACAAAGTGTCTGTCAATAGATGATTATATAAAGAAGATGTGATATATATATATATACACACACACACACTACGGAATACTACTCAGCTATAAGATGAAATACTGCCATTTGCTACAACATGAATGGGCTTTGAGAATATTTTGCTAAGCAAAATATGTTAGTCAAAAAAAGTTAAGAGGCCCTGGCTAGGTAGCTCAGTTGGTTAGAGTGTCATCCTGATATGTCAAGGTTGTGGGTTTGATCTCTGGTCAGGGCACATACAAGAATCAACCAATGAATGCATAAATAAGTGGGACAACAAATCAGTTTCTCTCTCTGTGTGTGTCTCCTTTTCTCTCTCTCTTTAGAAAATCAATAAATCAAAAAAGAAAGAAAAAGCTAACAACCATATGATTTCATTCATATGTGGGATATAAAACTGAAACTGATAGACACAGACAACTCTATGCTGGTTACCAGGGGAAGGGGGGGTGAGGGTATAGTTAAGGGTAAAGGCAATACACAGATCATGTATCACGGAAATCTACACTTGAAATCTATGTAATCTTATTAACCAATGTTACTCCAATAAATTTAATTAAAAATTATATTTTAGAATAACATTTCTTAATATGGACAGATGATCACTAATTTTAACTTCCCCAAAAGGAGGCTACATACATATACACACACAGAGCAATAGCTCTCACTTGAAGAATAGTAATAATAATGATAATAACAATAATAATACAGAAAACAAGTGCTAACCCTTATTGAGTTCCTTCTGTGACAAGCATTGAATTGGGAATGTTTCATGAATATTCCTTTAATGCTCACAATAAGCTCATAAGGTAGGCAATCATATTAACTATTCTTAGGTTAAGAAAATAGACTTAGTCATTAACTGTCTTGCTCATGATCCCACCAATGAGACAGGGTAGATTTGAACTCAAGAGGTCTAATGTTTAACTCATAACACATCACCGCCCACTATGCAATTTTACTTTGTTACCCTGCCACAGTTTGCGAAGGAACAGTCACTTCTACAGTAAATGTGGGAATTGTGAATAAACTGAAGGCTATGTTTTGTATGCTGCAGCCCAGTTGTCTGAATCTGGGTGAGCCCATGGGAACATCCTGCATCTGAAAGTGTGTGTCACAGAAGGAAAGCATAAATGCTGAAAAATCGCAGGCCAGTTGAAAGAAAAATGTGAATAGTGAGAATTTGGGCATTTTATATTTTTTTGTTTTGCTTTCCTGAGTTTTCTAGATTCTCTAAATTAATTTTCTAGACCCTTAGTAAATTCATATTACCTTTCAAATTAGAAAACCGCTACTAGAAATAAATGCTAGAAGGGTTAAGAAGAGCATCTATAGAATAGAGCTGTGCGTAAACATTGAGAAATATCCACAAACTCTAAAAGGTAATGGTTGTAATACTTCAATTTAGGGGCTCCCTTCCCATATAACAATTCAAGGTTTAGGAGCATGTAAACTGTAATTCAATAAGGAGATACATGTCTAAGAATAGAACAAGTCCAAAAAATGTTTACTCTTGTCCTGGGGATGGGCCAGTTTCCAGTTTTAGAATCTGGAAAGCATTCATGAATTAGAACTCTTAGAGATGAATCAATTGGAAGAGATATGGGCAGCCATGAACCATATCCTTCATTTAACAGGGGCCCTAGCCAAAAGAGATGATTATGTTTTTAGAATTTTACAGAAGAGATTCCCATATTATCCACCTAAATCCTACTTTAACTTTGATTACCTACCCTCAGCATTGTCGACCTTTATATCATTGTGTGGTTTTTAGGACCATTTAAAAACTCCCATTCTAATTAGATAAAAAATCGTTGGGTTATCTTCATTAGCTCATTAGGTCGCTTTTTAGGCTGAACACCACCAGTTACATTGTCTTTTCATCTGAGGTCCTAATTTTGACCCTGTTTGTCCTGTGTCTCTCCCTCAGTAGGTCTTCTGGAATCTTCATGCTTCCTCCAGAATTGACAAGAAACCTCCTGGATTTCAGCCCCTAATAAAACATAGTCCATCATCAAAAACGATCTCCTGGAAAGACAGGATAATGGTGCCTCTATTTACATAGCTCAGAGTTACAGCGACTGGCCCGGCGTAGGTGCTTGATTCATATTATTGAGTCAATAAGTGAATGGATTCTTTTTAATATTAAAGCATAATTATTGGTCCAAGGTCATCATATCTTCAAACGTGATTCTTTGTTTTGGGGTTGCCGTCCTTCTTCAAGACAGACAGGTTCTGTCTCCTTTGTGTGTCTTCGGTTGGTGGCGCATGGTGTCTCTCCAGTGAAACTCTCCTGCGCTTATTCTTTTCGTGTTCAGTTCTCTGTACTTCTGAGCACTCTTCAAATATGCAAGGGCACTTAATCTTCCGATGCAAAATGCCAGCCACTTCGGATTTGTGTCACCTGCAAAGCTTCATGTTGTCCTAACTATTCCATCAAGCAGATCACTGGCAGAAACACGGAATACCAATATTTTCAAGTCAAAGTCCAGGAGAAGCCCCACCAGGGATGCTCCCCGCCTGCTCTTCAGGTTGACATCGATCTATTGACTAGCCTTCCGAGTATAGGCTCTGTAATAACACAGCACATTACTCCCGCTATCTATCAAGCATTGTGGCCTCCCCGAGAGCCACAGATGAAGCATTAAAATAGTTTATTGGCGCAGAACATCTTTAGTCTCAGGAGAACAAGATGTTTTACACAATAAGTGGGTGGTAAATCACATTTTTCAGGTGGAATTATTTTTAAATGCTCTTAGGTACTGTTTACAAGAGACCTGTAATAAACCCTATTGTCAAATGAAAACTCTCTAAGAAAAATTAATAATTACCCTCTAATGTATTTCCTTGAGATCGGCTATTTTACAGCAGACATTCTCAGAGGAGATCTCTGGTATTCATCCCAACCCCCCCCCCCGCCCCATCCCCATAAAATTTACAAAATCCATAAGGCCTAATAGCTCTTGGAGCTGTATGTGACGTATCTGAGGATTAATGACTCAACCTCAGTGCTTCTTTGCTGGTGTCCTGTCTCCCTTCTTTAAACCTCACAGCCTCGAAGGCCTTGAAGAAAAATGGCTCATCAACCCAAATCATCCATTACCAGAGCGAGATCTTTCCAGTTTTCTTACCTTTCTCATGCTGAGACTGTGTTTAAATAGAGCATGGCTGGAGAAGGCACTGCCGGAACTGAGTTCTAATCTGCTCCGGGAAGGCAGAACGTCACTGCACATGTGCCAGTGAGGCAGAACGGAGGCATGGTGCGTGTGTGGGCATTCACTGTGCAAAGATTTAAGGTGGACACCATCTCTGGACCTCATTAAGCTCCTAGATAGATTACACTGGGGAACAAAATTTTTGTTGCAGCCACAAAAACACTTGTTCTTACCTAATTTGAGTGTGCTGATCTCAAATCTGACATTAGTTTTTCTCTGTAAGCTACAGTATTTTTTTTCAATTCAAGATTTTAGGGTTTCATCTGGTAAAATTTTTAACATTTAGTTTAACATAATGAAGTAGAATGTCTTCTTGGGCATCATCTTTGTGAAAATATAATAATTTATATAATGCAGTAAATACACTAATACACTAAAAGATATAATTGCATCAGAATTTGTCTACAATTTCAAAACAGAACATATTTTTTTAATTATTTTTATTTATTTTAGAGGAGAGAGAGAGAGAGAGAGAGAGAGAGAGAGAGAGAGAGAGAAGGGGGGGAGGAGCAGGAAGCTTCAACTCCCATATGTGCCTTGACCAGGCAAGCCCAGGGTTTTGAACCGGCAACCTCAGCATTCCAGGTCAACACTTTATCCACTGCGCCACCACAGGTCAGGCAAAACAGAACATATTAAAAAACTTATTTTAATCATAAAATTTGCTCAAAACTTATTTAAATTCTATTCAGGCAAAAACTTGAGTTTGTAGTTCTTGCGTTTGTGGACTTGTTGAGGACAATCTTGTTTGATGCTCCAGCAGTAGTCTGCTCATCACTAATAGCTCCAAGATTTTTGGGAAACTTATCAAGGTGACTGTTCAGGAAGTGAATCTTAATGCTCATGTTACATCAATGTCACGGAAAGCCAACAGCATCCTTTGAACCAGAAGTTCATAGTTTTCTGCTTTTTTGTTGCCAAGAAAGTTCTTTTTTACTGCCACTAAAGACTGCCATGCTGCTTTCTCCTCCTTATCCATCTTCCTGGCAAATTCTTTGTCATGTATGAGGGTTTGAATTTGAGGTCCATCAAATACACCTGCTTTTATCTTCTCGAAAGACAAGGCAGGAAAAGCAGAAATAATATGTTGAAATCATTCACTTTTTCCGCTCAAAGCCTGAACAAACTGCTTCATTAAGCCAAGTTTGATGTGAAGTGGAGGAAAAATGATTCTGTCTCGATTAACTACAGGATCATTCACAAGATTTTGCATCCCTTCTTCCAGAGCTTCATATATTGGTCACTCCTTCTGTGTCCAGTGTTTCTCCCGACTCGGCTGTTCCACAAACACAGAAAGCAAGGATACTTCATGAAACCTCTCTGTTGTCCTAGCAGAAAATTTACCATTTTAAGATCCACACAAATGATCCAGTTATGTTCCTCATACTTCAGAAAGTTGAGGACAATTTTTATGTCATTATAATCTTCTCGCAGATGAGTTGAATAACCAATTGGAACTGCTGCATAAACATTACCATTGTGTAGGAGACACATTTCAGACTCCATTTAGAGCTGTCAAGAAAGAGCCGCCCTGGCCCTGGCCTGTTGGCTCAGTGGTAGAGCGTCCGCCTGGTGTGCAGAAGTCCCGGGTTCGATTCCCGGCCAGGGTACACAGGAGAAGCACCCATCTGCTTCTCCACCCCTTCCCCTCTCCTTCCTCTTTGTCTCTCTCTTCCCCTCCCACAGCCAAGGCTCCATTGGAGCAAAGATGGCCCGGACGCAGGGGATGGCTCCATGGTCTCTGCCTCAGGCGCTAGAGTGGCTCTGGTTGCAACAGAGCGATGCCCCGGAGGGGCAGAGCATCGCCCCCTGGTGGGCAGAGCATCGCTCCCTGGTGGGCGTACCGGGTGGATCCCGGTCGGGCGCATGCGGGAGTCTGTCTGATTGCCTCCCCGTTTCCAGCTTCAGAAAAATACAAAAAAAAAAAAAAAAAAAAAAGAAATAGCTGCCATTCTGTTGGACTGTAAGTGCTAACACTTAGCTGTCTTAGAAGACTACAGATATCATGACAATAAACAAAGTGTTTGTCTTTGGAAAAAAAGTCCACAAAAATTTGTTCACGCTTCCTGAAATGGGATACTTTAGCTGACCGGTGAAGTACATTCTTTTCTTAAAGCCTGGAGGCTAGTAACTCAGCTGCTTTCTTTGATAGGCCCAAATCTCTTACTAAGTCATTCAATTTGAGTTGGCTAAACTGCTGAGGGGTTAATGACTTCTTGGCATCAAAAGAAGACCCTTCAGATTCTACAATCATTTCCTCATCACCATGTTTACTTTCTTCTTCCTTAGAAGAAATAAAACCATTGAAAACTGGATCCAGGAGTGTCTCAGAGTGTGGGATAGGTCATATTGCTGGAGGAATATTAGGAATGCAATCATATGCTGTTTTTTCTTGCCGATGCCCTTTGTATGGATCAGACAGAAATAACCGTCACTGCTTTAGTCCTTAGGTTGACGCCAAACCATGGGAATACCAAAAGGCATTCCTTTGCATTTTCCTTTTGTCCAGTCACAAAGCATTTCCTCACAATTATGACACACAATATGAGGAACCCAATTCTTGTCTTGATAGTCAAGGGGAACTTGAAAATAGGCAATATATGCACGTGTTACAAATGATGAAATATTGCACCTTTGACGTTGAAGTGTGTAACAGCCACATATATAACAGAAGGTGTCAGGACTATTCTTACATTTATGCCTTCTCAAAGAAGCCATGATTCAATTTTAAAACAAAATAAGAGGGTGTTTTTATGAGATAATAATTTTTTACATTTAAAAACAACTACAATTTTGTAAAAAGTGATGTTTGTAAAACATTAATTGCCTTGTGGTTATGTTCAATCCAAGAGTCATTGCCCTTTAACTCCAATTTAAAAACCAATGCATACCATTAACTGTAACAAAAGGAAATTAAAATTACATAAATAATAGAGCATGCACCAAAAAATAGATTTCAGATTTGGAATCAGCGATGCAGAAATATATAGAAACAGTTTTAAAACCTCATGCAACAGAAAATGAAAAAAAAATTGTTCCCCAGTGTTACAGGAGACGAATAAAATCGTGAGCAACATTTTGTAGGTGTGCCCCACCCCCAAACAATTTTTATCAGACCCTCAGTTATGTCATATCAGGACCCAACTAGCTTTAAGAGCTATTATAGTAGGACTATCTTTAATTTTCAGCCCCTACTCGTAGACTATATAACGTTTTGTAAAGAGAATAAACTTTATTCGTAATCAAAAGGATATGAATATACCTCTAAGGTACTTCATTTTATTTATCACACTGGCAAAATTGCAAGAATGAAACTTCTCAGTGTTGACAACGATGTGGGAAAAACTCATTCTGCTGTTGGAGGAGTTTATACTCTTGGTGGCAATTTGGCCAAAGTCTTGGAATATATGTATGATTGGATCAGCAATTCTATTTTGAGGAACTTAGCCTAAGGGAAAGAATTGGACAAGTATACAGAGGTATTTATCTCACAATGTTTATTGCAGTCTTGTTTATAATAGTAAGAAATTTATAACTATAATAATGGGTTCATTTAAGTCAGTTATGTGTACTCATACATTTCTATAAAATGATATACAGTTTCTATAAAATATTCAGTTATCAATATGGAAAGATACTTATGATATATAAAAATGCTGGTTACAAAATAATACATGTAACATAGAATAGAAACTATTTGTATTGGGAAGAAATGGGACAGCAGTCTGAATATACAGTGAAAAGATAGTCACCAAAATGACATTTGTGTTTACACCTAATTAGATTTTAAGTGGCTTTTATCTTCACCTCTTTTGAAATATATATTCTGTCAATGAAGATATATAATATATTATAAATGTTTATGAATGAAATAATAAAGATTTATAAAAACCATAGTGAAATAAAAGGGTATGTTTTGAGAAGAGACAGGAATTTTTCTACCATGATCTAAAGGGTAAAACTTCATTTCTCATTATGACACTAATCATCCACTTATTTAGCTATTGATTTGTAGAAGGAAGAACATTTCTTTCTAAAGAGATCAATGCATGCATATATTTTGTGTTTGGGTGCTGTGTGCCCTGTGTAGAATCACCAAATGCTTCAGTAAATGTAAGAAGGTTAACACGAGCTTCTTGTAGTTTATCCTCTTCTCTTCCTTCTAACCCCCAACACAGGCCTGACAACAAACTTTTCACTGTGTTAGTGCTCAACTGACCTGTGAAAAGAATAAGAGCTGAACATTTACTCCTTTCTTCATCAAAATTTTATGGTCCCTAATAGGTTCCAGGTCCTATTCTAAGAACTTTTCAAATATGAACTCCTTAATACTCTAAGCTACCCTAGAGGGAAGGCTTATGAATATTACCATTTTGTAGGTAAAGGAATAGATGACTTACAGGTAGGTCCAGGAACTAGTTTGAGACAGGAAGCTGCTGAGTATGAGTGAATTTATCTTCAAATTGGTGATTATAGTGATAATATGACAGAAGAAACTGAAATAACTCGAGTGTCTTAACAATAGGGAAGAAATATCATGCAGACTCCAAAAGTGATTTTGATAATTTTTAAAAGGGTGAGAAATGTTTTCAATAAAATATATACATCAAGAAGTCAAGATTATACAGCGATATCATGGGTTTGTACAAAAGTGGCTAAATGTATAAAGTGGGGGGAAAAGAAAGTAAACATAACCAGATGTGGATGGCAACCACTTCAAAGAGGAGTGAGATTGTGGATGATTTTAATTTATCTTATTATTTTTTTAATATTAATATTTTTTTATTAAATTTAATGCAGTGACATTGATAAATCAGGGTACATATGTTGAGAGAAAATATCTCTAGATTATTTTGACATTTGATTGTGCTGTATACCCCTCCCGCAAAGTTAAATTGTCTTCTGTCACCTTCTATCTGGTTTTCTTTGTGCCCCTCCCCTCCCCTAACCCCTCTCTCCTTCTTTACCCCCTCCCTCCTCCCCCACCCCCCCCCCCGCCCCTGTTGCCATCACATTCTTGTTCATGTCTCTGAGTCTCATTTTTATGTCCCTTCTATGTATGGATTCATCTCAGTTTTTTTTCTGATTTACTTATTTCACTCCGTATAATGTTATCAAGGTCCATCCATGTTATTGTAAATGATCCGATGTCATCATTTCTTATGGCTGAGTAGTATTCCATAGTATATATGTACCAAAGCTTTTTAATCCACTCGTCCTCTGACGGACACTTGGGCTGTTTCCAGATCTTCGCTATTGTGAACAATGCTGCCACAAACATGCGGGTGCATTTCTCCTTTTCGAGCCGTTCTATGGTGTCCTTGGGGTATATTCCTAAAAGTGGGATAGCTGGGTCAAAAGGCGGTTCGATTTTCAGTTTTTTGAGGAATCTCCATACTGTTTTCCACAGTGGCTGCACCAGTCTGCATTCCCACCAGCAGTGCAGGAGGGTCCCCTTTTCTCCACATCCTCGTCAGCACTTATTCTGTGTTGTTTTGTTGATAAGCGCCATTCTGACTGGTGTAAGGTGATATCTCATTGTGGTTTTAATTTGCATTTCTCTAATGATTAGTGATGTTGAGCATTTTTTCATATGCCTATTGGCCATCTGTATGTCCTCTTTGGAGAAGTGTCTATTCATCTCTTTTGCCCATTTTTGGATTGGGTTGTTTGTCTTCCTGGTGTTGAGTTTTACAAGTTCTTTATAAATTTTGGTTATTAACCCCTTATCAGACGTATTGTCAAATATGTTCTCCCATTGTGTAGTTTGTCTTTTTATTCTGTTCTTGTTGTCTTTAGCTGTGCAAAAGCTTTTTAGTTTGATATAGTCCCATTTGTTTATCCTGTCTTTTATTTCACTTCCCCGTGGAGATAAATCAGCAAATATATTGCTCCGAGAGATGTCGGAGAGCTTACTGCCTATGTTTTCTTCTAAGATGCTTATGGTTTCACGGCCTACATTCAAGTCTTTTATCCATTTTGAGTTTATTTTTGTGAGTGGTGTAAGCTGGTGATCTAGTTTCATTTTTTTGCAGGTAGCTGTCCAATTTTCCCAACACCATTTGTTAAAGAGACTGTCTTTACTCCATTGTATTTCCTTACCTCCTTTGTCAAATATCAGTTGTCCATAGAACTGTGGGTTTATTTCTGGGTTCTCTGTTCTATTCCATTGATCTATATGCCTGTTCTTATGCCAGTACCAGGCTGTTTTGAGTACAATGGCCTTGTAGTATAACTTGATATCAGGAAGTGTGATACCTCCCACTTTATTCTTCTTTTTTAAGATTGCTGAGGCTATTCGTGTCCTTTTTTGGTTCCATATAAATTTTTGGAATATGTGTTCTATATCTTTGAAGTATGTCATTGGTATTTTAATTGGTATTGCATTGAATTTATAAATTGCTTTGGGTAATATAGACATTTTAATGATGTTTATTCTTCCTAACCATGAGCACGGTATATGCTTCCACTTGTTAGTATCTTCCTTGATTTCTTTTATCAATGTTTTGTAATTTTCCGAGTACAAGTCTTTAGTCTCCTTGGTTAAGTTTACTCCTAGGTACTTTATTTTTTTGGTTGTAATTGTGAAGGGGATTGTTTCCTTAATTTCTCTTTCTGACTGTTCATTGTTGGTGTATAAAAATGCTTCTGATTTCTGAGTATTGATTTTATATCCTGCCACTTTGCCGAATTTATTTATCAGGTCCAGTAGTTTTTTGACTGAGACTTTAGGGTTTTCTATATACAATATCATATCATCTGCAAATAATGATAGTTTTACTTCTTTTCCAACTTGAATGCCTTTTATTTCTTCTTCTTGTCTGATTGCTGTGGCTAGGACTTCCAGGACTATGTTAAATAAGAGTGGTGAAAGGGGGCACCCCTGCCTTGTTCCTGATCTTAAGGGGATTGCTTTTAATTTTTGCCCATTGAGTATGATGTTGGCTGTGGGTTTCTCATAGATGGCTTTTATCATGTTGAGGTATGTTCCCTGTATTCCCACTTTGCTGAGAGTTTTGATCATGAATGGGTGCTAGATTTTATCAAATGCTTTTTCTGCATCTATTGAAATTATCATATGTTTTTTCTCCTTCTTTTTGTTTATGTGATGAATCACATTGATTGATTTACGAATATTGTACCAGCCTTGCCTCCCCAGAATAAATCCCACTTGATCATGGTGTATGATTTTTTCCATATATTGTGGGATCCGGTTTGCTAATATTTTGTTGAGGATTTTAGCATCTATATTCATCAGAGATATTGGCCTATAATTTTCTTTCTTTGTGTGGTCTTTGCCTGGTTTTGGAATCAGAATTATGCTCGCCTCATAAAAGGAGTTTGGAAGTCTTCCTTCCTCTTGAATTTTTTGAAATAGTTTGAGAAGGATAGGAGTTAGTTCTTCTTTGAATATTTGGTAGAATTCCGTTGTGAAGCCATCGGGCCCCGGACTTTTCTTTGTTGGGAGTTTTTTGATAACTGTTTCGATCTCCTTTGGTGTAATTGGTCTGTTTAAGTTTTCTGATTCTTCCAGATTGATTTTTGGAAGATTGTACGTTTCAAGGAATTTGTCCATTTCATCTAGGTTGTCTAGTTTTTTGGCATACAGTTCTTCATAGTATTTTCTTACAATATTTTGTATTTCTGTTGTGTCAGTTGTTATTTCTCCTCTCTCATTTCTAATTTTATTTATTTGAGTCCTCTCTCTCTTTTTCTTGGTGAGTCTACTTAAAGGTGCATCAATCTTGTTTACCTTTTCAAAGAACCAGCTCCTAGTTTCATTGATCCTCTGTATTGTTTCTTTAGCCTCTATGTCATTTATTTCTGCTCTGATCTTTATTATTTCCTTCCTTCTACTACATTTGGGCTTTACTTGCTGTTCTTTTTCTAATTCTTTTAGATGCAGGGTTAAGTTGTTTATTTGAGCTTTTTCTAGCTTCTGAAAGTGTGCCTGTAGTGCTATGAACTTCCCTCTCAGCACTGCTTTCGCTGTGTCCCATAAATTTTGAGTTGTTGTGTGCTCATTGTCATTCGTTTCTAGGAATTTCTTTATTTCTTCTTTGATCTCATTCTTAATCCATTCATTATTTAACACCCTGCTATTTAGTTTCCATGTGTTTGAGAATTTTTGAGCTTTTCTGCTGTGATTCATTTCTAGTTTCATGCCGTTGTGATCGGAGAAAGTGCTTGATATGATTTCAGTCTTCTTAAATTTGTTGAGAGCACTTTTGTGCCCTAACATGTGGTCTATCCTAAAGAATGTACCATGAGCACTTGAAAATAATGTATATTCTGCTGCTTTAGGGTGAAAGGTTCTGAAGATATCTATTAAATCGAGTTGATCTAGTGTTTCCAATAAGTCTGCTGTTTCTTTGTTAATTTTCTTTCTTGAGGATCTATCTAGTGATGTTAGTGGGGTATTGAAATCCCCTACTATTATAGTATTGCTGTTGATCTCGCCCTTTAAATCCATCAAAATCTGTTTTATATATTTGGGTGCTCCTATATTAGGTGCATAGATATTTATAATAGTTATATCTTCCTGTTGGATTACTCCCTTTATCATTATGTAGTGGCCTTCTTTATCTCTTACTATATCCTTTGTTTTAAAGTCCAATTTGTCTGATATAAGTATTGCTACCCCAGCTTTTTTTTCATTTTCGTTTGCATGAAACATTTTTTTCCATCCTTTTACCTTCAATCTGTGTATGTCTTTTGTTCTAAGGTGTGTCTCTTGTAGACAACATATGTATGGGTCCTGTTTTCTTATCCACGCAGCTACCCTATGTCTTTTGATTGGATCATTTAATCCATTTACATTTAAGGTTATTATTGATATGTAGTTGTTTATTGCCATTTTCTTCTTTAAAGGTGTATTCCTTTTTTCTTTTTTTTTTTTCTGTATTCTTTTCCCACTTTATCTGTTTACACCAGGCCCCTTAATATTTCCTGCAGCATTGGTTTGGTTGTAATGAATTCCTTGAGTTGTTTTTTGTCTGGGAAGCTTTTTATTTCTCCTTCAATTTTAAACGATAGCCTTGCTGGATAAAGTAGTCTTGGTTGTAGGTTCTTGTTCTGCATTACTTTGAATATTTCTTGCCATTCCCTTCTGGCCTCAAGTGTTTCTGTTGAGAAGTCAGATGTCATCCTTATGGGGGCTCCTTTGTAGGTGATAACTTTTTTTTCTCTTGCAGCTTTTAATATTTTCTCTTTATCGCTTAGCTTTGGTATTTTAATTATGATGTGTCTTGGTGTAGGTTTCTTTGGGTTTCTTTTTAATGGAGTCCTCTGTGCTTCTTGGATTTGTGAGAGTTTCTCTTGCATTAATTTAGGGAAGTTTTCAGCTATGATATGATTGAACAAAGTCTCTATCCCTTGTTCTTTTTCTTCTTCTTCAGGAACCCCTATGATGCGGATGTTATTTCTCTTCATGTTGTCACAGAGCTCTCTAAGAGTTTCCTCTGACTTTTTGAGTCTTTTTTCTCTTTTCTTCTCTGCTTTCATGCCTTCATTCCAGTTGTCTTCTAACTCGCTGATTCGATCCTCTGCTCTATCTATCCTGTTTTTAATTCCTTCCATTGTGGTCTTTATTTCTGATATTGTATTTGTCGTCTCCAACTGATTCTTTTTTATACTTGCTATTTCTTTATTTAGGTTTTCAAACTCCCCCTCCATTGTTGTTCTAAGATCCCTAAGCATCCTTACAATCATTATTTTGAACTCCGCATCTAGAAGTTTGATTATTTCCATATCACTCAGTTCATCTCTCGAAAGTGTCTCTTGTGGTTTCATTTGGATTGCACTCCTTTGTTTTCTCATCTTCTTCTTCTTTTTTTTTTTTATTTGTAGAGTTGATTGAGTCTAGGCTTGGTGTTGTCTGCCTCCAGTTTTCAGTTGTGTTATTTTTAGGTCTTCGTGGGTTGGTATCAGCTATTATTTGTAATCCACTTTCGGATTTGGGCAGCTTTGAAGTCTTGATTTGTTTGTTTTCTTAACAGGTGATAGTCTTGTTAACTGATCTCAGCAGGGGGCTTCCTTGAAACTGTATCCAGGAATGCTGTGGGTGTAACCTGAGACGCTGAAGGTCTCTTCCTCCAACTAATCTCACTGGGGGCAGGGTTTTTTCTCTCAGCTTCAGTAGGGGGAGGTGTATCTCAGATCTCCATGGAGACCTGAGTTACTGCCCCTCCTCCCCACTTCTTGTTTTCAGCTGTGTCTTGTTGTGCTGATTGGAGCTGGATAGATGTCCGGAGATCTCTGATCCGGAAGCACTTCAGCTCTGTTTTGTGAAAGGTTCAGTCCCTCCCCCAGCTATGGCTTCCTCCAGCACGAATGAGTCAGCTTTTTTATTTTGTTTCTTGCATACCTTAGCCCCTCACAGTCTGTCCCTCTCCCTGTCTTTTCCATTTGGGAGATAAGCTGGTCTTTTCAACCCACCTTGCTCCCTGGTCGCCAGGTAAGTGGCTGTGAACAGTAGTTTCTGCTCTTTTTCCTCTGTGAAATCCTCTCTGGGCTCTCAGCCTCACCCCCCTCCTTCCCTTCCTGTAAGCAGAGGAGATTCAGGCACTCCTTACCAGGATTATTGTGGCTTCCTCTTTGCTCCTTGGTTTTTGAGAGCTGTTCTTGCAGTTCAGTGTTGGTTTTTCATGCTGATTTTTTCTAAATTGATTTGTATTCCAGTTTGGTGTTGAGAGCTGGGTGTCTGTGCATCCGCCTACTCCGCTGCCATCTTCTCTCCTCTTATTTTTTTGTTTTATTAATTTTAGACAGGAGAGAGAGAGAGAGAGAAAGAGAGAGAGAGAGAGAGAGAGAAGGGGGGGAGGAGGAACAGGAAGTATCAACTCCCCTATGTGTCTTGACCAGACAAGTACAGGGTTTCGAACCGGCGACCTCAGCATTCCAGGTCAACACTTTATCTACTGCGCCACCACAGGTCAACTTTAATTTATTTTAAATCACTTTCTAATTTTCCAAAGTGAGTGGAGTGAACAGTATTATGTTAAAATGACAGTTGTTATCCCCCCCCCCCCTTCAAGTTGCTATCTAGTAACAAAAGTAATACAATTAGGGAGAAATGGCCACTAAAATTTAAAATCTGGAAATATGATGTCTGATTCAATGGTGATACCAATATGTTGTGACTCTGAGAAGAGATCTTTGGGACATTGATTTGACTGTCAGTGAATTTATGGGTGGTCATTGAATCTTGCCACAACTCCAGTCTCAGGGGACCAAGGACCAATTTTTTTCCTTTAGTAAAAGTACAAAAATTTTAAAGTCCAAATTAAGAATAAAAAGGTCTGGTTTAAACAGCAAATGACTAAGTAAAGGACTTTGAGGTCTTCTGGGAAATCTCTATAAAAAATAGCGTACAATTCTACCATTAAATGTGAAATTGCTTCATTGTTTTTTCGTATCTATTCAAAATTATGACGCATGTAACTAAACCACAATGTTTTAATGGAAAGGATAACACGATGTTCCATATTCTCACTAAGAAATTAGATCTACTTTTCTCTAGCCAGAAGTATAGACAGCTGGAAACAGCAGAACTAAGAATGGGCCTTTTGCTTGAAAGAGAATCACACATTCTGAGACAGAAATGGAGTCAACCTGGGAACTGAGATGCAAGGGATTTGCTTTGCTCTTGAGATGAGATGAGAAAGATAGAAGTATTTTAGGTCCATAGCATAGCTAAAAGACCCCAGCTAATAGTGTGGTGTGTGTGTGTATGTTAACATGTGATCAAAACATAGTAACAGAGGGAACACTAGGCCCAGGGGAAGAATGGAACTTTGAAAGTGGATTGTAACTTGGCAGAGAAGGGAGAATTCTTTTGCCCCTGGGTGAAGTAAACATTACTGCTAGACCACAGCAATGATCCTTGGAGTATAAACTCATGTCTTTTTCTAGAGAGGGATGAATCGACATGCTGGGTTAGTAGGTTTCACTGACAATGCATAAACAGACCCACAGGTCTATCAGACTGGGTGATTACTGCGTGTTTATACCCTGTAGTTGTCTCTGTTTAAGTGTAGTGTCTTGGTGTGTTCATGGAAGGAAGACTCCAGAGATGAAGGAACCAGAATATTTCTAGAGTTACTTGGCATTAGAACTATTAAAAGAAAGTGGCTTGATTTTGTACCTTAAACTCTTAAAGGGGTGCTAGTTGCCATGGCGGTGAAGTTGTTGACCAGCCTCTACTGTGTTCCTCCTCACCCCTGACTTGTTGACACTCTGTAATGACTCAACTCTTCTTTCAAAAATCTTTTCCCTTTTCTTGGAGAACTTATCCAAATTTTTAGGCTCAGCTACCCTGACTTTGGTTCCAAGATTCAACACTCAATCCTAATGCCCTTTCAAATATATACTCTTAGATGTCCTGCTAACTTCAAACTAATAACACTCCTTACGTAGTCTGACAATCCTGTTGTAACTCTATCAAGTGTTCTCGACCTCATTGTAGTCCATTCTCTTAGGCACCCAGGTACGGAAACTCAGACTTGCTTTTGTCTTTCTTCTCTTCTTCTTATAACTAGCCAGTTCCTGAGCCTCTTGGGTTCTTTCTATAAGCTATTTCTTTGATGAATTAAGGTAATATTTTCTATCTAAACCAATAGTTAGAGTACATATGAGCCCTTGTTTTATTAGTTTTCATCCTGAATTAGAATTTATATATTATGTGCCACTTAGCTCTGCCACATAATAGTATCTTTTTTTTTTTTTTTTTTTGTATTTTTCTGAAGCTGGAAACAGGGAGGCAGTCAGACAGACTCCAGCATGCGCCCGACCGGGATCCACCCGGCACGCCCACCAGGGGACGATGCTCTGCCCATCCGGGGCGTAGCTCTGTCGCGACCAGAGCCACTCCAGCGCCTGGGGCAGAGGCCAAGGAGTCATCTCCAGCACTGGGGCCACCTTATACTCCAATGGAGCCTCAGCTGCGGGAGGGGAAGAGAGAGAGAGGAAGGAGAGGGGGAGGGGTGGAAAAGCAGATGGGTGCTTCTCCTGTGTGCCTTGGGCGGTAATCGAACCCAGGACTCCTGCACACCAGGCCGGCGCTCTACCACTGAGCCAACCGGCCAGGTCCATAATAGTATCTTTAGTAGCATGAGAGTATGTTAACATTAGCTGATATTTTTCATTCCTTCTTGCAAACGGTATTTAATGATACTGGAGGCCAGCCGAATGCTCAAAGTTTATTTCTGTGTTTTTCAAGAGCCTATTGTGTTTCCTCAAAAAATCTGTTTGTGCCCATTAAAACTTACTATATAATTATGTAAACCAACCAAATATGAGCACCCTTCCGAAGTGACATGGTCTTAGAAAACTAAATTAAATTTTTTGTTTTTTATTAAAGGACATTTTTTATTAATTTGAACTTTAAATTATATCATTCCCATGAAGCAAGAAATATCTAAAATAGTTAGGATAAGCCTTCAACATAAGGTTATATTTATCATGAATTGTTAAAGAATTCCATTTTACAAAAAAATTACAGAAATTTTAATATTGTTCCTTTTGTTGTTCCCTCAGGATTAATTTTCAAAGTTTGCGAATGTCTCTGCAGTCAAACAATTTCCGCTAAAATATCTTCAGCAAAACATTTACCATAAATTTTTATTGTATCCTGCAAAAATTCTGAGGATTTTCAACTTCTGCAAAAATCAGAAATTGGCTGAACGATAGCGAACATTGACATGATTTAATCAATTGCTTTAGAATGAATTGCGTAATTGAACTAACTCAAGTTCTATTTCATTTCTTTTTTTATTGAGGCATACTTGACATAATATTATATTAGTTTCAGGTGCATAACGTAATGATTCAATGCTTGTACATATTGCAAAATGATCATTGCAGTAAAATCGGCAGTTTTTTTGTTGTTGTTTTTTTTTTCTGAAGCTGGAAACGGGGAGAGACAGTCAGACAGACTCCCGCATGCGCCTGACCGGGATCCACCTGGCACGCCCGCCAGGGGGCGACGCTCTACCCACCAGGGGGCGATGCTCTGCCCCTCTGGGGCGTCGCTCTGTTGCGACCAGAGCCACTCCAGCGCCTGGGGCAGAGGCCAAGGAGCCATCCCCAGCGCCCGGGCCATCTTTGCTCCAATGGAGCCTCGCTGCGGGAGGGGAAGAGAGAGACAGAGAGGAAGGAGAGGGGGAAGGGTGGAGAAGCAGATAGGCGCCTCTCCTGTGTGCCCTGGCCGGAAATCGAACCCAGGACTTCTGCACGCCAGGCCATCGCTCTACCACTGAGCCAACCAGCCAGGGCCTGGCAAACAGTTTTAAAAAGACTTGAACACAATGAGTTGCTAAAAAAACACCATTTTAATTTAAAATAAATGCATAGCATAAGTGTGGGTACGTACTGTTCTTTTTAATGACTTGCTACTTTAGCTAAAATTTTTAGTTAATCAAACTACTACTGAACCTGCCCATCTGGACCTGAGGAGTATGAGTTTGTGCCTAGAGGGAGACTGGCATAGTGATTCCTAGCATGGGCACTAGGACCTGTCTAGGTTCAAATCCTGTCTCTTTTTCTAACTGATTGTGCTTTTGCTGCAGGTGATAATATCTGTCTGTGTACCTCATGAAGTAGAGGTTAGTAAGGGCATAGATACACAGGTAGGAGAGAATGAATAAGGAGAGGCTGGAGTCCCGGAGCAAGAATTAAGTCACCACATGACAGCTGGGAAAAGCTGAGGCTTTTTGGGTGGCTGAAATTTAACATGTATCCATTTTTTTCATGGGCCATATACCTGTTCACAACTTCAGCTCTGCAATTCACATTTATTGTGTGAAAAAAAAATGGCTTGGGGCTTACGTGACAGGATATAGGGCAGCAAAAAAATCCCCGTGGGATCCGGGCGTGTTCTACTTCTCTCTGTGGAAAAGTCTAGGCACAGTCTAGTTCCTCCGCCATCTTGGGCTGAAATGGTTCTGGGTTTAAAGGTGTTGAGAAGCCTGGCTGCCCATTGTTCAAATAAGGTATATGTCAGTGATGTCAACACAACGTGTTGAGGAAATGTCACATCTGTCTGCAATTGGCTACCTCTCAATAGGAGAAACACCGCTGGAAGCCTGGAGACCAGATGTTGCTTTCAATCAAATAGAGGTCAAGCAGCCTTAGACGGAGAATGTCAGCACCTCCCCATCCCTGGCCCTAAGAGAAACATGTAAGGCAATTCTGGTGGAATCATAACTATTTTAGCTCAGGTTTCTATTTTTTTTCCCCTAGTATATGACATTGCAGCCATTGGACCAGAGAGCAACCAAAGGGGTGGCCCTTGGTCTAAGAACAATGAAAAAGACATGGTAGTCATGAGATTCCTGTTTATAGAGCAGCACAACCTAGGCGCCTGCCTGGGGTTTGCCGTTCCAGATGTGGAGGGGCCCTGGAAAGATCATTTGTTCTAGCTCGACTTCAATTTTTAAAACTAAGGAATGAGAACATTATTATAGATGATTTGTGTTATCCTTTCCAGTTCAATATTCTGCAATGGTGCAGATCTGAGGGGAGCCCGGGCTTGGCTGAGCCTTGGGACAGCCACCTGGAAAATCAGTCCAGGGATGTTTCCAGGACGAAAGGCGCTTTTGGTATTTCCTACTAGTCCACATGGGGAAAATGGGTTCAAACAGCTGGTTGAAAACATGTCCTGAGCCAGAGAATGAGAAATGACTGATTGTGAACTTAATTTTAAAGGACTCTCTAATTAAACCTCTTCGAGTCAATAAAAGATCTCATCCCTTAGCTAACCCTGTGTGCTAGGGGGATTTAGGAATTAATGTACTTTTCAGGAAGGTTTGCTTTTTCACATTTGTAAAATTTTTCTGCTAGGGTGACAGTAAAACAGAACAGGAAAAACACCCAGGTTTTCTAATTCAGTTTCATGCCAATAACTACATATATATTGAGTATCCATTAAATGAGAAAAGTTTTGCTAGGTGCTGCTAGGGGTGACTAGGATGTTGTAAAGGGAGAAATAATTTGCCCCAACTCTTGACATTTTCTTCCATGTCCAAGTTTATCTGGTAGTTTCTCTCTGCCCTGTAACTCACTACTCACCAGTGAACGTGGGGACTCACTGATTTGTAACTTGGAAAGAATACCTGCCTTGATTCTCCCCTCCTTCCTGGAAGCCTGCCTGCCTGCGTGGAGCATTTGCTCTGGGCGGTATTGTCCTGATTCGCCCGCATGTCCCGTCTGCTCCTGAGTGGCTAACAGCAGGAGGGAGGTTGAGCTTTCAGGTAGTCATTTAAACATCCTCCAGGTCCTGAGCCTCTTGGGTTCTTTCTATAAGCTACTTCTTTGGTGAATTAAGGTAATATTTTCTATCTAAACCAATAGCTAGAGTAGATATGAGCCCTTGTTTTTATTAGTTTTCATCCTGAAGTAGAATTTATACATTATGTGCCACTTAGCTCTGCCACATAGAGTATCTTTAGCAGCATGAGAGTATGTTAACATTAGCTGATGTTTTTCATTCCTTCTTGCAAAACATATCAAAAAATGATACTGGAGGCCAGCCAAATGCTCAAAGTTTATTTCTGTGTTTTTTCAAGAGTCCTCAAAAAATCTGTTTGTGTCCATTAAAACTTACTATATAATTATGTGAACCAACCAAATATGAGCACCT
Source organism: Saccopteryx bilineata (assembly GCF_036850765.1). Lineage (NCBI taxonomy): Eukaryota > Metazoa > Chordata > Mammalia > Chiroptera > Emballonuridae > Saccopteryx > Saccopteryx bilineata. The sequence goes on along the minus strand of NC_089494.1, from coordinate 16,645,223 downwards.
TTCCAAAGTGACATGGTTTTAGAAAACTAAATTGAATTTTTTGTTTTTTCATTAAAGAACATATTTATTAATTTGGACTTTAAATTATTTCATTCCCATGAAGCAACAAATATCTAAAATAGTTAAGAAAAGCCTTCAACATAAGGTTATATTTATCATGAATTGTTAAAGAATTCCAGTTTACAAAAAAATTATTTTTGCATTGGCTAGTGACACTGAGAAATTAAAGCAAAGAGTGATATATTGGGGGGGTATGAAAATTATACTTACGGCAATTGCTTTTGGTGGGCCAAGATGTATGGTTTTGGGTCAGGGGCTTAGTGTAGTGGAAGAAACTTTTGATTTGGTGATGTAACGTTTGTATTAGCCCAGGTGAGTTTTTATAATAAAGAAATTGGCATTTAGCTACTGTGATCTGAATGAGAATCTTTAAGACAGACACACGATTTTTTGCCCTTGGTGAATGACTGTTTTTGGAGGTTCTGATCATAAGCAAGAGATTATTTTTATGGGGGGGGGGACTACACCTATGGGGAACTTTAACTGATCCACATGGGTTCCAGAGAGTTCACACTTTGGGCTCTTGCATGGTCTGGCTGATGGGCACAAAGCTCAGACAAATAGTCAATTACAAAGAAAAGAGATTCTCTGTGAGCCTTTTAGGGATCGATGAGCAGGACAATAGTAGCGACATCTAAAGGACAAGGCAGCTGAATTCTGTGCATGGTATGAAGCACTGGTGAGGCTCTAGCATCAAATTGTGAACGCCAGCCCTGAGGAGCAGTGCTAAATTGGCTATTCTGAATCCCATTCTGTGTTTACAAGCAAGGCAGAAACTGGAGAGATTCACTCTGAATTCATGTGAGTATCCCACTTGTTCAAGTGTGGAAAATATTCAAGGAACTCCTGGGTGAGTTTCAAGGTGACTCAGTTTTTATAGGTAGGCATGCATCCTGCAAGAGCAGGCCAGAGCACGTATGGAATTCAAGTCAGAGGAAACCAGTGTCTTGAGAAACACATGAGGTGAAGGGTCCAGATGTCACTAGGCCACTGAATACTCAGGCATGAAAGTAGCAAGAGCTTTAGGATTAAAGCAAAGGCAGACATAATATGTCAGGGGAACGAGTAATAGTTAAAGAAATGAATGAGGAGATGATCAGAGCTGTGTAAGGTTAGGGAATCAAGACACCCTTCATGGATTAGTGGGTGCTGGGAACGGACATGACCAAATAGCACATTTTCAGGCTTCCTGTTCCAGTGTGGAAGGATGCATGTTAGAGCTCTTAGAAGCATTTCTGGTTCCTAGTTTCTTCCTCAACCTGCCTGGATTCACATAGATGCTGCGTTTGTTACAGGCGGGCTTTCACACAATCCCACTAAAGGCAAACCACAGCCATCAAAGTTAACTCGGTAGAACTCTTCCCATCCTGCCTCTTCTTTTCCTGTCCTTTCACTATACCCTGAGGAATCTGAAACTCTCCTGGTGTGAGTCCCATTAAAACAGAGATAGGATGCAATGTGACTGAGCTCTTGTTAGCTAATTTCAAATTTTTGGCTTATGTCCCATCATTATTTGTTAAAAGAATGGTTAGGTCTCAGCATATGTGTTTGGGGTCAACTGAGAAACTATTGATAATCACCCAACCATCTGGCATGGCTCAGAATTTTTATATCCTTGATGTTCAGATTTCTGATGCCAGAGGTGGGGACAGATATAAATCTTTGATGTTTTTTATCCCTGGAATGTCTTTGTCCTTGTCAGGTTGATTTGAGAAAACCCTTGGTTACTATTCACCCCTAATACAGACTTTTGTTATGTTTGCCTATAAGGGATTTTAAGCACACTGTTTCATATGAAGCACCTAAGGCATTTTTTACATAACAGTTAATTTTCACACATGCTATCAAGATTGTGCTTGAATATGAAATATCTTAGATCCTGTGACTAAAGATATGAGTAGATGCCTATCTCTATTAGGGTTAAACAACAAGATCATCTTGCTCAATAACATAGGTGTATATATTTTTAATTTTTTTATTCATTTTAGAGAGGAGAGAGAAAGAGAAAGAGAGAGAGAGTGTGTGTGTGTGAGAGAGAGAGAGAGAGAAAGAGAGAGAGAGAGAGAAAGGGGGGAACAGGAAGCATCAACTCCCATATGCACCTTGACCAGACAAGTGCAGGGTTTTGAACTGGTGACCTCAGTGTTCCAGGTCAATGCTTTATCCACTGCGCCACCACAGGTCAGGCCTAGAGGTATATATTTTTAAAAGGAGAGTAAAAGGGGGCTCTATAAGCAATAGAATGCGTATTTAGGAAAGAGTGAGAAGTCAGCTTTGGCTAAAGAGTAATACTGGCTACTCCAGTAGTTGAGCAGTAGAGATAAACCCGCAAAGGGAGCAGGAAGTGAATGTTTGAGCGGGAAGAGTTCTTTGTGGTCATCTGGCCAGGCCTTAAGGTGAAGTCAGGGCACCTGTGTTCAAACAGAAATATATGAAGTCGGTGGCTAGGTAACTTTGTTTAAGACAACATCATTTGCCTTCAGTTTGCTCATTATTAAAGTGAGGTTTAAATAAAATACATATTGGAATGGAGAGAATGCCCAGTGGAATTCAGATCCATATTATGTGTTCAGAGAATAAATCTTAAAATTGTTGAATCCAAATCTATTTCCTCTCCTGATTTTATATACGAAGTAACTGAGGCTCAGAGAGATGAACTTTGAACTTATCTGTTTAATTTTCCTGAGTTTTAGTGGCAGCGATAAAATTCAAATCTACTTTTCTGTGCTTGTCTAGTGGGCTTTCTACTGCGTCACATGTAAAGTGACATGATTATTTCAGTAATAGCCTTAGAGATAGCTTGCTAGAGTATAATCACAGCAGGGTCCTTAAAAGATAAGAAGAAGAGTTATGCTCTCTTTGGAAAGTCACTGCTGATTTTGGAGCTGAGGGGCAACATGAGTTGGGGGACCTGCAGTATTGATCAAGGAAGGGAAGATTTCTGGAAAACATTGATTTCTCTTCCATTGTAGGTTCCAAAAATACGGAAGGGGGAGCAGGCTGTCGCATTTCCCATCATATTATCAGCTTCAACTAGTGTCTGCTTCATAGACAGTAAATATATGCTAAATTAATGAAAAATAAAAAAGCAATGAAACAAATTAGATGAATAAATAAATGAAATCCATTGGTGTTGGATGCAATAGTGCTTTGGTTACAAATTGGCCTTTCACATCCTTTTTCTGTTTGAATAGTTGAATAGTCAATGTAGGGCCTGAAAATTCATAAGAACATGGTCAATGTCTTCTGGATCATTATTGTTAGGAAAACCCTAATTTGACCAAGATCCGTTCTTTCTTGGGAGGAGGTAATGAGAATCCAATCTGGTTAAGAGTATTAGATTCAGTGTCAGACAAAATTGAACTTGAGTTTTGGCTTGGCTCTTCCACTTATTAATGTTGTGATTTGGAGAAGGACTCAAGGGGGTGAAACAGAGTGGAAGAAGAAAAGAAATGACCAGCATAGAATGATTGACAGGGATTTTTTAAAAAAAAGTATGTTTGCCAAACCATAGACATTCTCAGAAATGTTATTGATCTGGGCTGGGCTCTACTTTAGGTGATGAAACGAGAACCAGTAAAATACAATTGTTCCTAGGTACAGAGCTGTGGACTGTGAACGTGACAATACATTTATTTGTTCGTAGACTCTGGGAAGCAGGAATGTAGTCAGTTCCACACTCTTCAATTTGTGGATGATTCATTTACCTCGCTTCGCTTTTACACTTTCCACTTGTGGCGAGGAAGCAGAAGTGATAGCTAAATAATGCTCAGTTTTCTACTTACTACTAGGTTCTGGCAGGGGAAAAAAGTGTTCAGCAAAGAGAGGTGCTCTCTCCCTTGAATTCTCAGAGTATTGCCACTCCTCACCACACGGCACCCTCTGCCTGGCAATGCAGTTGTTTGCTTGTGTTTATTCACCTGGTTTTAACCTCAGTCTTCTCTTGTTCATCCTACCCAGATCCAAGGAGGCACTCACATCAGTGCCACCACCGATTTAAAGAGAGCCTTCAGAAGGCTCAACTTAATTAGCTGAAAATTGTTTTTGTTTACATCTTTTAAATTTATTATTGCAGACAATTAAGAGTCCATGGTATTTGCTTGGCATACCTAAATTTCTCCTTTTGCTAAAGGATTTGAGCATCTAAATATGTGACTTGGGACCAGAGCCCACCGAAAGCCTTTTGTAAGTCCAAGGTCAAGGCACGCTACACCAGAAAGAGGAAGTGCCCCTTCTGCTGAGCACTGGGCTCACTGCACTGGAGAGTCTACTATGCCTGGGTGGGGGTGGGGAGTCCTTTCTTGGACATGTCCCAGTGACCTTAAGTGAGGGAGTTCCCTAGATCCAGCAGGGTACTAAAATCCCAATTCCACAGAACTCCTTCTGAACAGGAGGTAGAGAGTGGGAAACTTCCCCGATGGCCAAAGGCAGCTCTGTGACTCCTAACTGTCAGAATTTTGTGCTATTCCCACGATAGAAAACCTTTAGTTACCCAAGTAATAGCTACTGCAGCTTAAGTCAAGCACATCGACCCCAGGGAGGAAGGGCATCTGGGCTTCAGCCTTCACATGCTACAACGTTGGCAATCAATGAGATGAGCAAAGAGGAGCAAGAAAGGACCCCGGAAGTGGGTGGTACCCATCTCTTCTCTCTACCGTAAATATTATGAGGGGAAACAAGGAAAATTCTTCCAGTATTTTGTGCTGCCTAATGAATTTATTTCAAACTCTAGATAAGGCTTCTCCAGGATATAATTTTTGTCTTATTTTCTTGCCCTTTCCCCATAGGGTTTCTCCCTCTTTGCATCTTTTTTTTTTTTTCCATTTTTCCAAAGCTGGAAACGGGGAGGCAGTCAGACAGACTCCCGCATGCGCCTGACTGGGATCCACCCGGCATGCCCACCAGGGGGCGATGTTCTGCCCATATGGGGTGTCGCTCTGTTGCATCCAGAGCCATTCTAGCACCTGAGGCAGAGGCCACAGAGCCATCCTCAGCGCCCGGGCCATCTTTGTTCCAATGGAGCCTTGGCTGTGGGAGGGGAAGAGAGAGACAGAGAGGGGGAGGGATGGAGAAGCAGATGGGTGCCTCTCCTGTGTGCCCTGGCCGGGAATCCAATCCGAGACTCCTGCACGCCAGGCCGATGCTCTACCGCTGAGCCAACCGGCCAAGCCCCCCTCTTTGCATCTTAAGTACACTAAGCTACTGATCATTTTCCTAATTCTTCCTGCTTGTTTACACACAGTGCCTCGTGTCCGTGTTTCCCCTGTCTGACATCCCCTCTGGGGAAGTCACTCACCTTCCTGAGCCTGTTTTGTCATCTGGTAGATGAAGATAATAAAAACATCCATCTCACTGGGGCTATTGTGAGGATTAAATGAGATGACCCATAGAAAGGGCTTAGCACAATTTCTGGTACATACAAGCTTGGTAATTGTAACTTGTGTTTTTCTTCCTTTGTCTGCCTGATGTATTTCTACTCATCCTCCAATAACTCATCCCAAATATACTTTTTGCACTGCCTGTTCAGGCAAATTGTTGCTTTTTCTTCTGGGCTTCGATAGGCTTCTGTACATGTTTATATTATGTTCAGCTGGAATTTATTTGGATGTCTGTCTTCCCTCAAAGGACTGTGACCTTTATTTAGAAGACAGGGACTGTGTCTCAGTCATATTTTCCAACCTCTAACACAATTCTTCTGCAAATAAAACTTCATTAATATTCATTAAATAAATTTTTTGAGAGAGCAAGTGAATGAGTGAAGAAATGAAAGGTTCTTAAAAATAAAATGAAGTTCCTCCAAGTCTAATTGAGAGATAGCAGGTTTTAAAACCAGTTGCTATTTATTTTGCTGAAAAAGTTCAAGGTCACACAAGCAATTGTTTTACAAGAATGTAAATGGAGTCAGTTAAAAGAATTAAGCTGATTTAAGCTCAATTTTCTTAATGGGAAACGGAGGAGATGCAGCGGGATAAATGTCAACACACCTCTGCTTACGAGGCAGGGAAGCAGAGCAGGGAGTGGGGCCAGAGGAAGGGAGAGGCAGAGGGGGAGCTGGAGGGCTTCTGGAAGAACGCTAATTGGAATAGCTGCTGAAAAAAAGAGATTTGAGAGAAAGCTGCTGAAAAAAATCATCTAAAGAGAATTTTAAAGAAAAAATTTTAAGACAGACAGCTCTCTTTTTTATCTACCCAAAGGGGTCATCTTTAAACCCAACCCCAATTTACCTGCCTCCCTAGTCAGCCCGTTCTTCAGTCCTCTCTGGACAATACAAATACTGCTGCTGGTAATTGGATATGTTTTTGTCATTTCCTCTAAAAACCCTAGATCAGAGCCTAGCAAGCCCAATCTTCTCTCATTTCTTTCCCATCTGGCCTGGATTGGGTCTCTCTGGAAATCCCTGGCAACCCTCTGCCTGGACTTTCCTGGCTAAGAACCAGGTTTTCATCTGACCATGCTAGGTGGCTCCACCCACATTCTGAGAACGTGTCCTTCCCAGAGGTGTGACACTGTGTTGCTCATGGATGCAGGTATGTGTTGAGCTTCATGCCCTCATAACTGGCCCCCCTTTGAGAAGAGGAACCAGCTGTTCTGCCCTCTGTTTTCTGTACTCCATATGATCACTCTCTTATCCTAGATCAGTGCTCACTGATTATGTTGGGTATTTAGGGACATAGTATATGTCATTTGGTCTCTACCCTCCTTGAAACCTATCAAACATTAACATCAGTCAACCTGTCACAAAAAGCAATAAGGTAAACATCTCTATTTCTAGTCTATTTCATGACATAGGAAACAAATAAACAAAAAAAACAAAATGTTATTGTCTCCTTACATACCATCCTATTATGTTGAATACAGGTAAATTTAAAGGAAATGGCTGAAATGTGGTGTACTTGGTTAGAAACGGATTCTATGAATTGATTGTATGACAGTAGGTACAATAAAATGGGTAATTTTCTCATATGTAGAAGGAGAATCACTACAGAAATATCAAAGGGCAAACAAAGCCATAGGATTAACAGCCATAAACCCTTTCGAGTTTATCAGAGCATGAACTTTTCCAGGGAGCTGAGGCAGGATTACTGATTTAATAGATTACTTTGTAAAAAGTACAAAATAGATTTATATCATGCCAGAATGTTTATAAGCTAATGTTTACTGGCTGAATAGAAGAGTGAGAATAATGAATTCATCGTATTGCTTTTGTACCACATCGTGTGATTTTTTTTTTTTCCAAAGGCTTTCTTTCTCAACGTATGACATGCATTTTCACTAGCATTGTTCGCTAGAGAGGAAAAATTTGGTGTGCCGGTAGATTTGTCTTGGGCCCAGCTCTTGGTGGCTCAGTAAATAGAAGCTCTTTGTCCTATTTGGTGTGATTCCAGAGACAGCAAGACAATCCTTCTGCTTGTGATACCTGAGCCTGAAGTATTAAAGGCTCATCCCTTTAGAGTTAACTTCTTTACGTGGCCAATTTAAAAACATCCCTTAGAAGGCATTAGTTCCTCAGTCCCTTACTTAGTTTATTAAGGGATTTTTGCTTCTAATACTAGGTCTTAAAGGCTTTATGTATGTGCTAGTAAAGATGAAAAGGACAGAGATTGAATAAATACATTGCATTTTATCTTAATATAAAGTAATTTTGGAGATGGATTCTTAAAAGTAATATTTGGGCTGTCAGTCGTAATCATTTGGGATATGTTTGGTAAATTTGGTCTTGTATAATTGCTGGAGACAATATAAAATCAAAGATGCCTTCCAGCCCAAAGAAAAGATTGGCCTTCCAATAAGACAAGATTGATGAGTGGGGTCCTTTCTGGGCTGTTTAATACCTTTTGCCTTTGGGCATGCCACTTTACTCTAAATGAAAACTCTGAACTTTACCTGGAAATTGAAGTTGGGTAGAAAAAGAAAGAGGATGGATTAGGAGATCTTGGGTCATGTAAAATGACAGCTTATTCCCCCATGGCTGGCTCCGTAGGTCTGACTTTGACAGTCAGTTGAAACATCTGCAGGAAATATGAAGAAAACACACCCACATACCATGCAAAAGTGGACCCTTCACATGTGGCCGTTGAAATTGTTAACCAGAGTCAAGGCAAGTCATAGGCCAAAAGTTCATCATAAACATGCAATCTAACTGAGACGTGGTCTTGTAACAGCCCGGGATTTGTTTCAGGGTCAAATAATCCCCATAAATAACAAAAATAACAGCTTGCTCTTTCTAGAACTTTAACATTTACAGAGCATTAGTCCTTTCTGGGATGTAAAGCTCTGGATTTCTATCCTTATTTTGCAGACAGAGAAACTGAGGCTTCAATGAAGCTTAGGCCTTTCTCAAAGTCATACAGAGGAGCCCAAGCTTATATGCACATTTTCTGATCACAGATCCATGCTAATCACACTAATTTTTAGAATTCCATTAAGCATTGTTACGGTATATTGAGTTTTGAAAATTATCTTCTAGAGGTACCTTCTAAAGTTTCTTCCATAGGATGTCAAAACTGATTTAACTCATCTCAGTGCGATTGGGCTCCGTTTGCAAAATAAACACACCTTGCTCACCATTTATCAGTTCTGTTGGCATGAACGGGTCTGGGCTTTAATGTCCATCTGGAAGATATCTACTTCCCAGCCTTGCTGCGTATCACCATATGGGTCAGAGAACCGGGCTCGTCATCTAAGTAAATATTGTTGTTAAACCATTTCCCATTGTGAGGGCTTGAGCTTCATTAGATCTCGAGTAGAAAGGACACCATTAGCTCAGTGTTGACAACGAACTACTGTTCTCCATTTCAGATTTGCTGAGACATTTAGCAAATGACCCTGAAGACAGATCTTACTTGCTTGAAAGATGTGATTGAATTGCATTATCACATTGAAATATTTCAACTGGTTACACACTTTATCTATTATCAGTTCATTTTCATCTTTTTTTTTTTTTAATTTCTTAGTTTCTTAATCCTCTCATGAATAATCTGCACAAGCCTCGCAGATAAAGCCACTGGAGAATCTTTTCTGGTGTCCAGCCTCCCACTCGCTTTGGCCAGCACTGACAATGGCCTTTGCAGCCCTCCCGCCCCGACATTTTTCATTCAGTTCTTGCATTTCTTTCTCGGTTTTCTTGAGGTCTTCTTCTTCTTATACAGGCCAGCTCTTACGAGCCTATGTGTGCGCTCATTTTCCTTTGCATACTCCAAAGAGTCATAGATCATACCAAAGCCAGTCGTCTTGCCATCAAAATGGTTTCTGAATCCAAACACAACAATATCCCAACATGGTAAATGGAAAGAATAAAATCATTAGGTGGCCTGATGACAGTAATCCTTTTCTTTTGGTTTCTGTTTTGGGATTTTTAAAAGAAAATTGCCAAGGGTTGAAGAGTTTGAGAAAATTGCAAGTGAACTTGGGAAGTCAATTTTAAAAGAACAGCCTCTGCCACTTTCGCTATAACTGGGCACCACATTTAATATGCTGATGGTCTGCTGATTGCATAAGCAATGGGCTACTTGCTTGTGCAATTAACCACTCACACCCTTGTTTTTCTATGCAACCCAAGAGGTTGATTATGTGATTGTAGGTATAATAATTAGCACAGATGAAAAGAAAAACACAGCAGAAGCCTCATAAGAGTGTTCTTTTACTGAAAGCCTCAAATGTGAATTAATTAGGTGAGAAGGTACAGGAGATAATCTCCAACATGTGCTATATCAAAACACTTTCCCTGTAGTCTAGTTGCTCTCAGTGTATAACAGAAATTGTCTCCCCACCAGTCCGACGTGGGGCTGGCTCTTTGAGCATAAAGGATGAAAAAAGGGACACATGGAGAGGGGAGCCTCCCTAGTCTCAGATGCATCCTCCTCAGTACAGGCAGACACTGGAAGTTTTAAAATACCTGTAGAAAGGAGAATCGGAAGAATATAGACAATCTATCCATCTTTCAGAATGTCTTCTCTCTCTTCCTTCCTTCCTTCCTTCCTTCCTTCCTTCCTTCCTTCCTTCCTTCCTTCCTTCCTTCCTTCTTCCTTCCTTCTTCCTTCCTTCCTTCCTTCCTTCCTTCCTTCCTTCCTTCCTTCCTTCCTTCCTTCCTTCCTTCCTTCCTTCCTTCCTTATTCCTTCCTTCCTTCCTTCCTTCCTTCCTTCCTTCCTTCCTTCCTTCCTTCCTTCCTTCCTTCCTTCCTTCCTCCTTCCTTCCTTCCTTCCTTCCTTCCTCCCTTCCTTCCTTCCTTCCTTCTTTCCTTCTTCCCTCCCTCCCTCCCTCCCTTCCTTCTTTATTGTCCTCTTCTCTCCCTTCCCCTACCCTTCCTATTACATTCTGTTTCTAAAATTATGGCAAATGAAAAACAAAAAACCTTAAAAACCTTTTTGATACAATCACTTAGAAAATTAGATAAAATATTAAAAACATTACAGAAAGAAAAGGCAATATTTATGCAATTGCCAGTAGTAATAAATTAGGTGCATGAACCAGTTTAGATGGTATATAGACCTAAAGTCAGTAGAATTACAACTTGAATGTAACAAATACCTCATCACTTGAGATTTTAATGTATTTTTTAAAAATTCAGGACTGATATGTTTAGCAAGTATCATTTAGGTTTCCAAACAATGCAATTAGCAGTCTGACTGTAATAAGCAACATATATAAAAGTTGGTATTCTATTTTAAGAATACACATTCTTTAAAAGCACAAGTGGAACCTTTATGAATATTAACCATGTACCAGGTCACGAATATAAAAAAGTCATTTCTTAGAACTTTTACTCTGATTGCATGAGATAAATATAGAACTAAAGAGAGAAAAATTAATCCTCTTTCCTATATATTTGAGAGTTAAAGGAGAAACAGCAGACTTCTAAATAATTTGTGAACAAAAACTAAAATTAGCAATCAGAGGCTGTGAAAACGTTGAGAACTGAATGGCACTGTGAACACTGGATATACCAGTGACTGGAACACAGCGAAGGTGGCACTCAGAGGCTGACGTGTGGCATTAAAGGTCCCGATTAGAGATGAAGAAGAGAGACTAAGAACTAATGATCTAATTCTAGACAAAAGAGAGTAAAAAAACAAAACCAGAAAAAACAAAGAATGCAACTTTTTTTTTTTAAGATTTTATTTATTTATTATAGAGAGGAGAGGGAGAGAGAGAGAGAGAAGGGGGGGGAGGAGCAGGAAGCATCAACTCCCATATGTGCCTTGACCAGGCAAGCCCAGGGTTCTGAACCGGCAACCTCAGGATCTCCAGGTTGATGCTTTATCCACTGCGCCACCACAGGTCAGGCAAGAATGCAACTTTTAATTAAGAATAAAAAATAATAAATTAAAGCACAGGAATATAAAAGAATGCCAATAAAACCCAAATTGATTCTTTGAAAACCTAACAATAGGCAAGAATAATAATAAACAAAATAAATACTGAAGATAAAACAAATATTATATTAACATAAAATAATCACCGATGTTAATAATGAAAATAAAAATAATTACAATTAGAGATGAAAGGAATCATAAGATAATATAGAATGACTATGATAATAAATTTGAAAATGTAAACTAAATGGACAATTTCTTAGGAAACTATAATTTTCCATAAATGACTAAAGAAGAAATAAAAAGCTTAAATAAATATGTATTAAAAATATCAAATTGATATTAAAACTTCTATACCACCAAACCCATTAGGCCCAGAGAATTTTCAGGTGATATTTATCAAAATGTCAAGAAAAGCAATAATTAGAAGAACTCTTTCAGGAAACAGGAAAAGGAGAAAAACTCCCCAACTTATTTAGAAGCAATTTGGCTTTTATTACAAAACCAGTCAAGAACAATACAAGGAAAATTATAGACTGATTTTATTGAGAGTGTAGCTACAAAAATAATAAAAAAAAATTTGATGAGTTAAATTCTGCAGTGTATGTCAAAAATTAATCATAATGATGAAGATTTTATCTAATGAATAGAAGCTTTCAACCACAACAAAATTTGGTGGTATAATACAACACAATTACATTTTTAAGGGGATAAACTTGATGATCAGTCCAATATATAAATTTTTAAAAGCATTTGATAAGTCTTAACCTGTGTTTATTAAAACATATTCCTAAGCAAATTATGAATAGGAGTGAAACTTCTTAACTTGATTAAGAGCACCTATCAAAACATTGGCAGCCGCTATCATTATTAATGACAAATTGTCTGTGGAGGCTGGACTCGGCGGAGGTTTAAAGTCCATTTGCATAGTCTGATTCCTGACATTCTAAAGTCATCTCATGAGCTCAGGGTTTGATCACTAATAAAATGCGGTGATCCACCAACTCCAACAAGGGCTGTGTGGTGGGCATTGCCTGTGCTCTGCCCTGGCCCCCATGGGTCACTTTTATCTCTTTCTGAGCTTCCTTCCTCTGGTTTTGATGTGCTATTGCTTCCAGTGGTTCAAAGCTGACTTTATAGGAGCCACTTTGGATGTGTAGAGATCTGGGCCCCTCGATCCCCTCCCACCCTACTCCCAGGTGGCTCTTAGCCAGTGCTGGCTAGGGGTGTGACCTTGCAAGACCAGCTCACAGCTTCAAATAGGACCAGGGTGGCGCTGAGGAACTCCGTTCCAGGATTCCTCCATGGACTCGGGCTTTTTCCTGTGTCTGGCCTGTTTTCCTCACTCCTCTGGTGGCATTTCCTGGGAGAACCTTCTTAGTAGGACACTTGTGTTATTTTTTATTTCAGCACTTCTAGGGACCCCAATGGAATAGGAAAAGGGTTAATTAGAGCTTTTCAGAGATGGGGAGACAGTGGAGGGGCAGCAAGCTCTTGAGGTGGCTAAAACAGAATTCACGAGAACACGGGGGCCGAGACAGGAGCGGGAGGAAGGCAGTTATTAGAGAGTGGGAGTTCTGAAGAAAGAGTCACTCTGTAGGTTTGCCTCCGCACAGTTGTAATCTGTTTCTAGATGACTTTCTCAGTGGCTGTATTTTTCTTATAAAGACAGTCTTGGTGTTCCTTGCCTGAAACTATGCCTTTCCGTTCCTCTGCCCTACCTCTGAATGATCTTCGTCTGTGAGTTTAAGTAAATACATCTCTGCTGTTTCCTGCAGAGACAGACTTTACAACCCCTGGTGTGGGTAGGCTACTTGGAAACGTCTCCGAAATCATCTGGTTTGGGGAAACATCCATGTTTTATAAGGATGTCAACTCTTTCCCTGTTAAGAATCCAGTCATCTGAGGGGCACGTTATGGGCTTTGGCCCAAGAATTCTGTCTTTGTTTATGGATACACATATAGTAAAAGTTAAAAGCATGACTGGAAATGATAAACACCAAGTCAAGATGGTGGTTACTTCTTGGGAAGGAGGGAGAGGAATACAGCTGAAGAAAAGTTCACAGAAATGCAGTTATACAACTATATTCAATTTAAGCTGGCTGATAGGAACACACATGTTAAAAAAAAAAAAAAGAGCAATTTCCTCCAACGTTTTCAAGTGCAGGGCTAGGGGGAGGAGAACGAAGGGGAATGCAGAATGCCATTGCCTTGCCTTAAAAAGCACGGTCCATGGCCAGGAGGTAAGATCTTCTCCCCGCATTCTGAGTGTACAATCTCTCAAGCAACATGCTGCAATGACGATTTCTGCATTGATGGAAATGTTCTGTACCTGTGCTGTCTGATTTTGTAGCCACTCGCCTCAGGTGATTGTATAATTTAAATTAATTAAAATTTAAAAGCCTTAAAAGTTCAGTTTTTCAGTTGTACTAGCCACATTGTAAACATTCAAAGCTATTCGGGGCAACTGGCTCTGTGATAGATCCTGGAAGGACCAATGCACAGAACCACAGTTGGGAACATTGGGGCCCAGGTGGCTTGTGAAGGGGTGAGGGAGTTACAGGACTCAGTTCAGAGCTAGTGAGGAGATCGAGGCCTAGTTTTCTGACTCCCAGTTTATGTTTCAGCTTCCAGCACCCTGAATAGCCTTGACCCATCAACAGCGGGGCAGTGGGAAGGAAGGTGAATGGGTAGAATGGTGTAGAAATGGATGTTTTTCTGCTTCCTCCATGAGAGAAAGACTCTAAGAGGAAGGGGACCATTGCCCACCAAGTTCTCTGTCTGCCCTTCTCCCATCAACAGACTCCTTGGGCCCCTGGCTTCCAGTTGGGTTGTGAAGCACACTGACAGGGTGTGGGTGAAGGGAGGGCCAGGAAAGTTGGGCATGTGTTCTCTCAGTTCCCTCCCTGGGGGCTTCTGCAGACCCAACTCCCTTCCGTGAGTCAGATCTCTCCACGGAAGCCTTTCCAGAGTCAGTCAGGGTCCCAGCAGGAACTGCCAAACAGTCAAAAATTGGGTAATTTCAGGAGAGCTATTAACAGGTAACAGTAGGGGAGCTGATATACCTTTAGGCCTCAGAGAGGAGAAGTAAGAGAGGTTTTACAACATAAATACAGAGTCACGTTTTCCTTTTCTCTTCTTCTAAGATACATGCATGTTTTTTGGTGAAAAGAGAATTCTACCTGGGTCCAAGGTAGAGAAAAGGGTTTATTACATTTTCTTCCAGCCTTCAAATATGTCTCCTACAATGTATAATTACTCAATGTTAAATGAACTGTTACAGGGTATCTACAATTGATAAGGTATTGTATTATTCATCTTTGGGGATATAGAATTGAGTAAAGTATGTTTTCTTCTCCTGAGGCCCTTGCTATATGTTTAGATATGTGAGACACACATGAGCAAAATCATCAGACTACAGATAAATCTCACATGAACTATATAATTAATGCATATAAACCATATTTGCACATGTTGTATGCAGATATAATATTTGCTACACTCTGGCTGTGTGGTCTTTAGACAGGTTGTTTTTATTTCTCAGAGCTTTTGTTCACCTGAAAAATTAGGTTCTCTTTAGAGTTATTATGATTAAAATGATAAATTTGTAGCCTGACCAGATGGTGGCACAGTGGATAGATTGTCAGACTGAGACACAAAGGACCAGGTTTAAAACCCTGAGGTTGTAGGTTTGAGCATGGGCTTACCCAGCTTGACCATGGGCTCACCAGCTTGAGTGCAAGGTCGTTGGCTTGAGTTTGGGATCATAGATGTGACTCCACAGTGGCTAGCTTGAGCCCAAAGGTTTCTGGCTTGAGCCCAAGGTCACTGGCTTGAGCAAGGGGTTACTCACTCTATTGTAGCCCCCTGGTCAAGGCACATATGAGAAAGCAATCAGTGAACAACTAAAGTGACACAACAAAGAATTGATGCTTCTTATCTCTCTCCATTCCTGTCTGTCCCTATCTGTCCCTCCTCTCTCTGTCAATAAATAAATAAATAAATAAATAAATAAATAAATAAATTTGGCAGGTGTGTCTGTCCCCTTGTGTAATGAGTAAACATCTCCACTTCGGTCAACATATCTGGAAGGCATTTTAGTCCTTAAATTTAACATATTCCAATTGAATTTCTGATTTAATTTGCAAATTTCCTTCCCTTATTGTCTTCTTCTCTGTGTGAATGATGACTTCACTGAGTCAAATGCGCCCCCTTCCTACTTCCTCTTGCATTCCACTCTCCGCTCATTGCAAAATGCTCTGGGTCTGCCATTCAGAATTTGTGGAGTCCACCCACTTATTACCAGGTACACTGTGATCAGTGTGATCAATCCAGATGGCCAGATCTCTGGTCCAGATCATTGGGAAAGCCTCCAAACTGGTCTTTCTGTTTCCATCCAGATCTTTGAGCATGTGAGTGGTTGGCTTTTGTCTTTTCTTAATTTTGTTTAGATTGTTTAGAATTGTTAAAATTTAGATTCCTGAACTTTGATGACATTTGTGTGTGTGTGTGTGTGTGTGTGTGTGTGTGTGTGATCATTTTACTCTGGGGACTCTTTTGTGGCCATTTTCTCTAGTTTGTGACTTTTATACCTTTTGGTATGGAAAACATACACTCTTATTAGACATTATCTTTCTTTATAGAAAACCCATAAAAAATCAGGCACTGGGCTATAAACTTTTAAAATAACATTTAATGATCATGTTAATCTGGGCAGGTAGGCATTCTAACCCCATTTTTCTGAAAAATCTCTAAGTAATGATACCCCCCCGCCCAAATGCAGAAATTTGCTTAATGATCTTTAGCTTGAGGTATTTTTTTTTTCCTTCCAAATATAAATGGTTAAAAGACCTCTGTCACCCTGTGATTCTGGACCAAAAGTCAGTCATGGTACATCAATCAAACAAATCTGTCTTCACTGTTGGAACATGTGTGTATCGTTGGGTAAGCATTTATTGAGGACCATCTTTATTCAAGGTGCCTGAATATACACTGAGTTAATCTGGAGAAAAAGAAGGTTGACCTTGTCCTTGAAAAAATCATGTTCCAGTGGCAGAGAACAGAATATACACAAGTTACTTTTATGTACTATATAAAGATATATGTATGCTTAGGTCATATTAGAAGACTGAGCAGCTATTAATGTCCACAGTATGAAAAAATAATTAGAAAAGTGATTCTAAATCAGAGTTCATTGTGGAAGAGAACCATTTGCCAGTTTAACTGAAATGTTATGATTTGATAACAGGTGTTGAAACAGAAAACTGTTAAAAGGATCTGGGTTCCTGCCATAAAATGTAGAGGTTATAGAATTCAAACACAGTATATATATATATATATATATATATATATATATATATATATATATATATATATATATTTTTTTTTTTTTTTTTTTTTTTTTTTTTTTTTTTTTGCATGGCACTAAAACATTTTTGAAGGCAAAAATCCAGATCTTTTAGCATGTGGCATGGTTGGCTTTTGTCTTTTCTTAATATTGTTTAGAATTGTTAAAATTTAGTTTACTGAACTTTGATGAGTGTGTGTGTGTGTGTGTGTGTGTGTGTGTGTGATCATTTTGCTTGGATCCTTCCCTTTCAAACAACTAGTCATTTGCCTAAGGAGTGAAGTGCAAATAAAATCCTTGCTCTAAACTTGTCTTCCCTGTGTAGATGTGTGTGGACATGCATATTTAAGCTTTGATAAATGTAACTGTTATATAGCTTGACATCTCCTTCCCTTGCTTTATTCTTAGTGTTCTTTTAAGACTTTATTCATTTTTAGAGAGGAGAGAGAGAGCAAGAGAGAGGGAAAGAGAGTGAAAGAAAGAGGGGGAGGAGCAGGAAGCATCAACTCCCATATGTGCCTTGACCAGGTAAGCCCAGGGCTTTGAACTGACAACCTCAGTGTTCCAGGTTGATGCTTTATCCACTGCGTCATCACAGGTCAGGCTCTTCTTAGTGTTTTAATATAAGGTCCCCCATCAATCCCATACTTCTTTTCATTTAATTTAAGGAACACTTTTTTTTTGCGCCCAAGCTAAATAAACCTTCCATAGGCACATTTCAGAGAGTCACATGCTCTCCCCCTCTACCCTATTTCATCTTAGAATTTCTCAAGTGTTCCCTGGAGCTCAGGTTTTGCCTGAGATCAATGTATAGCAAACTTACCTTTGAGATTTGTTGATCCATTTCCACTAAGCCCGCCGATAAATGCTGGTCTAAAACTTGTTTTTAGGTCTACGTAGGGAGAATGAGTTCAATTAGTTATACCGAAGTGAGAGTTGGTACCAGTGCACATGTTCCATGTCATAAAGATGGCTCATAATAAGTTCTGTGTCCTTGGAGGCCGTTCATAGGACCTGCCAATGCTTTCATTAATTTGATGGTTTTTCTCTTTCTGTATCAAGATTTTCACTATATATAAATAAAAGGAATTTAAAAAAAGAATCCTATAAAACCCAAGAGGTAGCCATTAGAAAAATAATTAATTTTTATGAATGATATGTAGATTCACATCAGGGTTTCTTTTAAATTGCAGTAGTTTCACAGAAATTTAAAAATTGAATTTAATAAGATACACAATATTTGGGAATGTGTGAAGAGATGACTTTGACTCCCAACACAATATATCCTGTTGAAGGAGATAATTGATTTGGGCTTTTTAGCCCACAGATGAAAAAGGCACTATGACAGTGATGATAATGTTCACCACATGTCCAATTGCCTTCCTCCCTAGCCCTTGTTAGTTGGTGTGGGGCATGATGACCAGTTCTGGCCGATGACCTGCAAGTGAAAGTAATTCTGTCACTGCAGATTTAAGGAACTGGGGGTGGGCATGAGTTTTTCATGCTCTTTTCCCCTGATATGTTAATCCTGAATGACATGTGTCAACATAATGATGTCATATGATGGTTGAGTGTCATCAAACCCAGGGCTTTCGGTGAATGTGGAAAAAGGCCTCCTGTTATAACCTAATTATAGCTACTGTCTTAGTCTGCTTGGGCTGATATGACAAACACCATAGACTTGTGACTTAAACAACCAACATTTATTTCTCACTGTTTTAGAGGCTCATGAGTTCAAGATCAAAGTGCTGGCATATCTGGTGTCTAGTGAGGGCTCACCTTTTGGTTTGCGTATGACTGTCTTCTCATGTATCCCATCCAGGAGAACTCTACCCTCATGACCCAGTTACCTCCCAAAGGCTCTACAGCACACTGAGGACTTCAACATATGATTTGGGGGAAACACATCACAGCAGCATGTGAACATTTACATTGTGGAATCACTGAGATTTGGGGTCAATTTGTCCCCAGAATTAACTTGCCTGATACAAGTATCTTTGCCAGAAAATAATGCTTGTGGTCTCTCTTCTTTCAACATATTATCTAAAGATAAACGTTGATATTTGCTATAGGCTGCACGTCCTTTTGCATGGTAAGGGAGGAACTGTGACATCAAACCTTAGGTTGTCCCTGCAGAAAGAACTATCTTTATCTGCATGTCTTATATGTAGTGATAATAAAGTTAGTAAGGAAAATCCTAAAATAAGGAACACTATGAATATGACATGTTTTTCATCTGATCTTTATTCCTTTCTAAATATACTACACAGATGGAAAGGCACCTGGATGCACTAGGATGCAAAATTGTGACCATCTACTTTGGAATTCAGCATTTTAACTTACAAAAAGTCTGGCGGGATCCATTTTTCTGCAGCTGTTCCTGATGTAGAGTTCATTGTCTGTCTCAATTAGAAACTCATCTTTTGCTCTACCATTTCCTTCTCTGTGGTTGATTTGATCAAACATCCTATTGTTTAAGCCAAAAACATAGCTTTACCAAATCAGCGATAGTATTGTTCAGAACTCATCATTCATTACGTTATTCTTCACCAATGCTTATACTAATACTCCAAAGAGGAACTAAATCCTAGATGAAGCTTTTCAAACCCACTTGGCTAGAAGCAGTCTGTGAACAGAGCATTTTCCTCCCTTTTTATTTTATTTTTTTTAAAGAAAAGCGAAATGATCCCATCTTGTACGGATCATGACAATACCAAACAGATGCAAATAAATATTAAAGTAATATATTCTAGTGTTGGATCACAGCCCAAATTCTTTGCCCCAGAAAATTACATAAATGCTCTAGTGTGCATGTGGTTTGTATTTAAGGTGTAATGAGCTGTTTCAATAGAGAAGGGCAGGCAACCATATTAAAAATAAACATCAAATTTTAACAAAGACACATCCACTTAGTTTGCAAATAGTCCTAATGGTTTCAGTTTATTGCAGCTACTTCAGCATAGGACAGCTTTGGTGGAAACTCAATTTGCAATTTCAAAGTCTGCCAGTGAATCTGGAAAGGTTGCTGTGTGTAATTATTTTATGGAATAATTGTTCAATTGTGATCACGTTGCCAGAATGAGCATCGCGGGGATGAGAGGGTAAAATAAGAGTAAAACAGTAAAGCAAATGGTAAATGAACACTTAAGAATATTTCACCAAAGCCACCGAATGAGAAGTCAGTCTTAATCTATTCGATGTATGTATCATAAAGGCACCTGACTGGTTAGAGCCAGGATACCACACTCTGGATTCTGATACCAGCAGGTTACACAGCATTATTTAGAAAACAACAATAAGTAAACTCTGCCCTGGTCATTTGAGGTTTAAAGATACCTGTAAGGTGCTTATATCACTCACTCACACACACAGACACACACACACACACACACTCTCTCTCTCTCTCAGCATTTGCCATCTTCTCTGCTTATAGTGACAAGTTTATTCTGCTCTATGCCTCCATAAATGGGTCTTTGTAACCAGGAAAATTATTATGATTCTCACCCCCTCCAAATACTAGGATGTTGTTTTTGCAAAGGATCAAAAAGTAAGAAGTAGGGTTTCAATAAATCCTTATGTTTATAAACTATAAAGTGTTAACTCTTTTTGGGGTCTCCCAAATTTCAAACAATAAAATGCCAAACAATTTTGAAATAAAAAGTCTAATCTCTGGTTTTTTACGTTGCTGAGCCTTCAGTTATTGACAACGACGTCTTCCTTTTTGCTGGCTAGAGACTGAGGTGACATTGTATCACCTGTGTGGGATAACAGACAAGTAGGCCAATAGTACTTTGAATGTCAGATTTCCTAGTGTTTCGCAGAAACACTGTGATAAACCTAAACAAAAAATCTAGTTGGGTCTACACTCTCATGTTCATCTAACACCAATCAGTGCATCAGTTAGGGCTTGAAATTAGTTGCTGACCCTAATATTTCTGTCGGTATGGCCGTCAAGGTTAGCATGGATTTCTTTCTTATAATGTTAAAATAATTTCCTAATTTATTCTTAGGTTCTTATATTTCCTGTAAGTTTATCTTTTGAAAAAATCAATGGTACTTTTTACTTATCCATTAAATGAAACTTGCCCCCCCCCCAAATCTAAAACTTCTCTGGTTTCCAAAAACTACAATGAAAAACTAATTAAAACAGATTTACAAAAAAAGATAACATGGAATAAAGTTTAGTCAGTTACCTAAGATAAATTTAACATGTGAAATTGCTTGGACTCGCTTTTTACAGACTAGGTCACTGACGGGTTCTGCAGAGAAATGAAGTTGTCCATCCAGGGGTTACTCCATGGCCTACCTGACGCTCAGATGTCCTGTGACAGTTTCATTGTCTGGGACAGGAAATTTCATTTCCATCTTAAACAGAGAGGAGCCCTGGACCTTTGGAGAGTTTTGCATTTTACAAAGAGGAGGAAGTGGTGGGGTTTACAAGGCACCTGGCTGAGTGCAGGGTAGGGCCACTGGGCAGGTGTCTGGAGAAAAAGGGAAAGAGGTCAGTTTAAAGTAGAGGCAAGGAAAAAGAAAAATAAGACTCTGTAGAAAATTTGCAGTTATATTGGAAAACTCATTTATATTGGAGAGAATAGGAGAAACACACCTGGCTATTACTGGGAAGAGAAAAATAGTATTTTCACTTAATTGCTAATTATTAAAATTGTCTTATTGCTTGTGTTAAATGTCTATTTTTAATTATGTGCTCTAAAGCGAATTCCAACAATACATAAATAAGTGTATGAGATTTAAAAATTTTGTTCTCCTCACTCTGCTATTTTTAACTTTTAATCTCCCCCGCTTTTTCTCTTCCAAAACTCTCAAAAATCAAACAAAGCACACATCCTCTCAACTTGCTTTTCAACAAGTGGTCCGTGAACCAGCAGCATGGATATCCTGAGAACTTGGCAGAAATGCAGAATTTCAGGCCACATCCTGGACCGACTACATAGGAATCTGTATTTTAACAAGACCCCCTCATGATTACTCCTGTGTCTCTTATAGTTAAGAAGCACTGTCCTCTAACACAGGAACCTCATTTGCTGCCATTTATTCTACAGAAACACTGCACATATGCATCTGTCTATATTCTATCTATCTGTCTGTCTGTCTATGTCCATCCATCCATCCATCCATCCATCCATCCATCCATCCATCCATCATCTATCTACCTACCTACTTACCTATCTACCTGCCATCTAGCTATCTAGTATATTTTTGTAATGGGCATTTTTATATTTATATCTAAAATATCACATATGCATGTATATTTGTAGTAGCAAAAATGTTCATTGTAGGGAACAAATAAATAAGATTATAATGTGGTCATAACGTGTAACACAATACAGAGCGGCTTCATTCATTTAGTGTCATCCATTTATCATCCTGCTGATGCATTAGGGCTTTTCTCTTCACAACCAAGAGAAAATACGTTTCACTAAAGGGAAGGTCTAAGAGATGCTATTTGTTTCTTTTAGCGATAGATGCATCTAGAGGCAACTTTTTGAATAACTTTTTCTTGTTGTATACTAAATTATACATAATAATGTTTAGATTATGTAATACATAATAATGTATTATGTAATGAATTTTAAGGCTACTCTATTAGCAAGAAATACAGTATCTCTCTTGGATCTGTCCTTACCTCTCCTCATTTCAGTGCCATCCCCTCGGTTGACTAAGCACCTTGGGGTTTGCTTAGTTCAAAGGACACAGAGCTGCTTCTAAATGCCAAGTTGGCATATAACCGGATATATGATCAGGCCACTAGTGGTACCCTATTTTCCCCCACCCTCACTTCAGTTGTTGCTGCACGGAGTCATTGTTGAACCATGTGGCTTTGTGCAGTTGAACCTATCTCTTCCATAATTGCAAGGCTGCCTCCACTGGGCCCAGATCTTGTCTGGGCCATGGGGATAATTGCTGGGCATGTGACCTACTTCCAAAGTTCCCCATCCACATGCAGGTTACATAGGTTCCCTTCATAGGCTCAGCCATTGTTCCTGAAGGGCCTGGTGACTGAGTTAGAGCTTCCTGACTGTGGCTGTGTATTGGTCCATCAAACTTCTCCAAGAGGGAACAGAGACTTGAACCCACCAGTCCTCTACCCTGCATCACCCAGGACCCGCCTCTTGAGATCCAGATCTGATTGGGCTACAAGTGAAAACCTCTCAGTGTAATTTCAATTCATCATCAGGGACGAACTGAAGCCTTAAAGGCCCAGAAGGAAAACCCACGGCTCCTAAGTAACGTCCCCTTAGTGCTCACTTTTTAATTTTTTTGTAATGAGGCTAGAAGTTCAAGCTCTAGAACTGTGTTGAGTTAGTTCCACCTCTCTAGTTTGAATGTGTTAATTGAGAAGTAGGACTCCAAAGTGTGAGTGACAGACAGTATAGCTTAGGAGCTGGAATGGACTGGATTCTCCGTTCAGAGCACGATATGACCCCATCAGACACTGTTGCTGGGAAGGAGGGAAAGGACTGCTGTATTTGTGCTTTTCTTAAAATGTGAAGTTAGTGGAGCAGCCTGGCTAATAATGTTTTCATTTTGATCTATAACATATTGTTGATATGTTAAAATAAATTTTATATTAGCTTTAGTAAACAACAAAGAAATGTACCCAGATCATCTAGAAAAGCCTTTCTTTAAAAAAAAAAATAAATAACCAGAATAATTTTTCAATTTGATGTAGAATTCAGACACCAGTAGAAGGAGCTATTGTTGGATGGTTCAGATGTATGAATAGATGCTTTTTTGGACAGGATCTGTGAGTGCTGGAGGTGGATTACTAAGCCATTTACAATTCATTACCGCATTGTAGGTATTCATATCCCTTCCATTTTTATCACATCTTGAGGCCAAGAATTTTTTAAAAAGGTCATTTAGCTTTCAGAAAACTATGAATTATGGCAAAGCATTGTTCTTTCTCTGACTTTAATGTGCTCATTTGGAGAAAAGTTACAGGAAAATACTTTTGCTTAAGCTCTGAATCTGACCTACCTGCAATCCCTCACATAAAATAACTTGTCATTAATGACTTCTTGAATTCTCTGTGCTCATTGCTGATTACATAAATATTTTCTTAACCTCCAATAACATCCAGAGTAAAAGGCTGTTTGTCATTTTTAGAATTGTAATCAAATTTTAGAAACTCAGGTACTGACTCACCAGAACAATTTAAGATTGCTGTGGAATTCTTGGATCAATCAGAGAGGGCAGAGAGGATTTCACCTGGTTAGTCTCAAATACAGAAAATAAAGCCATTTGGTTTTCATTCTAACAGGAATAGAATTAAATGTTGACCTGTTGTCTTACTGGGTGACTTTTGAAAGATACCTAAGTTGAGGAGTAGCAAATGGTCAATAAAATTTCATAGTAACACAAGGAAAACTTGCTTCAAAAAATGTCATGGACTGGCCCTGGCCGGTTTGCTCAGTGGTAGAGCGTCAGCCTGGCGTGCGGGGGAGCCGGGTTCGATTCCTGGCCAGGGCACACAGGAGAAGCGCCCATTTGCTTCTCCACCCCCCCCCCCTCCTTCCTCACTGTCTCTCTTCCCCTCCCGCAGCCAAGGCTCCATTGGAGCAAAGATGGCCCAGGAGCTGGGGATAGCTCCTTGGCCTCTGCCCCAGGTGCTAGAGTGGCTCTGGTTGTGGTAGAGCGACCCCCGCCCAGGGGCAGAGCATCGCCCCCTGGTGGGCAGAACGTTGCCCCTGGTGGGCGTGCCGGGTGGATCCCGGTCGGGCGCATGCGGGAGTCTGTCTGACTGTCTCTCCCCGTTTCCAGCTTCAGAAAAAAGGAGAAAAAAAAATGTCATGGACTTAAGCACAATACTTCTCTAAGTAGCTGCTAAATATTTATTTCCCTTTGCTTTTCAATTCCTTAAGAAATAAGAGAAGGAATAAGATTGAACACCGGAGGGGTCTGAGGACAGATTGATTTGATCAACATTCAACTTTATTTCAGCATCATGGAACAACCTTGTTCTTAGTAATCCTTACACAATTATTTGGTTACCATTATGTGAAATTCTAGAATTTGATCTTATGAATATCATGATCATAATCACATTAAAGATAACATTAGTAAAGAGGGGTTGACAGAATAATACTTATTCAATATTGAGTCTAAACTAGGATCTTCTGGTTAAATCACTATACTTAGGCAGAAGTTACGATCTGTGGTTATCTTGGCTTAACACTGTTATATTTCATAAAATGAATAGCTAAGAACATTTTGCTTATGATGAACATTTATACTGGAATATATATTATGGAAAACATTTTTTTGCATTACAAATCAATAATGAAACTGCTTAATTGCCATTGATCTGTGGCTAAATGGAAAGTGGGCCGTAATGGCAAACAAATAGAAGAATCCCACGACTTCCGTGTTCCCTAGACAGGCAGTTCACACAGAACGACTTCTGTGCACAGGCCCTCCCCCTCTCCTGGGGTTCCCGCCGAGGTGTGAGACGAGCTCAAGGAAGCTCTATTACTCTTATAATTTTTGAAGATTCGAGGTCAGTAGAGTCAATAAACTATACTGATGGGGAACAATCGATCTTAACTGAGTTTCTACTAATGAATAATGAAGAGTGATTAATAAACTCTCAGGTGTCAGGTTTGAATATTTTAAAGTTAAATTTGTCGTTTTGAAACATCTTACAACGAGGAAGAAAGAGCAGTTCCTTTAAGTAATCGACGAATGACATGAGAGCAAACTAAAAAAAAGCAAAGTAGAATTCTCTTAGGAGGCAAGACAAGCTAAATATGCTAAGATGTCAGAGAAGGACTGAACAAAAGAAACCAGAGGAAATATAGTCCCCAAACCCGTATTCGCTCCCCAGGACTCATTCCAAAAGCCACTTTGCAAGACTACAGGTAACCTGTAGGAGGCAGAGCACAAGCCAAAGCCCCATGCAGGGCTTCAGAGGTTTAAATCCTGCCTCTGTTTGTCAGTCTGGAGATTTCAGGCTAGTCAATACTCCAAGTCTTGGTTTCTTCTCTTGGAAGGTGGGGATGGTAGTGAAATTAAAGTAATGTAGAGAGGTTGCCAGTTCAAAACCCTGGGCTTGCCTGGTCGAGGCACATATGGGAGTTGATGCTTCCTGCTCCTCCCCCCTTCTCTCTCTCTCTCTCTCCCCTCTCCATAATGAATAAATAAAATCTAAAAAAATAAAAAATAAATAAAGTAATGTAGAGTTGATCTTCATTATTTGTGGATTCTGTATTTGTGAATTTGCCTACTTGCTAAAATTTATTTGTAATCCCCAAACGAATACTCAGCCGCATGTTAGTGGTCATTTGTGGACATGGTCATGCACAGAACAGCCCAGTATTTCAGACACCAGCTGTGTATGTTCCTGGTTGAAATGAACAAGGTGAGAAGACGCTCTGTCTTCCTGCTCCAGCTCTCACACTGCAAACACGTCTCCTTTTCAGGGCATATTCAGTGCCATAGTTTTCTCATTTTTGTGCCTTTGTTGGTGATGTTGCTGTTGGAAATAGCCTCCAAGCATAGAGCTGCCATGCAGTCTAAATATCCTAAGCACAAGAAGGCCAGCATGTGTCTTATGGAAGAAATGTGTGTGTTAGATAAGCTTTGTTCGGACATGAGTTACAGTGCTGTTGACTTTGGGTTCAAAGTTAATGCATCAACAATATATAATAAATTGGGTATCTTCAAACAGAAACACGCTTAAAATAAGGTTATGTATTGATTGGTGGATGAAAATGTTACCAGAAGGTTCACAGGTACCTAAGCCCGTATTTCCTCTAGGAGCAATAGCACAGTCCCTATTTTATGCATTTTTAATAGAGATGTTTATTTTACATTAAAAAACATTAAGAACCTGCCTAAAATGCTCTATGATATTATTCAGGATGTCTGGTTCTTACACACGGCCCCAGCTTTTCTTGTTAGAAACAATGATTCATTATTACCAGCGACTTTACAGAACATAATTATCACGAGAATCAACTATATATGAAGTGTCTGTACGCTTTGGATGTAAGCCTATTTTCAGAACTGCAATTTCTTTCACCCAACTTGGTGGGCCTAGAATATGATTGTGCGAACCTGGCTTTTCTCCATGTTCTCAGCTCCGTCTGCCTCAACCCCGTGCTCTAGCCTTTTTCACACAGTAGAATGGATTACACTTTTATTTTTTAAAGGCATGTTTATTAAATACAGAGTGTATGCAAAGCGCTTTGCTAAGGAGTAGAAGTCCTAAAGCTGTTTGGAGATTTCCTGAGAAGAGAGAGGCATACATATCAATTCACAACAGAAAATGGTGTGGTAACGGATTACGGACAGGACGGAGGGGCAGCCCAGGGGATGGACCCACTGAAGCTTTTCGGAAAGGAGGAGTCGGAGAGGGGCTCCACCGACATGGGATGTGGCATTTTATCTGGGCTTTAATGAATGTGACAGTATGTACCCATCAAAAAAAGGTCGAGTCAGACCCAGCAGAGAGAGTCTCACGTGCACAGACACAAAGGTGTAAAGAACACCCTGGGGTTAGTGAGGCCAGAACATGGAATGTGAGGTGGGGGCAGTGAGGGGGACTGACTGGAGGAGGGGCAAGGCTAGCAAAAGAAGGCGGGGGCCATCTTATGAGAATAATATAATATAACAGAGAGTTTTAAGCAGGTTTTTAATATCTATTTTTTTAATGTGGAAAAAAAAACCCACCTATATTAAAAATGCAAATGTATGGCTTAAAATATTCTTTTAAAGTCAATATTCGCATAACCACCACCTGGTTCAGGAAACAGAGAATTTCCAGCCCCCTCCATGCCTGTTTCTGCATGCTTCTTTCTAACCACAGCTTCTTTCTCCTGATTTTCATGGGTTATCACTTCCTTAAACTCCTTTAGGATTTTACCACCTGGGGTAGCAGGATAGTTCCCTGCCCCGCCCCCACACCCAGTTTGCATATCATAATCCCTAGAATTTGTGAACAGGTTAATTTACCCAGCAAAAGGGACTGTGTAGATGCGATGAGGATAAAGATTTTGTGATGGAAAGATGATTCCCAGATTATGGGCCAAAATAAACACAAGTGTTCTTACAAGTGAAAGAGGGAGCAGAAGAGTCAGAGAATGAGACGTGAGGACAGAAGCAGAAGTCAGACTAATCTGATTGCTGGGAGGGGCCACAATCGAAGGAATGCTGGTGATTTTTAAAAACTGGAAAAAGCAAAAAATGGATTCTCCCTCAGAACCTCCAGACAAAACATATGTTGGCTCATACCTTAATTATAACCCCTGAAAACTCATTGCAAACTTCTGATCTCCAGAACTCTAAGATAATAAACTTGTGTTGCTTTCAGCCACTATAGTCCTGGTAATTTGTTACACCAGTAATAGTATACTAATGTACCACCTAAGTGTGCTTCCCTAAACACTACCTATGTTTTTAACTTCCTTTAAGTGGAATCCTTAAAAATATTTTCTTGTTTGGCTTATTCTTTTGAACTTAGTTGTCGAACTTAGGCCACGTTTAAGGCAGCTCCACGTTTTGGAAACTTACATTGGCATCGGTGTTCTTCAGTAGCCTGGGGAGACTGAAGGTTGGGGTGACAAGACCTGGCAAAAGGCATACAATAAGCATAGCAAGAAATGCCCGGAATCTGAAATAAGACGATGCATCTAGAGAACAGAAAAGAGGACTCAGAACTAATAGGCACTGGGAACATAGGATTGTGAGGAATTGATTTCCCAATAGGTGTAAGGGACAAGAGGGTAGCCAAGAATAATCCCAAGCATTCTACCTTGGGTGATTGTTAGGGTAGAGGTGGTGAACACAGGAGGAAGAGCCAGGATCAGGAGAAAGATAACATCTGAGGTTGAGACATTCGGAGCTCGTACTAGTGTATGTTTCCCGATGTCAGGATATCATTCTCACTGCTGGGTTGCCCCTCCTTGTAGGTCATGTAGATGTAGACAGAGCAACAGAAACATGGATGCATAAGTATTGTCACAAAATACAATGGAAATGTCCTACCCTATCTTCAATTATGGATAATCACTTTGTTGTTCGATAAGCGTTCATTTCCATTCCCCTTTTCCTCCTATCACATAATAGGTGCAATTATATCTCACACTCAGGGTGATATAATTAAATATCAACCTTTGTAGAGGTGCCTTTCCAGGGAGTCTTCTTTGGCAGCTGACTTAGTACTTGTCAGCTTTATCACACAATAGATAAATGTTTTCCTCATGTAGCTTAATATAGCAGGATATCTGCCTCTGAACGGGAGTGTGTCTAGATAGTCCAGTCAAACAGTCTGTGTATTGCATCTGACGGCTTTATTGCTTTATCAGTTATTTGCTTAGGGAGGATTTTATTATATGTAAAATATCAACATAAATTGTGGGAGGAGAATTGATTTTTTTTTAATAGATTTGATTCATTTATCATTGTTTGTATGTGCCAAGTGTGATATAGCACCTTTTCTTAGTGTATTTCTTTGGTTTACCAGTTATTTTTCTGATTCTCCACAGACTGGTATTTAGTTCTCAGGTCTTTTATTCCTGGGACTGCTCATGTTCTCAAACTAATCCACAAATATAGCTAGTAAATATACTATAGTTACATACACAATTTTAAATAAAATACATAACTAATAAAATTGAGTAAATTGACTCTTAAAAGGAGTTCTGGATCATTCTAAGAATTCTGTACTGCAGAGTGAAGAGAGTTGTTATGCCAGTTTTCCTCCTGCCAGTTGGGGGAGAAGCTGGACTAGAGCCGGGCTGGGTAATACATTATCAAAGCTGGGCCGATCCAGGGATTTTCAACATAGAAAGGAGCATAGCGGCCATTTTTATGGGGACTGGAAGACACATCTTCGTCTCAAGCTAAACAGAACTCGCAATCAGTAAAATATGGTCTGTTGATTGAGAGATTCAAATGGGCAGATACTGAGCATAGCAAAGTGGCAACAGATTTCACAAATTCAGTTGTGGGAAGCTGTAGTAGTCGCTGTTCTCAGCCTGCCCAGAGCTCCCCAAATCTCCTTGAGCAGTTCTGTGGACTTCTGCTCTTCAGTTAAAACCTTTAGAGGATTTCCCTCAGGCTCCTGGGGTTGCTTTAGACAAGTGGTGAGGCAAAGTTCTGAGAAGTTACACCTTCCATGGGCAGTTACCCACCCCCTCCTGCCCCTAACCAATGACAAACAGATGCAGGAGTACTAAAGGCCCAGCCATTTTGCCCTGAGCTGAACCAGACTCAGAAGCACACTCTGCAGTCCATGGCTCCTTCTGAGGTCAGGCTGAGGCTGGTCTTCACCTGAAGTCACACCGTTTCTTGACTTATCTCCCTGTCTTACCATGTTCCCCTAACTCTTGTGTCAGTTTCCCCTAAGAACAGTCCCTTAATATATCACATACATTTGAATCCTTAGCCCAGAGTCTGCTTTTTGGAGAACCTGCTCTAAGACAGTAAAAACAATAGCGAAGACAATAGAGTTAGTTATAAGAGCAAGAATAAAAATTATAGTGGTGAAAATAGCTAACCTTGACTGGTTCTCCCTCTTTTCCAGGCATGGGTCTGACTGTTTTATATACAGTTTTTAACTGAATTTTTTCAAGAGTCAAACAGGGTAGATATTATTATTATTCCCACTTTCCAGATGAAAAACAGAAACAAAAACTGAGGCTTAGAGATATTAAGCAACTTGTTCAAAATTTTATAGCTAAAAAAATAAGACTTGAGAGAGGTCAGTAAGCATATTCAGTGTTGATAAAGACTAGTCACTTCTCCTTCTACCAAATACTGCCACCACAGTCAGGCAGTGTCTGGCTCTGAGTCTTTATAGGGACTGGTGTAGGTTTTCCCGTTGAATGGAAGAACTCTTAGGATAGGAAGCAAGTCTCTTGTGATTAAATCATTTCAGTGATAACTGTCAGCAGTCATGCAAATTAATAATATGTGGTTATTAGAAAGCTTAGTAAGAGAGTCTGAATGGTTTGGGGTAAATCTAATACTATTGTTAGAACAAAATAATAGCAATGTTGCCTGGTACCTTGTAGACAGGTATTAATTTTATTAGACAACCACATTGAAGGTATGGATATGTTTAGGTGATTGATATAGTTAATGTGGATAGTAAGGGGAGAGTGAGGCAGATGTTGAATGTGGAGGGAACAGGGACTGAATGGAAACCTTAGATTTGTCAACCAGGATTGACCACTATCTCTGTAGGAGGCTAGATGCTTAGGGCATTGGAATACTCTCATAGTCCAGAAGTTTCATAATCAGGAGCTTTTCATTATACAAAAAATTTTGAATTTTTTTATACCTGGTGGAAGAATAATAAATTGAATTCAAAAGCCTAAACTATTTTATGGAAAACTTCAAGATATTTTCTTATCCAAAAGAATGCTATGTGGTCAAAGAATACCAGACTGAGTCATGGTATCAGGTTTCTAGTCTAATTCTACCACCAAATATATTGTTAACCTTAGAAAAAGTCATTTGTTATTCTCTCCAGGGTCTGGATTCCAGGGTTGTTTTCTATAAAACCAAATTAATAGATGTGATTTGGAAAAAAAAGCCTCAGCCCCTATGACGCTCAACCTTTTTTCCTTGATATAAGTTTTTTATGTTTTGGTATTAATATATCTGATGTAGTTCCATCAGTAAAAAATAATGTAAGCACATCATTAATTTTTATAAATTCAAGTAATTCACTAAAGAATACAACAATAGTGAAAAGTACATAAATCATAAGAACACAATTTAGCTCAGTAAATGTTACAAAATAAATGCACCTATGTAACCAGAACTGAGACCAAGAAAATAGAACTTACCAGAATCCTCGAACAGCTCCTATACCCTTTCTAGTCACTATCCAATCTCCACTCTCAAGAGTAACCACCACCCTGACTTCCAATAGCATTGCTTAGGACTGCCCGTGCTTACACATAGTCAAATGGAATCCAACTGTGTGTATTTTTTTATGTCAGGATTCTTACACCCAGTATTGTTTGTGAGATCTTTCTACATTTTGTGTAATTTTAGTTTGTGCATTCTCTTTGCTGTACAATATAATCTCATTGAAATGAACATACATCAATTAATTCTTTAGTAGGGGGATATTGGGTTTCCTGGGTTTTGGTTTTTTGATAATACCAGTAGTGTAACTATAAACACTATTTTTTATTTTATTTTGCTGAACATTTGTGGGCATTTTTTAATGATCGTATACATAATAGTTGAAAGGATGGGTCCTAATTCATGTATATATTTAGCTTTGTACATATTGTCAAATAGTTTTCCAAAGTGTTTGTACAAGGAGAATAGATTTTAACATAGAAAAGAAGGAACAGAAAGTCTCTGGGTACATCAGAACATCCCTCACTTGGTAAGCTGGTGGATATGAACCATGAGTGATCAGTGCATATTAAACTACACAATAGAAATGAGGAAAGTATGTTTACTAGTAGAAGAATTAGTTGCTGGGGGAAGGCAGGGTGGTCTACCAGGCTAAGAATAGGTAAGAGAGATAGCATTTTATAGGTAACCAAGGATGAATATACATAATAAAGGGTACTATCTGATTTGCATGAGTCTCAGAAGTCTAGACCTCTGTGTTAGCAATGAATACTACTCTAGGAGCCCTGCCTTCCCCTGTTAAGGAGAATTGGCCAGAACAGTTTATTGAGCATGACAAAAACAAGCCCAGGCAGGGCGAGACAGATGATTTAGGCCAAGGATTGCACATTAAGAATCTTGGGTTGGCCATAATCCATTAGGTCTGAGAATCAGAGATGTGGTTAAGAAACAATTTGTAACAAAGAGTAGATAAAACCACTGTGGTTGTAATTGTACAAGAATGTTCCTTATATTTCATTCTCTCCCAATTGCCCTTACTTAATGTTCTTTAACACATGGATAGCTTTTGTGTGGTTTCTGAAGTTTTGGAAATAAAATTAGTAATTTACAGACAAAGCCAAGACAAACAGTGGGAGACCCTGGTTACAAAGAATCTTGGTGCACCTACTGTCAATCCTGTGCGTCCAGGACTCTGAAACTAAGAAAAGAAACAGCAAGCTGGACAGCTTTTAGAGAGAAGCCATTAGCAAGGAGCAGAAAATGGGAAGAGAGAAAAGTGGGACCCCAAATAACATTTAGTGGGTTCTCTTCTGCTCAGGCTCTGTTCACATGGGTAACTCCTGGAATATATTATTTGTGTATTTGTTATAGAATTGTTTCATTGGCCTTCTAGTAAATTCATTGATATCAATGAGTTTCCACTGATCTATGATAGATGTTACAGTTAAGAAATGCTGTGTTTATGGCTTAATAAGCCTACTTTTGTATAGGAATGATATGTAGTAGTTTTTTTTCCAGACTTTTATTTGAATGTTACCACTCTTAACTCTGACTTTTTGGCTCTTGGAAAGAGTTTACCAGTTTCCTGATACTGGCTTCAAAGACCTATGGTAGTGGTCCTTATCACTTGTTATCCTGCCCTGGCGTCTGTGAGTTGGATATAGTCTTCTATATTAAGGTGAAAATCAGCAGAAGATTTTCTTTTCCAGCCATAGGAGAGGAAGGAGAACCCTTCTTAAAGTAGATAAGAACAATTATCCCTTTGTTCCATGCCACAGAGTTATCTACCTAAAGCAGGCTCTTACTGTATATTTTCCACATCCTTAGTGAATGCCAGGGTTTCCCCTTGAATTAGTTGTGACAGGGGGCCAGGGTAAGAAGGAAAATATGTGAAAGAGAGCTGAGGAGAATCTGTAAAGATTCCCTGGCTTTATATTCATCCCTGTGGGAAGAAGGATGTTAGAAATGCTGATTTCTCCATATTGAATATATCAAAAGCCATGGGAAAATGGGCATGAATAGA
The DNA here is from genome assembly GCF_036850765.1 of Saccopteryx bilineata. NCBI lineage: Eukaryota > Metazoa > Chordata > Mammalia > Chiroptera > Emballonuridae > Saccopteryx > Saccopteryx bilineata. The sequence goes on along the minus strand of NC_089494.1, from coordinate 16,611,639 downwards.
TTATCTAGATCTACTTATGCGATAATGACACAAAATAATTCCTTGATATTCTAAACATGTTCTAGAAAGGGACTTATGCAGCCAAATAATGATAAAATAGATGTCCTAAATATGTCATGAGCATAACATTGAAAAACTATTTACTCCCCACAGAATGCTGTTCTTATCTCTCCAGTCAATATTTGATGCATGCTCATAGCTATTTCCTCATATTCAGTCAAGGAGGGAAGATGTGGATTCATCTCTAAGTGATGGATCATTACAGCTTTCCCCTGCAACATTAGCAGAAAGAAAAATTGTGGGAGAATGTACACTTAAAATGGCCATTCTGTAGTGAGAGGTCTCCCGACGAAGTCAGCGGATCAAAGCTGAGTTTTCAGAAGCGCTGTGGCTTCTTTAGGAGTGTGAAGGGTGATGGATGCAACCTGTAAAAAATAAAAGGACCGCGAGTGACTCTAAAAAACTAACTAGACAGTAAAAAGTAGCTTATGATTTGCTTTTATAAAGGAATACCAATTTAAAAAGTCTATTTTAATTTTGGGGAGTGTGTTTATTGACTGAAAATTGAAAATTTCATCAATTTTAGTACCGAAAATAGCTTAGAATGAAAACGTATAGACGTGATTAATGGCCGGTACGGACAACTAAGTGGCTTGGCAGGAATAATACTCGGAGGAGGTTTCTATTGAAGCCACAGCAGTTTCTCTCAAGAAGCATTGGCCAAGGTCAATAGTAACATGTGTGACCCATGTATGATGTGCTGGAGCCAGGAGGTGTCTAAGGCAACATGAGACATTTTTGTTTTTGAGACACTGCAGTCTAGTTGGGGACATTGCATACAACCTTAGAAAGATAAGCAATCTCTAGTGTGAGCCTGAGCTATTCTAGGAAGGTACAATTAGAGAGATGATTCTAGAAGAGAGAATAGTATTTGTGTGCTTACTTTTGTTCAAAATGTTCAGTATGAACTGGATCTACCGACAACAAAGCACTGAGCTATCACTATGTGTTAAGTAATATTCTAGTAGCTGGTAACACAGCAGTCAAATAATGACCCGCTCTCATGAAATTTAATTTCAGCACAGTTTGTTGAACAGCTAGAATCTTATATATAATACTAAGGACAGAACTGAGCAGAATAGATTTTGAAAACAGAGTAGAATAAAATATACTTCTTCAAAAACTACTCTTTCTCACAGATAAAGGACTAGTTCAGCACCTTGAACACAGTCATCATTTACAGACGAGAAACCCCATGGACACTGTGCCCCTTCCTACTGCAATGTGTCCCTCCCTCCCACTGGCAAATGAGAAGACAACCGTTCTCCAACTTCTGCTGTTTAGCTAAGGTGGGAAGGCCTAAAATCACACTCGAATCTATTCAAGGCCTGTGCCTGTGTCCTTCTCTGGACATTATGCTCCCTATCTAATTGGAGTCCTTGCTTTATGAGGTCATTTTTTACGGGTATTTCAGCCAGTTCGCCTCCGGGTTTGGTTCACCGTGCTCATGGGAGTCCTCTTACTCAAGCGCCTTTGATCTTAAAAGTTGTAATCTCCTTGTGCTATTGGGCCAAAGTGTGTCAAACAAGGGACTATGGAAAAATAGAATAAAGACAACTGACATGTATCCTCAAATCATCTATAGGATAAGGGCATCGGATCCTCCTCCCGGAAGTGAGGGATTACAGGCACAGAGCACCCTGAGAATTTGGCCTCAGTGTGTTTGCCCCGGGAGGCCCTCCCGCCTCGGTTGGGATGATTCATCAGGAAATGAAGCTCCCTCCTGGCAGTGGCTTGTGGAGAGTGGGGGATGATTGGATCCTTGCCCATCACTTCCAGAATGGGAGAAGTTACCGCGCTCCCATTAAAAACTCAAATGTAGGGCGAAGGCCAAGGAAGATTTTAAGCACGCACTGAATCCAGAGCGCTGTATCATAGACTTGATTCAATTGCCCTCGGGCCTGCTTAGGATGTATTTAAGCACGCAGACCACTTTGATGCTTTCCGGGAAGCTGGTGAACATTTTCCGTGGCAGGCTGTTGGGCTCTGTGAGGAAGGTAGAAGGACATCGTGGTGGCATGCTGGGGGTCCTTTCTATGTGACACAGCCCACCTCTCCACACTCCGGCTCCCGTTCAGGGGGCCGCAGGCCAACCTGCACGAAGCCATGCTTCAAAGCAATCGGGAGGTTCCTCAAACTGAACAGAGTCCCAGGATCAGTAGGAATCTCTTTAAGAAACTGTAAATGTGTGACCTCGAGGGAAAGGTGCACTTTCATGAAGAGAGAAAAGCGCCCATGGTAGCTGGCAGGAGACTGAAGCAGGCCGAGTCCGACAGCGGCGCCCAGCTGTGCAGCAAATCCCAGACATTGACAAGCCCTGGGCTGTAGAATCTCTCCCAAGTTTTGCTTTGTTTCCCATCAATGGTGTTAACAGCTCCGCCAATGCCCCGCAATTGTGCGAGGAGGACAATACCCCAGAGAGAAAAATCAGTCCAGTATTGTTTTATTGTTATGCCATATCCAGACAGAAAGATCTCATCTATTCATTGTGATACTGGTCGTTTTGGCCAGAATAAATACAAGGCTATGAGAAAATGCTGATACCAGTTGTCAGAGAAAACGATTTACAATTGTCCCTCCCTCCTTTCTTTAGGCATCTTCATTATAATCTTTTCAGCTTCACAGTGAGATGAACAAAACTTGTGCACTGAGTATAAAGCGAAAGGCTGAACTGCTCTGATTATGACCTTCACTTTGAAGGTTAGCAGCAGGGGTAAGAAAAAAAAAACACAAACTATTGACTTTAGTAGTTTGGTTACTATTTTCTGTGAGAGGTGGTCCCTTCCCCCCCCCCCCTTTCCTTTTATTGCATCTCACTAGATGGAGTCCTATATAAAGATCTTAAAATCATTGTTTTCTTTATACATTAACTCATTCAATAGTGAGGAGTGTCAGCTATGGGCCAGACATGAATTAGTTCCTTGAGATACAGTTATGAGCACAGCCTCTGTGGTCTTGGGGGCTCAAGAGTCCAGTAAGAAGGATGGCTTAATAAGGAAGGAGAAAATCCTCTTACTCAAGTCAAGGTCTCTCAAACAAAAGGCCAGAAATTTACCTTTCTGTTGTCATCTCTATCAGACACTTTTAGACATCCCTCCACCAATTGTCAAGTGAGCTTAAAATAAAGTTCTGACTTTTGACCTTTCATTTCCAGTCAAAATACACTTATTTTTGTACATTTCAGTGTGATTCACTTTGAATGGAATGCATGAAAGGTGAGGAATCAAATATTGTTAACTCTTTTTATACTTAATTTTGTTGAACTTTTTTTTTTACATAAAACTGATTTGTTTAATGATAGTAATAAATATTATAAGACACCCTAAAAATAGTTGTTAAAACATCAGGCAGTTTTTCCTGGTGGGCTTAATACTGATATAATTTCAGTATCCCCTTTTCATTTTCTGATATTTTTATCCACATAGTAAAAGACTTACTTTAGTCTTCTGTGTGGTTTTTACACAAATTTCTGCTTAACCAGCATTTCCCAAACTTTGATCATGTATGCAAACCTGAATATTTTTTTCATGGACTCATTCTATAGCTTTTCTTCTTCAATTATTTTATGATATCTGGGTATCACATTTTTTGCCACCTATATAATATTTGAATTGATTTACATTTTTTAAAAATTTAAAATAGTTTAGTTTAAAAGGGAGCATCATAGGACCACCATAAATTAAAGACCAGTTTTGCTTACCCTAAATGCAAAAATGTAAAAACAAATAAAATGTAAACCGATAGTCTTAAATCCTATCCAGGTACTGTTAGAAGGTTCATACTCTTCTCTGTGGTAAGAAGGAAGATTAGCCTTTGAAGGGTGATGTTAAAGAAGTACTTGTATGACCTGACACGTATTCTTAGATATAGGAAGAAAGGTTAAAAATTAAAATAATGTGTTCCTCACTATAAGATTCAGCATACTTAATGCTATACCTGGCTATCTCCTAAGGTCGTCTCCTGAACTGCGGGGCATTTCCAAGGGTCAAAACATGGCCACACTAAAGGCTCTGGTAGAAAATTCTTTAGCAGGTTTGTGAAGAGGCTTCTTTCCCCATTGCCGAGGGGGTTCTGTAGTAAATAGGGGTAGATCTTATTTCAAACAACTGTTTCACTTCAGATTTATAATAACTGACTTCACTCAACTACTCAGTGATATGGAGAATTTAAGGGAATTTGTGGATC